>NC_135498.1:126575418-126900418 GCF_052857255.1 Amblyomma americanum | reverse complement strand
CCGCAAAGGTGTGCGCCCGCTCCCTCCAGAATCCTGGATCGAGACTGTCCTGAGCCCGGCAAATCAAACCTCGGGCCAATTTATCGGCAGCCTCGTTTCCAGGGTTCCCAGAGTGAGCCGGCACGCACTGAAGCTCTACCCTTCGCCGTAAATTTTAGGTAGGGGTGCTCAAGAATTGCCAGGAAGCGGCGTGAATCCTGCACCTGGCAAAGTTGGACAGAGCCGTTTTGGAGTCGCTGAAGATACATTGGCCGTCCGAATGTGCAAGGGCTAGGGCGATGGCGGTCTCCTCTGCCTCCTCAGTCATAGAGCCCGAGGGAAGACGGTGAATTAGGGGTGAGGTAGGGTTGGATTGTAGGCAACTGCTACCGCTTCATGCGCTGTACATGCGGCATCTACCCAAACGGCATCGTGGGCTTGCCCATAATACTTACGGAGGGCATTAGCGCGAGTTACGCGGCGAGGGAATTGATATTGGTAATGGACGTTTCGAGGAAGGGATTTCACAACGAGAGGTGTATGGATTTGTCGAGAGATGGCTATAAGGGTTGACTGGTTGCGTCTGACAGCGGTGATACACAGACTCCAGCGTTCTTATTTGGTTCAAGCCAAGTGCTAGACGACAACCTCAGGATCGGAAGAATTAACGTTCTCTTGTATATAGCGCCGTTCAGCAGCCTCTGGACTCTCCTTCTCTGCATCCATGTCAAACGTTGTGATACAGACGGCCCACTTCATCTCCGCCTTTCATACGCAATACTGCACATGCGATGTGGTGTTCGGGTGGTAGAGCGGCGTGCGACGAGGCGGCGACAAAGACCGCCGCGCAGCTGTGGGGTATCGCTGGTTACCATGGTATCGGCGTATGCGCACAGCTGCTCATCCGCGTGACGTCAAGCTCAGCTTTGAGGGTGGATCGGGCGCTCGGCAGCGGCAATGGCGAAGCGCACGCAGCACATTGCTCCTTTTTCGGTTGCCATAGTAACGGCGCATGCGCACAACTTACCTCTCCCATGTACCTTGAAATACTCGACTGGTAGTCCAGTGCAGCTCTCGCTACAAAAATGCGCCCGTGTGCTGTGCGATTGCAGTGCACGTTAAAGATCCCCAGCTGGTAGAAATTATTGCGGAGGCGTGCTCTACGCCACCTGTTCCTTCCTATCTTCTTTCACTCCATCCTTTTTCCCTTCCCTTACGGCGCGGTTCAGGTGTCCAACGATATACGAGACAGATATTGCGTCATTTCCTTTCCTCAAAAACCAATTATTATTATTAATATTATTATTATTATTATTATTATTATTATTATTATTATTATTATTATTATTATTATTATTATTATTATTATTATTATTATTATTATTATTATTATTATTATTATTATGGGGTTGCATGGATGACGAAGACGAATGCCGAAAATCTGCTATGCGCAACGTTGCCGGTTAGGCTGCCCAAGAATGCACGAAAACACTTCATTTTCCGCCTCGCCGTTTGTCGGCGAACGCCGAGTAGGGCCGTGGTGGGGAAATGCACAACAGGATATAGTGGCTTTTTCTTTTCATCCTCCGAGAATCCGCGTCTGTTGAAACCATTTTGACCTGAGTGATACTCATAAGCGACGTCCAGTTAGGGCGCTCGGCTACTGATCCGGAGTTCCCGGGTTCGATCCTGACCTGCTGTGGTGGTGATAAACATTTATTATGTACAAGGAGGTGTTTGGGCAGAGGCCCTGTGACCCAGGTTCTCACAGATCTAGGTGGAGCACCTTTTCCGGAGCCCCAATGGCGTCTAGCGCCGCTCGTGTCCTGGCGACCAAGGTCCGTTGGGACTGTAGGTCATGCCAGCTGATCAGCGCCGCCTCTCAGGCCTCCATAGAAGGGTGGGAGATGAATAATTGTGAAGGATGGAGATTGGAAGGGCAGGCTCAGATGATACGAAAAACGTCCGAGAACGTCGCCCCGCACAGGCTGCTGCCACCATCAAATTCTGAATTTAAGTGTTTCAATATTGCCGGGCACAGCATTGCATTCGTAAAAAATTTGAGAAGCTGTTCGTCTGCTCTCCTGAGACCGTTACAGGGTTCCGGAAAGCGACGATGACTGTCTTTATAATATGTAGTGGTATCTTTGAGTGTAAGTAGAGATTGGGTAGGCTCAGGGTAGGCTTCCTGAGAAAGTGTGAGTGCCCGGGGAGAGAGCGTGCGGGCCGCCCGATCGGCTCTCATTGCCATGAAGTTCCTGGTGGCTGGGAGCTCAGATGAGGTTACAGATTGAAGGGTCGCTGGATTGGAAGCAATTTTGTAGGATGCACCAGGCGAGAGTGCCGCCTCATTGTGCCCTCCCCCCCGCTCATAGTGCCGGCCCTACCCGAGAGGACTGGGAGGCGGCTCTGCTCCGCTGCCAGAACTATCGGCCCGACAGACCCTGGTTCTGCGGACGTACGCAGCGGTTAGGACCAACCGGGTCCCGGAATGAGGGACGCCGCCTTCTATTGTAAGAGGCGAGACCCACTAGGGGCCTCTCCCCGGGCACCTTTCTGTACAGATAGATGAATAAATGCTTTTCGCCACTACCGCCACCGACAGATCCTCTTCGAGTCGGTAATGACGTGTTTCACTTGTGGGAGGGGGAGTGCGAGCGCAACCGCGATTTCCTCCGCGTGTGTTGTGTCGTAGGCGCGGGAAGTGAGTCCTGCCACTGTGGTGGTGTTGTGGACCACTGCTGCGGTGAACCACCCCCAACGGTGGGAACCGGCAATGTCCACGTAGTTCACGTGTTTTTGCCGACCATAATGTCGCTGCACTGCTTCCACACGCGCCTGGCGACGGCCATTGTGGTCAGAGTGTTACATGTTGCCAGGAATGGGTCGGACCCTGAAGGCGCATCTCCAGGCTTCTGGCGCTCGTACTCTTCCTCAAAGGCGTTGGTGTGTTTGATGTGGACTCGGTCAAGAATGTGGTGACCGAATGGCTTTTGTGTTAGGCGTTTATATTATATGACGAGATGGGCGTCTCGGAGTTCAGGATAGGCGTTTACCACCCCAGGTACATCAAACGCTCTTTGGATATGGTAGTGGGAAGGCCAAGAGCCCGTTTGATGACATTTAGGTGCGTGACCTCGAGTTGGTGATCGTCGTGTTTGCGCATGGGAAGGTAGGGGTTGCTTAAAAAGGCATGTGCCAGCCTTAACGCATCTTCGTAATCCTCCACGCTTATTGGAGACGGCGTACCATACGGCCCTCTGGTCACCATACATGAGGAGTTTTGCGAGTGTTGTGTCTAGTCTACGTTGTTTGCGAATAAAGAGACTGAGGATGCGTTTCTCCTTGGCCTCTCTAATCGGACGCGAAGGAAGTGTGAGGTGAATGGAAGTGTCGTCCCGAGGAGAGGGTCGAATGTGGACAAATTTTGATTTGGTGGGAGCACACTGGAGACAACAGTATGCAGCGTAAGTGTCCACTGCCTCCGCTTCATGTTGTAGCCTGGTCTTCATGTGTCCGAGATTGACTTCTGTTGCCAAGATAGAGATATCATCCGCATATAGGGCATATCGGATGCCGGGCATGGAGCCTAAAGTTGCGGAAAGGTCTTTCATTGCGAGGTTGAAGAGGAGGGGAGATAAAACCGCACCCTGTGGGGTACCCGAGGGTATAGTATCCATGTTTCTTGTCTTGAATTCGAATGTAGACCTATCGACATGTGAGAAATTGCCAGATGTAGCGGTATGTATTCTGACCACAGTTGTTATCTTGGAGGTGGTTGAGTATTACTTCATGTTTCACATTATCGAAGGCCACTTTCAAATCCAAGGACAGGACTACCTTGTAATTGTGAGGAAGTTCTTTGGGTTTTAATATGTCATGACGGAGTTGTAGAAGGATGTCTTGTGCGGATTTCTGTGGTCGGAAGCCAAACATATTGTCGGAAACAGTGTTATGCGTTTTGAGGTAAGTGGACAACCTATCTCGCATCATAGTTTTCATCAGTTTGCCGACAAAAGATGTGAGGGAGATAGGGCGGAGGTGCTCCACATCAATAGACTTGCCTGCCTTTTTAATAAACGTCACTAAGGCTGTTTTCCAATCCGGGGGAGAGGAAATCTCTCCAAGCCAGATATGGTTGATGAATTCAAGGAGGGTACAATAGGCTGCATTCGGAAGGTTCGCCAGACATTTGACGCTAACCCTGTCCCGGCCCGGTGCAGTACAGCGTTTCATTTTGGCTAAGGCCTCCTTCTAATCATGGAGCTTCAAGGGGGCGTCCATCTCCAGATTTCTTTGCCCTGTTAATGGGCATTGAGAAAGGAGAGGGTCCACTGTGGTACAGAGATATCTGTCACACAATGTTCGGGCCAGTTGTGTAGTACTATCGGGAAAGTTGTGCATTTCACTTTGGAGGTGCCGCGCCGTTCCTGCACACGTTTGAGCGGGGTCGATAAGTGCACGAAAGAGATGCCAGGTATTGCGGCCAAACATCTGGCGCGCAGCAGTGTTGGATCGATCCACCCAGTTAGTGTCGGTTAACTGAGCGGCATAGTCGGCAGCCTTGTGGGTGTGTTCAAGAATGCAGTGTCTGAGTTTCTTGTGGTTCTGCTTTCTCCATCGTTTGGTCAGACTACAGCGGGCCTCCAAAAGATAGAGAAGATGGTTTTCTACTTCGGAGGTGGAGTCAGTGAGCTGGAAGCATTGTTCGTTTTTGCGGAGAGTTGTCATTAGAGGGGACACCCATTCTTGATATCCCGAGCGGACAATGTCGACAGAGGGAGGTGTCGAACGGAAGTTAGTCCAATCGGGAATATGTGCTTGCGTCGTGCGGCGTAAGGAGCCGTGTGTAAATGGTCGTATTAATGATGCAGTGGCCACTGCTAAGGGTGTCTCGGGTGTCAAGCCAGTCGGCGTGCCTAATATTGCGGGCACGGGCAAATCTGGGCATGTATCCCTGGTTACTGAGTTGCGCATGCGAGTGGTGTTGGCCGGATCGTTATGGAGGGTTACACCGAGAGTCGAAACTAGTTCCGCCAATTTTCTGCCGCGAGGGTCGATGGGAGGGTTTCCTCTTGTGCTGTGTAGTCTTTGTGAACTAGGATGCAGGTTTGTGTGCTCCTCTGGAAAGTCTGATAATTAGTGCGTCTGGTGTTGGCTGCGGGCCCCTGAAAGGCGACCAGGGCCCCGAGGAACTCACAGGTTTCAATGTAAAGGCGAAAGTGGTCTCGCTTCTGCCGGTCCGTGAAACCCCTGCAATTCCACTGGGTCACAGTGAAAGGATGTGCTTTTGTCGATGCTCGTGATCTAGGACTGGGGGCCATGATCAGAGGTTGAGGAAGTAAAGGATGCTGCTGTGTAAAAGAAGTTCGATCCACTGCAGCCCGAAGCCGTGCGGATCGGGCAATCCTCGTTATCGGAATTGTTAAGACGACGAGAGAATTTTGTGGGTCGTGTGGGAGCCCTGCGGGGTCCTACGCGTTTATGGAGACGTGGGTATCCAAGAATTCATTTCTTGGTTAAGACTGATACCGAACGCGTGATACGGCCAGTTATGTTATCTATCTGGACGGCAATGGCACTATTTATGAGTTCAGAAAGCTGTGCAGCAATGTTTTCGATAGCGGCCACTCGGGCCTCCAGGGCAGGAGGGTGCGCTTCAGTCGTGGGGGGGTACCCGTTCAGATATGTTATCGTCGTCCTCCATAAGGAAGGCCATAGGGGAGAAGTTTTCAGTGGCCAGAGCGTTAAGTCTGGCTTCGAGCTTCTCATTCTGTGCCCGGACAAAAGCAAGCTCTCGTTTAAGTTCAGCTTCGAGGGCAGAAGGGGTGGTGGTGGTGGTGTAAACTTTATTACATACAGGAGAGTTTAGGACGCACAGGTCCTTGTGCCCCCGCACGGCCCCACTGCACTCAAACGTTCATGTCCCGGAGGCTCATGACGCTGGCAGCCCGGCCTGTGGCGATGGCTTGCTTGGCCGGGTCCTCGGAGCGCAGTAGGCTCTCCCAATCCTCCCAAGTGGTAATGTGCTCCAGGCCCCGCGGGGGAGGGTCCGCCGGGCAGAGGAAAAGGATATGATCGAGAGTGGATTTGGGGTGGTGGCAGAGGGTATAGGAGGGGTTTGTGTGGACTTGGTGATAGCGCGAGCGTATATAAAGGGAGGGTAAGGTGCGTGTTTGGAACCGCCTCCAAAATGTCTGGTGATAATTGTCGAGGGAGGGAAGGGGTGGGGGTACAGCCGACGCTCGGCTTTGCAGGCCTGCGTCAGTTCACTGAAGGAATGCATGCGCTCCCGCGAGAACCCCGGTGCCCGGCTGAGAGAACCTCGGGCTAAAGCGTTGGCAGCCTCGTTTCTGGGATTCCCTGAGTGGGCAGGCACCCATATGAGCTCCATGTGGCGGGGCGGGTGTGCGGCGATTGAGTTCAATATGTGAAATGCAGGGACGTGAACTCTCCCGCGGGCGAAATTTAGTATGGCAGTCTTAGAGTCTGATATTATATACCGGGCCTCTGTGCGCGTGATGGCTAGGGCAATAGCGGCCTCTTCAGCCTTCTCCGAAGTGGCAGTGGGGGATATGTGAAGGGTAGCAATCCGTTATAAGGAGGGATTCGTGACGGCTACAACCGCGTCCTCGCCTGTGCATGCGGCATCCAGCCACACGGCATCCGGTTCCATGCCATAGTTTTTGTGGAGCGCCCGTGCGCGAGCTCTGCGGCGGGGTTCGTGGTTGGTGGGGCGCATGTTTTTAGGGAGAGGATTAATAAGTAGTTCGCGGTGAATGTGATGGGGGACCGGGAGCAGTGTGGGATCCGTGGCTGGTATCCTGATGCCGAGGGTGTGTAGGATGTATCTGCCAGTGGTGGTTCTCGTTAGATTTATGTATTGTGTCTGTGGGTGGGCCTCGAGAAGCTCGCCTATCGTGTTGTGTAGGACAAGCTAGAGCAGTTTCTCGGTTGAGGTATTTAGAGGTAGGCGTAGTGCTGTCTTAAATGCTGTTCGGATCATGGCATCCAGGGTGGAGATCTCTGTGGCCTGGAGTTTCAGGTAGGGGAGCGTGAAAATAAAGCGGCTGAAGACGAAGGCATGAATGAGACGACATAGGTCGTGCTCCTTCTTGGCCCAGTGGTGTCCAGAAACTCGGCGGATTAGGTGGGATATCGACACCGCCGTCTGCTTGAGTTTCTTGATGGTGAAAGTGTTTTTCCCGTTGTCCTGGTTGTGGAGGCCCAGTACCCGGAGAGTGTGTACCTCCGGGATGTACCGGTTTTCCAGTTTCACGGTTATGGGGGCTGTGGGGCAGTTTCGGGTTGTGGGGCGGAGTATGAGGAGCTCCGACTTCTCCGGAGAGCATGAGAGTCCGATACTCCGCGCATGTGTTTGGGTGAGGGTAGCTGCCGACTGCAGAATATTCTCTGTCTCCATCACTGCCATGGGTGGTCCATAGAGTGATATCTTCAGCATAGAGTGTATGCCGAATGTGAGGGATAGTTTCTAGTTTGCGGGCAAGGGCAATGAGTGTGACGTTGAAGACGAAAGGGGAGAGGACTAATATCTGGGGGTGCCAACCCCATTAAAGGTGTATGGGCGGGATGTGTGGGGACCGAAGTGAATTTCGGCCGTGCGGTTAGTAAGGAATCCTTGAATATAGGTGTATATACGTTCACCTATGTTCAAGGGGGAGAGCGCCGCCATGATCGCTTTATGGTCTCGGCGATCGAAGGCCTTAGTGAGATCCAAGGCGAGGACAGCTTTTGTGCGGCCCGGTATGATAGGGTCAAAATATCCTGTTTGATCTTGAGCATGGCGTCCTGGGCCGACAGGTGGGGACGAAAGCCCAAGATGGTGTGCGGATAGAGGTCTTGCTCCATCATGTGTTGGGGGAGTCGGGCGAGTGCGACATGCTCCGAAAGCTTGCCCAGACATGAGGTTAGTGAGATGGGACGAAGATCTGCAGGTGTCAGAGTTTTGTGCGGCATGGGTATGAATAAGATTTTGGCGTGAAGCCAGGATTGCGGAAGGGTGCCCTCCTGCCAGCATGTGTTGAAGTACTCCGTGAGCTGGGCAATCGACTGATCGTCCAAATTGCGGAGCATGCTGTATGAGATACGGTGAACTCCTGGAGTGGAGTTTGAGCAGAGAGTCAGGAGGGCCGGTCTGACTTCTGCTTCCGTAACCTCCGCGTCGAGATTGACATTCGGGGTGCCGGCATAAGGGGCAGGGGGTTTGAGGTACCGGGAGTTGTATGTGTGTTCCTAAGTATGTCGATGAGTGTGTCGGGAGAAAGGTCAGTCCTGTGTATAAGGCGTGTGACGTGGTGTTGTGTGGCTGTTTTGGACTGCATGGGGTCGAATAAGTGACGGAGGAGTTGCCAACTGCGTTTGGAGGACAGATTGCCAGCCATACTGTCGCGAATCTGTCCACAGTTGGATCGGCGGAGCTCCTCAGAGTGCTCAGTAATTTGTGTTTGCAGTGCGGCTAGCCGCTTTTTAAGGGTCCAATTGAGCTTTTCGCCTTTCCAGTGCTCTAGGATGCTATGGTGGCCCTCCCATAGCTGGGCCAGGCGAGTGTCGAGGGTGGGCGTATCTGGTGTGGTGTCAAGCGTTCGAGTATGCGCGGAGATATCGTTCATGAGTGGCCACCCACTGGTCGATGTCTGTAATGGGGGCGTCAGGAAGGGCCGCCCGTACGACGCGGACCGCACCCAAGTTGCTGAGTTTGTGTGTTAGGTGAAGGGTCGTTCTTTGTTTGTATGGTACTGTAACGGAGATGATGTAATGATCGCTCCCTAATGTGCGATGTGTTGTGTTCCACGTAATACCCGCAAGGTTGCGGCTCAGTGTCAAGTACGGGCTGGTGTCCGCGCTGACTCTGTTGCCAATTATCGTGGAGTGTTAAATTTGTGTATTGAGAGGCGGAGCTGTTGTACCAAGGACCAGAGTCGCCTTCCTCGTCCCGTGGTGGTGCGGTAGCCCCAGTCAGCATGCTCACTGTTGAAGTCCCCTCCGATAATCAATGGATGCTGCCTGCAATACGACGGAGATCGCGCAGTATCGTTTCCAACGAAGCGATCAGATAGACGGTGTGTGATATATATTTGCAATAAAAATAGATGGGGTGGAGTGTGCATCTGGTATGATTTCTGTGATCACGCAGGGCGTTTCGGAGGTGATCTGATGCGTTTGATGTGTAATGGAGCGATGTATGAGCGTGAAAGCCCTGGGTGCATTCGTTGCGTCCGAGTGAGCGGATGTATAGCTGCGAAGTGTTGCAAGGGCATGTGTGTCCTGAATGAGGAGGATGTTGGCGTGGGAGGTGTGGGGAGGAGGAGTTGGAGGGGTGCGCGTTTGCCCCGGAAGCGGCGGCAGTTCCATTGCAGAATTGATAAGGAATTTGGTGGTCTCCCCACCATACTGTAGCTTGGGTGGAGTGAGGGTAGGTGGGTTGGGTAGGGGATTCTGGGGGGTAGGTGGGCGAGATTGATGGGGGGATTGGGTAGGTGGAGCGAGAGAAGGACCTGCTCTATTGTTTGGAGGCGGGTGTCGTACCATGCGAGGCTCATCTCAAGGGTATGCACCATGCGCGTAAATGCCGCTTCAATTTGTTGCTCGAAGCGTTGGGACAGGTGGTCGATGAGGTGATTAAATTTTACCTGTAGACGCGCGCTCATTTCGGCGACTTTAGCATCCATGCGGGCCTCAAGGAATTGAAGGTCGGTTTCGGTGACGGGTGGTTGCCCTGTTGTGCGTTTTTTCTTGGGTAGGGGTGAGGTGGGGGTTTGGGAGTCCGATTGTTCCATTTTCAGGGGATGTTCGAGGTAGCAGCATGGGTTGCGTGGGAGGGACTATTGGCGGAAGCGGTAGAGGGGTACAGGGGGGGTCTTGATGAGAGAGGTAAGACGACTCACGTCCTCTCGCAGTGCCTGTAGCTCCCGGTCACGGGGGTCCACTTGTGTGGGCGGGGGGGTTGAGGGATTGCTGGTAGCTTTGAGCCGGTTGCCTGCTCCTCGGTCTGCCCAGGAAAGTTGTGGACGGTGACGAGGATCGAACGGGTCTCTCGCATGCGGTGTGCATCAATAATGGGGACGACAGGGTTGCCCGTGATGTGGTCTTCAAGAATCTGTTCTAGGGTTTCTTCCCAGTAGGCGTTAGTGATTACTCCTCTTACTGCACCATCTGTAGGGGCGATGCAGGCGGTGACGGTGTAGGCTTGGGTTCGAATTGAGATTTTTTGATGGCGGCCAGGCGTAGCGCGTCGGCTTGATGCGGGGTACTCAACGTGCAGGTGTTGTTTAGGGGCTGGATACGCAAGTTCGTGGCGTCCTGGACTTGAAGGTCCTTGGCTGCAGTTATCACGGCCAGGCGAAGCTGGCACGGTTGAAGGTCGTATAAGTCCTCCGTTTGACCGAAACACTATCTTGTAGGCATCCCCAGGCAACCGCGGCTGGCATTGCGACCTTTGCGCCGCGAGACGCATCGCGCGCAGCTGGGACGCTTGGTGTACTGAATCTTCAGGTCGTGAGCTGGTGGTGGCGTTCGCCTGGCCCTAGATTTTCGGTGCTCCTTTCTGACGGGCGGGTAAGCTCAGGATATGGTTCCAGTTCCTGGGATCGTAGTCTTTCGGGTTGATCGTCTCTCCGATCACGTGGACCTCCATGCTGTCGATCGGAGAAGGGGCGTTAGTGGTGGTGGGAGAGGCGGGAGAGGACGGGAGGACTGCTGCCATTTGCTGCTATGATGCCATTTGCTGGCGTTCCTTGTCGTTGCCTTGCTTGGAGGTGTTGGCGCGATCCCCTCGTTGCGCGCATTGATTGGAACCGCCGGGTGGCGTGTTCGCCTCCTTGTCCGACCGTTTTGGTGGTGGGGGCCCTTTAGCCCGTGTAGCGGGCACGCAATGTGAATAATAATAATAATATTAATAACAATAATAATTGGTTTTTGGGAAAGGAAATGGCGCAGCATCTGTCTCATATATCGTTGGACACCTGAACCGCGCCTTAAGGAAAGGGACAAAGAAGGAAGTGAAAGAAAAAGGAAGAAAGAGGTGCCGTAGTGGAGGACTCCGGAAATAATTTTGACAACCTGGGGATCTTTACCGTGCACTGACATCGCACAGTACGCGGACGCCCTAGTGTTTTGCTTGCATAAAAACAGCCGCTGTGGTCGGGTTCGAACCCGGGAAGTCCAGAGCAGTAGCCGAGCTCCCAAACCACTGAGCCACCACGGCGGGAGCCAGGTTAATGAAGCATTCGGAATTTGCCTGCACATTAACGGGAGCTGGTGAAGTGACTACCCCCGCAATCAAGGCAGGTTGGCTTGCAGTTGTGCGGTGCCTTTTCGTCTTCAGTGGCGCCGACATTTTGGCCGCATTGACCACAGCGTTCGCGCACTGGAGCCGGACAGACGTCGACTCGATGGCCCAGTTCACCGCACTGGTAGCAGTCTGGGATTGTATGTTTGTACTCACGAACTTGGGCAAGTTCGCAGTTGCAGTGCACGAAACAGGAGACAGTGGAGCCCTCAAAAGTTAGCACGGCTACCTTGATGGTTCCCAGCGTGCGGATGGCTACGAGTTGACCACCACGTCTTTTAATTATGGGTTGAAGTGATTCACTAATTTCCTGACCCTGACCTGATGGGATAATGAAAGTCTGTGTGCAGGCGTCGGACCACGTCTGCTTCTTGCGTGCCACACACCACTAGGTTCTGTTCCCAACTAGGAAAGATAGGGTGTTGAGCTGAGTTGGTCGAGCGCACTGAGTGAGGGCAGCGCTCAACTCTCCAGCTTGGAAAGCTGTATTGAGAGAGACCGTCGTTTTAGGCTTGACCACTACGACTTAGTCCCCTGGTTGCATGCGCAAAGGTGGTTTGGGCACACACGAAGATGCCGGTGCCTTCTGTTTCTGCGTAGGGGTCTTGGTAGAGAGAGCGCGACTCTCTCCTTTTGATGAGTTAAGTGTGAAGCTTGTAGCCGTGGACCCACTCTTGCCTTGGCGACGCTATCGCTGCATAACATGGAACGCGGCCTCTTGCACAGGTAAAAGTGCTTCCGCTGGGGCCGCAAGGTGACTCAGGCATATTTGCTCGCGATAGAGTCGAAGGATCTTATCCGAGAAGAATTTCGCTGGCCATGTCACAGGTGCGCCGAGCTAGCTCCGCTGCCAGCGTCCGGGGAGCTGGATCCGTTACACTCAGCTCCGCGTCCACATGGCAGACGGAGAAACACGCGTAGTATGGCAAACATTTCGCCCACCTGGATAAGAATAATCTCCCCAGATGGCGAATGACTTCAGGAATATAATGAGCACATCGGTTTTAGAGTCACAACCTTATTTCCGCAGCTACTGCCTAAAGTTGGCGGAGCAGATGCGCTGCACGTCCAACGCGGCTACGCGCTCGCCGCGTTCCCCCCAATCGCCGCGGCAGTGTTTCGAAGGAGGCGAAACGCATAGGCGCCCGTTGGCTGTGCGAAGTGAGTGCACGTTAAAGATCCCCAGGTGGTCGAAATTATTCCGGAGCACTCGACTACGGCACCTCTTCCTTTCTTCTTTCACTCTCTCCTTTAGCTCTTCCCTTATGGCGCGGTTCGGGTGTCCACCGATATGTGAGAGAGATAATGCTACATTTCCTTTAACCAAAAACCAATTTCAATTCCTTTGGAGGTTCGGGGACACACCGATATGTGAGACAGATACTCTTCCATTTCCTTTAACCAAGAACCAATTTCAATTTCTTCGGAGGACCTGCCGCGGTGGCTCAGTGGCTAGCGCGCTCGGCTACTGACCCGGAGTTCCCGGGTTCGAACGCAACCGCGGCGGCTGCGTTTTTATGGAGGCGAAACGCAAAGGCGCCCGTGTGCTGTGCAATTTCAGTGCACGTTAAAGATCCGCAGGTAATCGAAATTATTCCGGAGCCCACCGCTATGGCACCTCTTTCTTCCTTTCTTCTTTCACTCCCTCTTTATCCCTTCCCTCACGGCGCGGTTCAGGTGTCCGCCGATATTTGAGACACATACTGCGCCATTTCCTTTTAAAAAAAAAACAATTATAAATATTAATTTCTTTGGAGAATCATTTTTTCTTATCTCAAGGCGGTAGATGCCCGATCGCCGTGAGCTTTGAAATTGTAAGCTACCGAGTGCTGACGCCCCGACCGCCATGTTAAACCTAATCATAAATAAATAATCTTATTAGGCGATATTGGCGTCTAACATGTTTTACTCATCGAGCCCGTTACGAATAAATGCCATTAGTTAGTTCATCACGTTATCGGTTATAATTTTAAGCAAAAATAAAGCGTAACCAATTTTGGTGTCTAACTGGTACTTAACAAGAGAATTCTAAATATCTATATCATTTTATCATAACCTCATTTATTACTGAGTTATAAGCGCTTGAATATACTAGCGTGAGTAGTTAATTTTGACGCCACAAAATCAGTGACGTCACCAATCCATCACCAATTCGATATGCTAATGACGCCACCAATCATTCATTTATTGGGTTGCTATATCGATTTACTATGGGGCCGACATCTTAAATCGCCAAAAATCGAGAAACGTGATGAATAAGCTAACGCTCTTAAAACCAGTTTTCATTTTCTGTTCGCCGATATATGTTTGGCATTCACAACCTTGTAGCCGAAACGCGAAGCTGAAGCTATCTATTGTCGGCATTCTTTGTGCTCGTTGGCGTTAGCTTTGGCAACGCTCTAGACTCCGATGATTTTGAGGAAAGGAACGCGCATAAGGCTCCCTCTGGGGCAGTGGATGCCTCAATCGCGCTTTGAGGTACGTGGCGGTGGGGAGAGAGAGTTGCGGGCTACATGCATTAGTGCTCACAACGTTGTGCGCACACGCGCCACTGTAGCAATAAGCCACAGCGTTGCTTGGGTTGATAGATGGGAAGATATCATTAGACGAGAGAGAGATAGAAATAACTTTAATTTGCAACCTTCCAAAATGACGGTAGAGAAGGCTATAGCCTAAACCCCCATTCATTTTCTTAACCGTCGGCCGGAATCCCGTGGTACTCGGCGGCGGTCAGGGCAAAACCGATGTCTTTGCGTTGCTCTTCGGCTTCGTGGTTGAGCAATAAGGTCTCCCAGGATTGTACATTTCTATCCGGGTCGTTATGGAAGTGGTAGGTCCGGACCATGTGGACTAGATATGCAATGCTGTTGCAGTGGGAACATCGAGGACTAAAGCCTTCTTGAAGCCTTTTACTGTACAGTTGAGATTTTGGAAGCATCCCGGTTTGCAATTCCGTTGAAATTATTTCCTCTATCCTACTAGAAACATCCCCGTCACCCGATGGGCGGTGTTCCTCGCATGAAGGCGGCGCATCGGCGGCGATAGACCACAAAGTGAGCCCTCGGGCGGTCGCGTCCGCGCTCTCGTTCCCCCATAGGTCCTGATGAGCCGGGGACCAAATCAGTGAGATTAGGTCTGATGGCACTTGCCCTTCTCTCGGAATTTTTGCGGCTGCAGCAGAGCTTCTGCCCATATAATAATTCTAAATGGCAGCCTTAGAGTCACTAACTATCACCCGTGTACCGTTTTGTATTATTGCTAGAGCAATGACAGCTTCTTCTGCACTTGTGTTCTAAACGGTGCAGCACGAGATTGTCTTCACTCTAACGAACCAGTACCGCTGTGTCTGCAGCCTTGCGATCATATTCGAGAGCGTCCATGTAGAAGAAAACATCTACCAGAGGAGTCCCCTACTAGTCCAGGGGTCCGTAGGCTTGTGCTTCTGATAAAGCCCGATCCACGAGCTATTTCTGGCCGGCGGGCTGAGCTCTCCTTAAAGCAGCCTCCCAAGAGGAATTGAGTGGTATTGGCGAAAGGGGTTACTGCCTGTTGGGATGGACATCCCTAATGGTAGTAGAAAACTGTGGATCTGGACACGCCACAGGAGTTAAAAAGAGGATAGAAGCTGGGGTGAAAGCATGACAGATGGCAGGGTGAAATAAAGCAGACCGTCTGTAATTGTCGCCATTTGGCACCGGATAAGGGTGACAAGCTATTGGTCGCCGGTAACCCCACTGCCGCCGGGTACCCAGCGGTCAGGCTCTAATTGGTACAAGCCATTCCCTCGCTTGGTGCTCGGCTTTCTAGGCTGCATGGCGTGGGAAAGGAGCCCAGACCTTCAAAGCTCAACACTGTGTGAGCCTTGAAGCCGGGAACTGTTTCCCGGTTCCATGTCAGTGAGAGAGGCGCCTTACCGTTTCACCTCGAACGAAACGCAGGAGGAGACACGCTAAGGCGCCCGGGTGCTGTGCAATGTCAGTGCACGTTAAAGATCCCAGATTGTCGAAACCATTCCTGAGCCTTCCACTGCGGCACCTCTTTCTGCCTTTCTTCTCAAAAACCAATTTCAATTTCAT
This sequence comes from Amblyomma americanum, assembly GCF_052857255.1. Classification (NCBI taxonomy): domain Eukaryota; kingdom Metazoa; phylum Arthropoda; class Arachnida; order Ixodida; family Ixodidae; genus Amblyomma; species Amblyomma americanum. The sequence continues at coordinate 126,885,055 of NC_135498.1, read as the reverse complement.
TCACTTTTCTCCTATACAGAATTGAGAGTCACCACTTTCCAGTCTCCACTACAATTGCTTACGATTCCGAGATTTTCAGCCTCACTCACAGCTTCTCACTGGCTGGGTTATATTGCGCTCCTACTTGGCAGCTGATTCTACCGAGCGCGCACTGTCACCGACTAGACAGATCGTTTGGTAAAGGCTCTCCAGACGAATAGCAAGCGCATTAAATATGCCCCTACGCCACCGCAAGTTGATCTGCACCTGGCTCATCTATGGGAGGCCCGACAGGGACTTCTCAAGCGCTGGCGCCACCAGCGATACAATCAAAATAGAGGCTCCGCATAGCCGCTCTCACCCGTGAGCCAGAAGAATACGCAAACTGGACGACCTTTTGTAACGACCTCAAGGTTACATTCAATGCGAGATTTAACGATTATGTTCGGTGTAGCTCATGTGAGATCGGGTATGGTGTCGCGACTGGCACTTGTGTCAATGCGAATGGAACGGTGGGGTTTGCGATCAGGCCACCGTTGTAATCAGCCATTGCGGTTGAAATGAGGTTACCTTGGGAGGTATCCGAGATGTATCCTCAGTGCGTGCGACGTGCATTAAAATCTCCCGCGACAAAGAGCATTGGGGAAGGAAAGGAGCCAAGGATTCACGAAATAGCTCTGCCTTTGACTTAGGGATGGCTGTATACGTTAAGAATAGCGATGCGATATGTGTGCCCAGCAGAGCTGAGCTCAATCGCGGTATATTGAGTGTCCTTGCTGTCGCCATGCTTGCCGGTGCGCGGTCTAGCACAGGCATTGATACGAATGTCAGGAATGGCGTGCGTGGCGTAAGAGCTGTCGTGTGATAACCGCGGATATTAATGCGATTTGTTTCCGTCTCTTGCAGAGAGATGACATGGGGTCCCGTGATTAGAGGACTTTGCGATACATGCTGCTAGCTGCGTGGTTTTCGGCGTATGCTGCGACAGTTCCATTGTCATATAAATGTTTCTGTTACCGGCCTCTCGTGATTAATCATTAACTTAACTGCCACCTGGCAAGGTGGTAGCGTTGCTTATCCATTGTGGGGAACGCGCTTAACGTTAGAGGCCAAGCTCCTAATACTTACCTGATACGCCACAGCTTTCGCTCAGCAGTATTTGAACCGCAGCTAATTTATTATAATTGGCAATTGATTTCAAATCCCATGTTGTGTTTTCTTTTCTTTACCCCTGTTTTCTATTGAGCTTCTTTAGATCCCGGTTATTCCTTCAATCATTTTTTTCTGTTTTTGCTTTGGCTTATAAAAATAAATTCAAGCTTAGGAAATGAAGTTGCTGCTAAATGGGTCTCAAATTCTGGTCTTTGGTATTGAAAATATGGACTTCTTGTGCATTCTATACGCACGGGCTGCACCGCACAACAAATTCAAATGTATGTCCTGCTTAAAATTGTATAGAAAGGAACATGTGGTGCACTTAGCAATGCGAACCAGTTTTGGAATTTTGTGTCAGATTTTTGTCGGCTGCAAAGGTTGATGCTGTTTCTTAGCTATTGCAACTGTCGAGGTGCTTGCGTTTCGTCACTTTTTAATGATCGCAGCGTTCACAAGCGAGATGGAATTTTGCTGTATGTTGTGTTGCGAAAAGGTTGTACAGATAAATGAGATATTGCAATATCAATGTAGCCGAAACTCCGCCAATGCACCAAACCATGTCTTTAGGCGGCCAAGTGCTTGAGAAGGTGGCAAAGTAGGCGCAAACTTGATGTCAACGGCTTGGCTGTTCCAGAATAAACAAGCCAACTGGACTCTCTCTTTCCCTTCTCTCCAGTTTCTACTCCTCCTGTAGTAGCAATGTTCTCAGTTCATTGAGAAAGCGCGACTCAGAACTCGCCTCTACGATCAGCCATTGCAGCTAGGTATGAAATAGTGGGCAACACAACTCTGACCAGTGGAGTCAGCTTGAATTTGTTTCTCTTTACCAACAAGATTTCCTTTGCAATTTCACACAGGGGTTTTGCAGGGGATATCTCTAGAGGCTCATCGTTATTCCTCAAACTACGAAATGAAGCGAGCTCCCTCACAGGCACTTTTTTCTCTGGTTCAAATTCCTCTACTTCTCATTTTACACATATCCACCCAGCTCCTTTTCTCTGCCTGTTCTTGAAACTTATGCTTTTGATGTACATATTTCTAAAGTTCAGCTCCTTCTAGATTCTTCTGATGGTCCAAACTAGCTATTTACTCTAGATTCGTTTCGAGGCTGAACTCTAAAAGCAACGCATGCGTCAGCTAAGGATAGGTGTCGTTCTGCTGCTAATTTCTTGTTCACGACCATTGAAGACAGCTTCACATTCATCCTCCGTTCTCTCTGTTGGAAAGACCACCCAATATACTGTGGTGTACGCCAGAAATTTCCGCCATTGGAGTGGTGGTGCGCGTACCCAGGCAGCCTTACAGCAGTTCTGGTCTCACAGAAAATGTTCTCGACTTAGCGTGCCACGCTCAGCCGAATTCCAGATATCAAGAGGCAAAAGGGTGGGGAGGATGGCCGTTTGTGTATCGTAAGCTGTGTCGGCAAAGTCACAGACGGGACCAATTCCGCACAAGAACACTGATGTGGCGTTTATTCCTGCTCGTTTTCTACCCGCAAGTGGAAAGGGTACAGAAGTTATAAGTATGCGCGCCGCAGACATTGAACGCGAGCACGTGTCGCACTGAGCTAACCTAGAACACCGGACTGCGTCGCACACGGCTTACATACATGACACATCTCTCTTTCTTTCTCTGAAATGACAAACAGCAACCACTCGTTTCACAACAGTGTTCACATGAAAAGAACAGTTCACACAGCTCAGACGGTTTCAAGTTCCATCACGGAACTTGCACAAAGTTGTCGCCATATTCCAAACTCTGCGGTGCTCTTCTTTCGTGCTGGCATCTCGGCACTGGTGTCGGTGTCGAGGCTGCTGTTGTGGTTGCGCTTTGAGCAGATGGTTGGACTTGGCAGGATATCTCGTTTTCGCAGATGTCATCCGGCATGTCGTCATCACTATGTGTAATGCTGAACGTGTGTAAGCTATGTGTAAGCTGCCGCCCTGAGGTATTGTCGGTTGCGTCGCAAAACACGAACATCTTCAGTGGCAAACAGGTTGACCTCGGTTCAGAAATTGCTTTAAGATTCCTGGCTTTTGGTGACCAAGAGTCTCTTCGTACTCTGACAACCTGGCCTTCTTGGAACCGAGGAAGACAACGTCTTGGGTATCGGTACTGTTTATGCTATCTTACCGACTTGCTTAGAACTTCGTTGAAGTCTGGAAGCGGTGCTCGAAGTCGCCACCACTGAAGCAACTCTCTAGGTGACTCGCCGTCTTCCAGCGGGCTACTCCTATAACTGAGCAATCCAAGCCAGAAATTATCATTAATCTCGGACGTGTTTTTCAAAATTCTCTTTACTACCTGCACGTCTTTCTCGGCGAGGCCATTGAGCAAGGAAACCGTGGGCTGGACGTGATGTGTTTGAAATCATATTTCTTCGCAAACATTGCAAACTCACCACTTCCAAACTATGGTCCATTGTCTGTGCAGACTTCAGTCCGCAATCTATACCTTACAATCATTGCGCTGAGTGTTCTCACAACTGTGGCCGTTGTTGTGTCCCGTAGAAATGCTCCTTCTGGCCACTTGGATAACGCATCAAAGACACAAAGGTATGATTTTCCGGCCCACTGAAAAATATCTACACCGACTCGGTACCATTAATGTTCTGGCACTACGCGATCCATGAATGGTTCACTTGTAGAAATGCGTACTTCTGACAGACTGTGCATCTTTTATTGCAGGTTTCAATATCTGCATTAAGGCCAGGCACAACAGCAACATACGCACTCGAGATTTATATTTATTCCAAGGTGCCCTTCCTGGATTCTTTGATGTAGCTCCTGGCGCATGCTTGACGGCATTATGGCCTTGTATCCTTTAAGGAACACACCTCTGACACAACTACTTCACTTTCAAAGGGCTTTAGCGTTACAAGGACTGGACGATTGCTTTACAAGCATGGACGACTTGTCTCAAGTAGTCGTTCTTATTAGTTTCTTCTACCAAAAGCTTCAAAGTTGCTTCGCTGACAAGTGATGGAAGAATACTTACAGCGTGAACTTCTACGTCATCGTAGGTGTTTCCGTCGTCTGGGTTATCGACGGACGCTCGAGACAGCATGTCAGCGACAACTAAACATTTACGTGGAACAAATTGCCGCTTGTGGTGGTATCTGAGCAAATGAAGCAAAAATCACTGCAATTCATTTGGGCGGCATCTCACCAATCGGCTTTTCCTAGATAACGATTAGGGGTAAATGGTCGGTCCCTAGGACAACATTGTATCCGTGTACAAAATCATGGAACTTTTCGCACCCGAACACGACAGCCATAGCCTCTTGATCTATTTGCGAGTATATTCGCTGTGCTTCGGTTAGCATGCGCGAGGCATAAGAAATAGGTTTTCAACAGCCCAAGGCTGCTTGTTTCAGCCAGTGTTTTGCACATCAGGTCGCCCCAGCAGGTGAGGAACGTTTCCGTTAGGAGGGCGGATAGCCAGCTGCTGTTCCCGTTTTACGGTCTCCTTTGCTCTACGGCGATTCTCCTTAAGCCGCAGCTGTGGCTGCGGCTGTTCCTGGGTTCCGGAAGACTCACTGACCACCCAAAACATCAAAAGGTTCTTAGACGCTTACTCCATCGTCCATGAGTAAAGCCCAGAGGTTCCTCCGGCGCCGACTGCGACGCAATGCCCACCGCTAGCGGCGCTGAAGCCTCTGGAAGCACATCCACAAAATCTGTAAACGCACTTCAATTAGTGCGAAAGCACTTCTAGCTGCCCTTCCTAGGTCTCAGCGGTGTCTATGTGAAGCCTGGCAGAGTGAAACCGAGAATTGCCTGCACTGCCAAGTAAGCAAAAAGAACGGAAGCGTGTGAGACGCTCTGGACACACCAACGAAGAACGCGGGCAGTGGATACCTCAAACTCGAAACGAAGAGGTCGACGTTAGCCCGAAGCCTAACCAACCGAGCGGCTAGCCCCAAGGAACCAGAAGGCATTGCAGAGGCTCCCACATCTTTGCCAATGTTACCAACGTCAACAAAGAGACGTTGGCGCCCATTCTAGCCGCTCCACTCCGATTTAAATCAAGCGCAAGCCTCAATGGTCCGCAGATTGCAGACACACTCGATCCTTAGCCATTCTAGACTTTCACTCATCACAGACGGTGAATACGACCCTGTCTGCCAATTTTGCAACCAAGAGGAAATCGCCTACCCGCCGCGTGGGCTCAGTGATTAGGGCACTCGGCTGCTGATCCGGAGTACCCGGGTTCGAACCTGACCGCGGCGTCAGCGTTTCGATGAAGGCGAAACGCAAAGGCGCTCTTGTGCTTTGCGATGTCGGTGCACGTTAAAGATCCCCAGGTGGTCGAATTATTCTGGAACCCTCCACTACAGCACCTCTTCCTTCTTTTATTCTCTTAGTCCCACCTGCAACTGGCTTTCGTTTCATAGGTCCAGGAAGCCGCCCCCACATGAGAGCCACACCAGGCCCACCTGTCCTAAATCTCGACATTCTATTGCAATAGAGCCCCGCCGCGGTGGCTCAGTGGTTAGGGCGCTCGACTACTGATCCGGAGTTCCCGGGTTCGAACCCAACCGCGGCGGCTGCGTTTTTATGGAGGAAAAACGCTAAGGCGCCCGTGTGCTGTGCGATGTCAGTACACGTTAAAGATCCCCAGGTGGTCGAAATTATTCCGGAGCTCTCCACTACGGCACCTCCTTCCTTTCTTCTTTCACTCCCTCCCTTATCCATTTCCTTACGGAGCGGTTCGGGTGTCCAACGATATATGAGACAGATACTGCGCCATTTCCTTTCACCAAAAACCAATTATTATTATTATTATTGAAATAGAGTTTCTCACTCGCGCGCTTGCGCGCGCTGTGGGTAGGCGGTGGCATCCGCCTATGCATTAATCAGGTTATGCGCCTTTCCTTTTCTCAAAACCAACGGAAGGTTCGAATTCTGTTGATTTTGAGGAAAGGAGAGGAGCATAACTGGCTTCCTGGGTCAGTGGACACGTCAGTCTAGATCGTGGTGCGTGGCGGTGGTGTCCACAGCTGGAAAAAAACGCTTTGGTGGAGCATTTCGTGTTTTGCAATGCTAAACAACAGCTCTTTTTTCATGTTTCGTGCGGTAGCAGTCACAAGCTATTCCTGTTAGTTTGAGCTCAGAGATCCTTATGGTAGCTCTTTAATTGACTCACTTTACATGCTTAGCGTCATGTCTACTTGTGATTGTGAATGAATCTGTTAACTTTGGCATGTGTACATATGTAAATAAATTCTTTTCCAATCAGGAGCGAAGCTACGTAGGAAGCCCGGCTGGACATATGTGTTGAGCCGTAACGCGGCAGAGTGGACGCGGCCACGTGAAAAGCGCTCGGGCTAGACTCAACTAATTAAAATTATTCCTGGCTTCACCTCAGCGGTTGTCTGCACGCTTCCGTTAGATCATGACAATAAGAAAACTGTTTCACCTTTACAATCACCATTCTGGCTCTTCCAAGTCCTCTTCCGATTTTGTCCTACGCTGAAGAAGGTTTTCATGATCTTTAAATTATTTCTTTACGCAACATGACTAATAAATACACCTCCCCACACTCTGTTATTCTTAGAACCTTTGCTATGTTCCCCCCACGGCCTGGTCTCCTGCATTTTCTTGCGTTCCTTGTTGTTTAAATTTCTCTTCAGGACAATAAACAGCGCTTTTACTCCATTGAAAATAAATGCTTTCATACAACCTTTCGATCAACTCCATGCTTTCATACAACTTTCCCTCTTCTTCCTCATTATGACTAGATGTAAGCTCTTAAGATTGTACAGACTTCCCACGAATTACAGTCCCAACAAGCCTTAGTCAGGCGCGCCCGGGCGGCGTCCACCACCACTGGGGTCCCAAACTAGGGACCTCCACCTAGTGCTTGTAAGGATCGGTCCACTACGGCCTGATCTATATATACCTCCTGTCCCTTCCTAATAAATGTTTTCACCAACGCCACCTCCAGTTTTTTCCTGCTATAAAACTTAAGCTACGACCTACAGTTCCAGTGCAAGCGCAGGCGAGTTTCTCGTCGAACCACTTTCAACAAACTTGGATTTCCAGGTGGCAAACAATAGCGACAGATGCAGAGTATACAGTGAACTCAACTGCGGTTGACAAAAGCCACTGAACGCCATTATTGCCAGACATTCAATGTCTGCAGAAATTTCTGCACCAGTCGTGGTCCCGACAATGTGCTCGCTGGCTGGGCATACAATGCTTGAAGAAAAATATGAAGGAGATTAACGAAATCTCGAAATCTATTTGCGTGAAATTCAAACGCCTCTATTCACATTGTGCAACAAGCTGTGGTCAGCAGTTCTTGGAAAGGAGCTTTTAGCGTTCTCAACCGCGTCACAGCGCCTGTTTGTGCTAGTCCTTCGTCTTGTGTCCCGTTCGTGCTGCGCTGAGAGCGAAAATGAACACTTACCAACTCGCCCAAATTTCCGCCTTACTGGCAGGCCTCACCGCCATCGCCCTAGCCCTTGCACATTCGGACGCCCAATACATCTTCAGCGACTCCAAAGCGGCTCTGTCCAACTTTGCCAGGGCCAGGATTCACGCCCCTGCCTGGCAATTGTGCAACACCCCTACCCAAAATTTACCGCGCAGGGTAGAGCTTCAGTGGGTGCCGGCTCACTCTGGGAACCCTGGAAACGAGGCTGCCGATAAATTGGCCCGAGGTCTGATTCGCCGGGCTCAGGACAGTCTCGTTACAGGATTCTCGAGGGAGCGGGCACACACCTTTGCGGAGCTCAAGCAAATACCCCGTTTGGACCGTCGGACTTACCCTCCTCCCCACCCCTCTCTTACGCACTCCCAACAGATTCTCTTCAGACGCCTCCAGACCCGCTCTCTGTCATCCCCTCAGCTTTTATCCCACTATTGCGGCACATCCCCTGCATGCTCCCTATGTGGTGACCCCCACGCCACACTCTCCCATATTCTTTTCGGCTGCCCTGCTGACCCTCCCCCGCGACCCAGCTGGGTCTAAAACTCACTTGCTGATAAAGTTTTTCTGTCTGTCCCGTAATTCTAGCAAACTGCCTCATTTCTAGAAAACTGCCAGTCTGCCATCGTTGCCCACCGACTACGGAAATTTGCAGCAATAACATTTTTAAAAATACTGGTGAAAAATAAAACTATTTTGAAATTAAAAACAACGCCTTCGTGGAGGAGCCCGGGGCCGAACCCGGGACTCCTCGCATGCAAAGCGAGCGCTGTACCTCTGAGCTACACACCCGATGAAAAGAAGGGAATTATAATTGCAATATATGCTTAAAAGCTCGCGTTCGACAGCTCCGCATCGTGGACTTCCTGCCGTTCCTTATCCCGTTCCGGGGAGTGAACGGAGAACGCTACCACGGGCTACGGCCAGGGGTATCTCCAGCGCTTTTGGCAGCCATCCGGGTGGTGTTCCCAACGCCAACAACACCGGCATCACCTCCACGGGCGCTTCGACCAGGAGCTTATACGACGAAGCCAGCGACGCCGCCAGCGACGCCAGCCCAAGCACGTCGAACGCCGCCTCGACGCCGGCTACTGGATCCATACAACGCCGCAGCCGCACCGAACGAACCGTGAGCACGAACGGTGAGCACGTACAGCAGAACGTTAGTAGAAGACGCTGTTAGCAGTGTTCCCGGGTCGTGTGCATTTATAGACTTTGTGTGTAGTGTGAGTTTTGTTAGTTTTGTGTGCTAGTTAGTGTGTAACATAGGGTGTATTAAATGTGCATCTGGGTGGGTACACCTGTCGCCTAGTCCATTCTTTCGGTCCGAGTGTACTCCGAGGGATCCGTGACAATGATGAGTGGCGAATCTGTTCCCGGATTCATTTCCTTTTTTCTTTTTGCTCTGCCTTGCATTTTTCCGATCTCTCGACCGCAGAAACAATGGATTTGGCAAAAACGTTAGAACTGGCACTAAATCTAGGGTTAAGCAAGGAAGAAGCGATGTGTCTCTATGAGAAGGAGGCAGAGACGCAGAGAGAGGGGGCACATAGGCAGAGAGGTGAAAAGGCGCAAGCACGCGCAGACGCTCGCGAGGCAGAAGGGTGCGAAGAGAAAAGAGCTTGTGAAGCAGAAGAGCACGAGACGAAAATAGCTCGCGAGGCAGAAGTACAAGAGAAAAGAAGGATAGAATGGGAGAAGGAGTTTATTTTGTGGAAACAGGCGAATGTCAAGGGAGGATATGAGATCACGGACAATGATCACCGTTCCTTAGCGGGCACAGAATCTCCTAGACCGGCCAGAGTTTGCCCAAGAAATCTGATGGCTCGTTTCGATGACAAAAAAGATGATCTGAACGCATATCTGCATCGATTACAGCGGATAGGTTTGGGGCAAGGCTCGGAGCGCAGTGAATGTGCCACGGCATTGAGCATGCTTTTAGTCGGAGAGGCGCTGAATGTGTTTGGAAGGATGCCTGCTGCTGATTCCATTGACTATGAGAAAGTTAGAAATGCGCTCCTCCAAAAATTCAGGCTTACGGCAGAGGGTTTTCGTGAGAGATTTCCCACCGCGATTCGGAAACCGCTAAGCAGTTTTCCTGCTGGCTGAACAACTATTTTGATAGTTGGCGTGATATGTCAAACACAGAAAAGAGTTTTGATGAGATGCGTGACAATATCGTCACTCAGCAATTTTCAGCTGTTGCAGCTCAAAGCTAGCGCTATTCCTAAAAGAAAGAAAATTGTGTTCATTGGAAGAGTGCGCCAAAATTGCAGACTAAATCCTCGAGGGTCAAGGGCTAAGAAATTTGAGTAAGGCAAAGGAGAAAACCCAAAAGATCCTAAAGACAGATGCGGAAAAACCAAGAGCATATGGCGGTGCATCTAAGGCGCCAGTATGGTGTTTTCTCAGCGGCACGGTGGGACACCGTGCAGCTGACTGTCGGGCTAGTAGCGCTGGCCAAAAAACACAGGTTTCTTGTCAAGGTTGTAAGAGGAGGGGTCATACTCTGGATGAATGCCGATACAGAACGCAGGACCAAGCTGCATGCGTTGTCGACTCTCGGTAGAACTTGTCACGCCACCTGAAGTTCCGCAGCTGAAAGGAGAGCAAACCCCGCTGGATAATGGGGTGGTGAGAAGAGCACCCAAGTCGAAAGCAGCAATGCCGGTGGTGGTTGGGCAAATAGGGGACCATCCTATATTGGCGATTAGAGACAGTGGAGCCAACACAGTTTTTGTTCGGAGAAGCCTGGCAAAGGACGAGGATTTACAGAGGAAGTGTCGGCCGTCACTCTTGTAGATAGCACATTAAGGTACCTTCCCGAAGCCAGGATTCTAGTGTCCACGCTATATTATACTGGGCAGGTAGTGGCAAAATGTGTAGACCAACCCATCTACAATCTCATCGTAGGAAACATTACGGGTGCAAGAAGTGTCGAAGACCCCGATCCCGAATGGAGGGTGCTCGACGCTGAAGAACATTGAAGAGAGGAAAGGCCCGCGACAGCTCAGACGGGTGCAGTCAGTTTCCCGTCGGCAGTGGAGACAAGAGCTCAAGCGATTGCCCGAGCAACGCAGCGTCCGGTTTCTACTCCTCTTGAAGGGCGGGATACATGCGACGATTTTGTTTGCGAAAAACGCGCGGCAGAAAGCACCGCGGTTGCGCGGCGCGGAGAGTTCGCCGGTTGCGGATACATGGAGCGAAGAACCAGCGGACGCCGCGTCAGTGTGGCCAGACGAGATAAAAATATTTTCGCAAAAAGAAATTATACAAATAAGCTTTAGAAACCATTCTTCTTTGCTTATTGCAATTAAATACAAAAGAAACGTTCTAAACATTCGTTTACGATATACTTTAGCAACGTTTAGGAATGTTTCGGTATTTTTGTGCTTGTTTAAGCGGAGCGCGCACGCTGGATGGCTACACTGTGTGCAGACGAGGTAAACAAGGTACAGACAATGCGGATTTACAGATGCGAGCAGCTCTTTTTGGCCTCATCCTTCGTCCCGTCGACTTCGTTTTTGTTTGTGCTGTGGTTGAGCCTTTCGCTACGCTTTTAGACTCGTCTCTCCATGGGGGTACTCCGTCGCCTACTTCTGCTGAAGAAGTTACTCCTCATGAAGATGAGAGAACTTGAAGAGAAGAGGAATAGAAAAAGGAGATTCTGGGTCCATCCAGTATGGGAGGCGCGAAAAAAGGAGGGCGAGTACCACACCTCGGTAAGTACGTTTTGGCTATTGCTAGCGATTGACCTCTCTTCTGCTTATCGTGTAATATGCTCCGGTGCAGGCGGAATCCTCAAGTAGCCGACATCTCCGCTTTAAAAAAATTACCTTTACCTGCTTGCGCGTGCCATGAGCATCAGATTTTCCACGGTTCGGAGAACATAGATCATGCAGCGCATGCAGCATGTTTTCAATTAATTGCACGGTCAGGGTATCAGCTGGACGTCGTGAATATACGTTGATTACATTTAAGTAGGCGTAAAAAATGCGATTGTAGTCTCGTGTGGCCCGCGGTTGTGCTCGAAATAAGGAACGTTTAAGTTCATCACCGTGAGCGGTTCTATTCTGGTGTCGTCCCACGTATATCTAGAAATATTGCCGCGCGTCATAGTACCGTCAGTCACGTCAGCCTCCGTTCCGCATGGGCCATGAAACGCAGTCGGGAGCCCAGGATTCTCCGGGAAGGTGTTTATTATTTAACAAGCGGCACGTGTTTGCTGCGCACCGCTCCCGATACCGGGCTACTGACAACGAGAATAGTGAAGGAAATGTTTTGCTTGTAGTGGAGATTAACTGTACAACCCTTAGAAAAACGGGCATAAAAAAAAGCCGTAGGTCTTCGTGTGCTTTTCCTTGCCAAGAGCCCAGTGAAGTGGAATAAAAGAGTAGGACAGAGATTGTAACTTTTTCCTGAAATAGAGGTATACTGCTGACAGTTTACTTTTGTTTTCTGTCGTGATTTCAGTACAAACTCATGAGGAAGGACCCGCAGATGTTCTTCCAATACTACAGAATGACCCCGAAGCAGTTCGATGAGCTGCGTAGGATCATCCAAAGGAATTTGAAACACCAGTTCCTTTGCAGGGAGCCTCTGTGTTCTGAAGAGAGGCTGGCCATCACCCTCAGGTACTTGCAGCGCTTGTGACAACTGCTATGTTCTCATGCATGTTATAATTTTTCATTGTATGCAGGTACCTTTCCTCAGGAATGGCCATCAAGCAGGTGGCCATGGTGTTTAGAGTTGCGCCATCGACATGCAGAAAAGTGATCCATGACACTTGCAGAATTATCTGGAAGTATTTGGAGCCACTGTATGTGGCGGTGAGTGCTTGCCTTATTTTATTGGTACCTGTTGTTGTGGAGCTTAAGTAGAAAATATTGCATATATGATCCATTCCGGAAAGCCATCAATTCAGTCTGCCATTCTTATCTTTGTAAAAATATGCAGAAAACAATTCCTTACACCTTGAGCTTGGCGCATGTTAGTTGCTTATGCGCCATTAAACCCAACACGACACAGTCTGCCATTCTAAAGAGCAACGCGAAAAGTATTGTAGGGGCTGAAGTGAAGTAGTGTGAAAAGTAAAACGAGTTATTGCATTTCATTAGCATGCAAAACTAGATCCTCCACAAATCTCTTTTTTTTTCTCTCCGCTATCTAGGAGCCAGGGCCTGAGCAATGGCAAGAAACTGCGGATGATTTTGGAAGGCGCTGGTACTTTCCCAACTATGTTGGTGCAGTTGACGGGAAGCACGTACAGATAACAGCACCACCGCTCTCCGGTAGCAATTTTTTCAACTATAAGGTACGGTTCATTCAGTGCAGTTATTATTATAACTTGTCCAAACTCTGTAAACCCATACAGGGTTTGTTGATGCGTATGTTGTGTTATGCATTTTTCAGGGCACCTTTTCCATCGTGCTTATGGCTATAGTTGACGCAAAGTACCGAGTGCACGTTCGGAAAAAAGCTTGCCCATAACGATGTCAACTTGCCAGCACCAGCACGCCTTCCAAAGACCGAAATAGTTGCGCCACACGTCTTCGTCGGGGATGAAGCTTTTCAGCTGAGGCAAGATTTCTTGCGTCCTTACCCCGGCAAGAACGTGGAGCCTACCAAGAGGGTATTCAACTACAGGCTGAGCAGAGCAAGGTATTGAATGACATTCTGTAAGCTGGGCATGCCTTTATCAGTTACGAGAAAAGAAAACAAAATGCTCTCCTGAACTATGAACTACATAATTGCAGGCATTGTTTCATGAGGGATATTTGTCTCAATAGCTAAATTTACTTCAGTATTTTGCATAGTACTTGAGAGGAAAAAGAATTTGTCTCAAAGAAGAAGCAGGTCGGTGAAGATAAAGGCCTTCACCAAGTCAGATATGCTACACCTGGCCTGTACAACTGGTGGCTGCAATATATAATGCTAGTTACTTTATCCAGTGAAATTTAGTAATGTTTGATACTTCTACCCGGAGCGCAATGACTATGCAAACCTCTATGGCAAGTTGACAGATGATTACCATGGATTTACCGTGTTTGTTGCAGACGCATTGTGGAAAACGCCTTTGGCATCCTGACTGCTCGGTGGAGAGTTCTTCTGGGCCCGTTGAACCTCCTGCCTCGTAATGCAACATTTGCTGTTTTAGCATGCTGTGCTCTGCATAACTTTCTGTCTGCTACAAAGAACTCACCATATTGTCCACCGGGCTATGCAGTCGAAGAAGATGATTATGGAAATGTTGTCCTAGGCCAGTGGAGGTCAGAAGGTGAATCTGGTGCCCTCCTCGACTTGGAACCCACACAGTCAAGGAACCATAAAGCAGCTGCTGCCGAAACCAGAAACATTTTTGCACAATACTTTATGAAAGAAGGTGCTGTACCATGGCAGTGGGCACACACCGGGCTTCCAGCACCTCGGAATGTGTGAAGGTTTTCACACATTTTGGATCTCGGTATGCAACCGTGGCCATGCCTATCTTGTTCAATTCTGTCATATTGCAGCGGGTAGACGACGACGACGACATTGAGCGAGTGAACGAGTGGACGAGGAAGAAGACGAGAACTCATCTCTGGCTGTGTTCTGAGTGCCGCCCGTAGCTGTTCATTCGTTTTTGTAAATAACTGTAAATATATTCTTTCCCGCAACATATTTGGTGGAGGTGCGGCTTTCCTCTACGCCTACCGAAGACGGAGCTCCGCAGCGGCCGCCAGCTGACTTCGCTCACCATGACCCAAGACGCCTCCCAGCAAACATCGCAATCGGCAATGCCATCGCTCGTTCTTTCTTCCCCTCGCGACCCTGGGACATTTTCTGGCACCAACAACGTTGACGTGGACGACTGGATCATCATGTATGAATGCGTGAGTACGTACAACCGCTGGGATCCGACTCTTATGCTCGCAAATGTCATCTTCTATCTCAAAGACACCACCCGCGTCTGGTACGAGACTCACGAAGATGATTTGACCAGCTGGGACGTCTGGAAGCAGAAACTGCGCGAGCTGTTTGGACGGCCGCTCGGCCGAACACTCGCCGCTAAGAGGGAGCTTGCGTCCAGAGCACAAACGTCTACGGAATCCTGTTTCCTACATTCAGGACGTGTTGGCCCTCTGCCACAAAGTTGACAATAACATGCCCGAATCTGACAAAGTGGGTCACGTGTTGAAGGGGATCGCCGACGACGCCATCAACCTGCTCATCTGCAAGAACTGCACTACAGTCGACGGCATTATTAAGGAATGTCGCCGCTTCGAGGAAGCTAAAAGCAGACGTATTAGTCAGCCGTACACACGCCTCACCAACACGGCTGCGACTTCCTCACGTGAAGACCTGCTGCACCGGCAAACCCCTGCGCCTCCAGAAAATGTGACCCGCATCATTCGACGCGAACTCGATGCTATGTCCCCTGCCTCCCTGCCTCTACGTAATGGCGACAACCACTTGCCCACCATCTCGATGGTACAAGCCGTCGTCCGTCAAGAGCTTGCAAACCTTGGTCTCCAGGCCGTCAGCCCTGTGCGTCCTTCATCACCACCCGACATCACTGCGATTGCTCCTGAACGACCTTCCTACTTTGCTCCACGTCGCCGTAACCTTAACGACTGGCGGACACCCGACGACAGACCCATTTGTTTCCTCTGCCACCGCATTGGCCACATCTCCCGTTACTGTCGCAATTATTGGTCTCGTCGTAGCACATACAGTCATCTAAGCTCTCACCGCAACGATGACCAGCCCCGCCACTTCACGCCCCCTCCAGCCCAGCAGAGTGCTACCGTTGACGGCCAGATTTCCCGCTCCAGCCGCTCCCCGTCCCCCCTGCGTCGGCAGTCTCGTTCCCTTCTACGCCGTCGCTCCTCTCCTGGCCCCTACGGACGCTCGCAAGCAAAAAACTAGACGCTGCAGTGTCTGGAGGTGATGCTGAAGTACTGCCCCAGTCCCAAAATCCTCGCTTAGCCCTTCGCGCACACCAAAATTTGCTCGCTATTCATGTCGATGGAGTCCCTGTGAGAGCCCTGATCGACACGGGCGCGCATCTGTTCCCCCTGTCCCTGATGGCCCCTACGTAGTCACTCCGGACCTTGACGTTGCCCTCACGCGAAGTATTGCGCTTGCGCACACTGTCTTTACAATGTCGGCAAACCGTGCGTACCTTCCGGTTCTGAACTTTGGCTCGTCTATCCAACCGCTCCCGCAAGGCATCTCACTCGCCACGCTGTGCCCTGCTGCCGAATGTGTCATATCAGTGGTGGACAGCTGTTTACCTTCCACTCATCAATGCCTGTTGCCTGCGGCAACATCACCAGAGAAACCAACGGATGACTACGCCGACATGATCTGTTCTGACCTACCAGCGATCCAAGCTCACGATCTTAGGTGCCTCTTATCATCTTTTCGCGACATCTTCGACTTTGATGCCTGTGTTTTGACTCGTACCTCTGTGGTGACGCATCGGATAAACACTGGTGATGCCGCTCCTCTCCACAGACGTCCGTACCGCGTGTCCAGCGCTGAACGCACCGTCATAAATTAAGAGGTCGATAAGATGCTCGCAAAAGACATCATCGAGCCCTCGTCAAGCCCTTGGGCTTCTCCAGTTGTCCTGGTAAAAAAGAAGGACGGCAGCTGGCGCTTCTGCGTTGATTACCTGCACCTAAACCGCATCACAAAAAAAGACGTATATCCTCTCCCGAGGATCGATGATGCATTAGATTGCCTCCACGGCGCCAAATATTTCTCTTCAATTGATCTTCGATCGGGGTACTGGCAAATTGCCGTAGATGAAAAGGACCGTGAAAAGACCGCCTTCGTGACGCCTGATGACTTATACCAACTTAAAGTCATGCCATTCAGACTCTGTAACGCGCCGGCTACCTTTGAACGAATGATGGACTCCCTTCTTCGTGGCTTTAAGTGGTCTACCTGCCTCTGCTACCTAGACGATGTTGTGGTTTTCTCGCCTACTTTTGCCACGCACCTCGAACGCCTCTCCAGTATTTTGACAGTGTTTCGTAACGCCGGACTCCAGCTGAACTCATCGAAATGCAAATTCGGTCGCCGCCAACTCACTATTCTCGGACACCTGGTTGATGCTTCTGGCGTACGCCAAGATCCAGTCAAAATTCAAGCCGTGAAGGAGTTTCCTCTTCCTAGGTCGTCGAAAGATGTGCGCAGCTTTGTCGGCTTGTGCTCGTATTTTCGACGTTTTATCAAAGATTTCGCCGGCATCGCTCGCCCCCTCACCGACCTTCGTAAGAACGACACCCCCTTTATCTGGGGCCCTGCTCAAGAAAACTCATTTTCCTCCCTTGTTCATTTGCTAACCTCTCCGCCCATCTTAGCCCATTTTGACCCGTCGTCTCTCACAGAGATTCGCACCGACGCCTCCGGATATGGGATCGGTATCGTGCTAGCCCAACGTCAACAGGGCCAAGATCGCGTCATCGCTTATGACAGCCGCCTATTTTCCGCCGCAGAGCAAAATTACTCCATTACTGAGCGCGAGTGTCTCGCCCTTGTCTGGGCTGTCGCTAAATTCCGCCCGTACCTGTTCGGCCGCTCATTCACTGTCGTCACTGATCACCACGCTCTCTGTTGGCTGTCTTCACTAAAAGATCCCACCGGTCGCCTTGGTCGCTGGGCTTTGCGCCTTCAAGAGTATTCATACTCTGTCATGTACAAGTCCGGTCGTCACCACCAGGATGCTGACTGTTTATCCCGATACCCTGTGGAGCCACCTGACTTCGAAGACGCGGAGACCCCACCCTGCCTCTTAGCTATCACTGCTTTCACCGATATCGCCAACGAACAGCGCAACGACTCATCTTTACAACCTATCTTTGATGGCCTCCGCTCTGCAAACCGATCTCCGTCTCTGCAACTTTACGTGCTCCAGAATGGCATTTTGTATCGCCGCAACCTACGCTCCGACGGTCCTCCACTGCTCCTCGTCATTCCCCAACATCTACGTTCTTCTGTCCTTGAGGAATTGCACGATCTGCCGACAGCCGGCCACCTTGGCGTGTCCCGCACGTACGCTCGAGTGCGGCACCGCTTCTTTTGGCCTGGTCTGTATCGTTCCGTCAAGCGTTACGTTGCCGCTTGCGACCTGTGTCAACGCCGGAAAAGGCCCTCCACTTTGCCTGCCGGTCTTCTACAACCCATCGACGTACCTTCGGAACCTTTTCACCGTGTTGGCCTCGACCTTCTTGGCCCTTTTCCCACGTCCCTCTCCGGTAACAAGTGGATCGCTGTCGCAACTGATTATACGACTCGGTGCGCCATCACGCGTGCTTTGCCCACCAGCTGCGCTGCCGATGTCGCCGATTTTCTTCTCCAAGACGTAATTCTTCACCATGGCGCCCCTCGTCAACTGCTCACCGACCGCGGTCGTTATTTTCTGTCCAGAGTGTTGATGACATTCTTCGTTCATGTGCCACGCAGCACCAGCTCGCGACAGCTTACCATCCACAAACCAACGGGCTTACGGAACGGTTCAACCGCACGCTCACCGATATGTTAGCAATGTACGTCTCACCGGACCACCGCGATTGGGACGCAGCCTTGCCTTATGTGACATTTGCGTACAACTCTTCACGGCATGACACAACAGGCTATTCCCCTTTCTACCTTTTGTTTGGTAGGCACCCCCTATTGCCTTTGGACACACTCATGCCGCCTTCTTCAGTCCCCACCACTGCTTACGCTCAGGACGCCATCGCCCAGGCCACGCTGGCTCGCCAAACAGCCCGTAGTCGGATCCGTGCCTCTCAAGCTTCCCAGAAGTCCGCCTACGACCGCCGGCACCGGGCCGTCGAATATCACCCCGGATCACTCGTCCTTCTCTGGACGCCGTCGTGCAGCGTCGGGCTCTCCGAGAAGCTCCTTTCTCACTTCCGTGGCCCTTACCGTGTGGTGCGCCGAGTCAACGACGTGAACTATGAAATTGCTCCCCTTGCGTCCTCTCCATCGTCCTCTGGCCCCTCTACAGACGTCGTCCATGTATGTCGCCTCAAACCTTATCACGACGCTCCTACGCCACCACTCTAACGCCGAGACGGCGCTTCATCAGCCGGGGGTCCTGCAGCGGGTAGACGACGACGACGACGACGACATTGAGCGAGTGAACGAGGAAGAAGACGAGAACTAATCTCTGGCTGTGTTCTGAGTGCCGCCCGTAGCTGTTCATTCGTTTTTGTAAATAACTGTAAATATATTCTTTCCCGCAACAATATTTATTTAGCAGGTGCTACCATCAATTTACTTATAACTTGCTTGGAAGCCTTTGTACTCTATATTACTATTTGTTACTGTTTTCTTGAATTTTGTATGCTTCAAATACATTTCACTCTGGTTGCCACTATATTTTATGCACTTTACTGTGTGCCCTTTGATTGCCTGTGTTGTTGTTTGTATAAAATTTGTTTTGTATAGTAATATCCCTTAGAACTAAGTGTTCACTGTGCCAGGACGCGAGGCCTTGTCAGGTGTGTCTGAAGTGCCTTTTGCCTCATCTACCTTGGTAGAATATTCTTTTATTCTTTCTTGTTCATGATATGTACCCACTTTCTACTAAATACAAATACAGAATGCACCTACTGCTACACTGTCAGGCTTCGAAGGGGATAGGTGGTGTACCATATCAAACTGAAACGCAAGACAATGAACCACAGTCGCTCTTTGCTGCCTGCTATTCTGTCCGCTCTGACACAATGTACTCAGTTCGACGAAATATTCATTTATTGAATGGCCGCCGTGGTGGCTGAGTGGTTATGTCGCTCAGCTGCTGGCCCGAAAGACGCGGGTTTGATCCCGGCTGCGGTGGACGAATTTCGATGAAGGAGAATTTCTAGAGGCCCGTGTACTGTGCGATGTCAGTGCACGTTAAAGAACCCCTCGTGGTCGAAATTTCCGGAGCCCTTCACTACGGCGTCTCCCATGGCCTTAGTCGCTTTGGGACGTTAAACCCCCATAAACCATAAACCATTACTTATTGAATGAAACAAGCTATCTAAGTAGTTGGTGTTGCATCATTTTTAGCAGCATGTAGTAGCACGAGGACAGAACCTGAAGACATGAAGACAAAACCAGCGCTGAACTTCAACTTTAATTCAGAGAACTGCCAAAACAATGCATATATACTCCCAGAAAAAAACAAAATGCCTTCCAGGGTTACAAAATTTTTCTTGAAACCCTGGTGGGTGTTTTGTATGTTTCAGCGGGTGTATGTGCAGTGGCTTGGCAATTCTCCGAATTAAGTTGAAGTTCAATGCCTGTTTTGTCTTCACGTCTTAGTGCTCTGTGCTCGTGCTACTGTGTGCTACTGAAAATGTGTTTATTCAACTTCACCCCGTTTCATTGAACGCGTATTTGGCGATGAATTGCAGGAGCTCCAGTTGCATTTCTTGTTTGTGTTGTGTCGGGCAATTGCGCAGCTTGTGTGCCACAATTTGGCCATACAAAGAGGTCTGGTCTCTGTCGTCCTTGATTAGTTGGTCCACTTTTTCCATGTCGTCTTCTAGTCGTGCCCTCTCATCGTTCCGGCGCTTCCTTTTTGCAGCGCGTTGCACTCGCAGAGGGGTTGCTGGGGCGGTCTGTGGGCAGCCGTAAGATGTGCCTGGTTCTGGACTTTCGACTCTGCCAAGGACGCAACTCTCTTGTGTCGGTTCTACCAATGCGTATAGAAAAAAAAAGAAATGTAGAACTGAATCATTGCAAAGCATTTTATATTATGCGACATAGTTAAGGAGAGCAAAATGTCTGAAGCAAAATGTCTATAATGAACATGCATTCCAGACATGAACGCACATGAGCAAAGATAAAGTCCGACCCTGCTGACTGCACTACATGCAATGGTATTTTCCTCCTCTTAAAAGACCAGCTTGTGATGTTTCTGGATGATCCTTGTGAAAAGCTCGAGCGCACTTTATGTCTCTGTATGGCTTTAGTACTTCCTGGATCTGCTGTATGTATGTACCTTTGGATGTTGTATATACCTTTGTAAACAGGCAGTTAGGAACTTGAATGCACGTTCTTACCGTCACAGTCGGTGAACATTGCATTTAGCCCTGTCTCAGCTGTTGCTCCACACGCTGCTTCATTTGACTGGTGGCTGTTGGAGAAGGTGCTGAAAAAAGAAATGTATGTTACGTAAGGCTAATCAGTGCTTGCTGCTTTTTAACACCTTAGCTTTGCAAACATTCCTTCATGAATGTTTGGAAACAGCAGCTCCAGTACTGTGCGGTGTTTTGTTATTGTTTAGCCTAGTCATCATCCTCACAGTTTCACACAAGCATAAGTTCAATAACACGTTTCGCACCATTTTTCAATGCCATTCAAGCCTAAAAGGAGGGATTGCACTCACTACAGTGTAAAACCTCAAACTGGTGAATATATTTTTGCCTTATTACTGCAACTACAACTACTGTAACTTTGTATTTTTGAAACTCCTTTTACATCATCTGGTTGTTGCCATGTAAATCCCCCCTATGTAACACTCTCCTATGGGCCCCGATGAGAGAATAAATGGTTTTGAAAAGTGAGCTGTAAGCATGAAGCAATGGAGACATACCTGCCGATATCCACCTGATCTTTCAAAAACATGAGCAGGTGGAAATACGGCCATCGCACCTGCTTCGCCGCGTCAGCTCCCGAGCCGCTCGGAGCGCCATCCTTCCAGGCGCGGTGTTTTTTTATGAATGTGTCTCTCAGACTCTTCCACCGCGCCTGGACATTGGAGCCTGCAAGTAGGGTTTAAGAATACCACACTTATTCACCTGAGAGGGTGAAAAGGGCTGAGGAGAAAAGCCTCAAGGGCTTGACCAGCCGTTGACACAAGTACACATACAACAGGCGAGAATTAGTTACAGATACAATAAGGCGACATCACATTGATAGAAAACAAGTACAGAGTGAGTGATACATTTCAAGAAAATGAAATGCAGCCAAGCTCCTCGTGTAAATGCAGAAAATGATCGAAAAGCTAGTGGGTCGACACAGTCACTACACCAACATTATTTTCATGTAACATGTTTGTGTGGGTAGCCGATAAGCAACCATTTGGTGGCAATAATTGGTCCTAGCAGTTTTCATATGCCATGGTGGATTATGTCTAATATCAGTGTTCCATTCGGTGTTCTTTAGGCTAATGTTTCAAAACGTATGCGCTGAAAGAGCTGTTTATGGAAATGGGTCGAAAACTGTGAGAAAAGAAATAGTGATTATGCGTGCATCATTCGAATGCTTCTTTTTGTACTTTGGTTGCAGAAAAACAAAACAATGCTCAGTATAGCTCTCTTTCAAGCATATCAATTCTTTTAGGTTGCTTGCAGTCGTGGAGTCCCATACAAGGTGACAATACGTTACATTTGAGAAGAGCAATTTGTATGCAAGTTTCACAGATTAAACCCAGCTGGTCACCACAATGTCATCAAAAGTGCAAATGCTATAGTGAATATTTCTCGCACCACTTTCAACAATAGCTGTCTCACTAACATGCGGCTAGCTGACCTTCGCCTCATCATGTTACAGTCTGAAATATAATGCATTTAGTGCAAAGCTGTTGTACCAAATCGAATGCCTAGACGTTTGCGCGTAAACAACTACGTGCGGCCGAGTAGTGCACCTATGAGCTGGTCTGTTCAGACAGCGAGTGATGCGCCATGGAAGAAAAACCTTTTTGTAGCTACTTTCCTTGCTGCACGATTCTCGGGCTTCATCTCTCGCATGTATTTGCGGCTTCGTTCGAGTGCCAGCATTGTGTCTGAGAAGCACGGTACCTCAGGTTCCATTCGCTAGCTTACAGGACCCCGCTTCAGCATTCTAAACAAACGTGCTCACCAGCGTATGTAAAAAAAATATGTCATGAAAATAAGCGCCGTAGCGCGCAAGCATGTCGCTGTTGATTCATTGAACCGTCGAAGCGTTCCCTCTACAACGTGCTACTCACGTGCTCGCTCTGCGCTCGGCGGCGAGCTAGGTTTCCGACCACTGCCGGCACGAAATTCGTTTCTGGCGAGCATAACGAGCATTGATATATGAACATTCATAGCAATGTAAACATACCGTCTGAGTCGCATCCTAGTTCGGTGACGACTTCGGCCCACGCCACGGCCTTTTTTCTGTGATCCTTGTAATCCATCCTCGATGAGTCCCACAATATGGGATGCTTTTGGACGGCGGTGATCAATCTGTCGTTATATTCGAGACGAGCTGCCTTTGAGAACGTGGCCATTTTGATGCAGGATGGTTGTGTAGAACTCGCGCGCGCGAAGCACAACACAAGCACACCGTGGAACACAAAACAGACCAAGCGGGCGGGAAGACGGAAGAGGCGGAGGCAGTCTGAGCGCCGATTGGCTGCTCCTGCTGGCCGCTTCCGGCGGCCGTCGGACGCCGCGCGTCAAAAATCTGGCTTGTACGGATCGACGGCGGCGGGCGCATTTTTTGACGCCGGGCGTCGAGTGCGCGCCGTCGAGCGAAAATCGCCGACTTGCCGCCGTAAAAACGCTCCATGTATCCCGGCCTTAAGGCGGAACCGCATGGCGCGATTCAGGCGCGATTGACGTGCGGATACTGGGACGCGCGCGTCGTTTTGACGCGTGCCCAGCACGAAATCGCGCCGCCGCGTGCTGCTGCTCGGAGTAGAAAAAAACGCCTAGCGCGGCGCGTCCGGGACGCGTCCGCCAATCAGATTTCAAGTAAGTCACGTGGTATTTGGTCACGTGGCATTTTTGGTTTTTGGTTTTGCCACTATATGGCCCTACTCTCTGCGCATCTCAACGAAACCTCTTCGGCGCATTTTTTTTTTCGCTCTGCAGAACCGGCGCGCACGTCAAAAACACGTGCTACTGTTTCGTGCGCGCATCGTGTTCATCGAAAATGGAGAAAGCAGTCTTCAACGAGGCCCTTATCACGGAAGTGGAGAGGCGTCGCGTCCTGTGAGATATACGCGACCGCCTCTTCTGCTCTGTAGTAAGCGCCCGACTCTCCATTTTCTATGTCGAGTTGTAAACAAGCAGCGGCCTCTTGGCATGCAGAAAGTACATAGTCGCAGTTTCGCACACAGTCTTCCCGCTTGAAATTAAGCTTGATAAATATACTTCGAAAAAAAAATGTCGTTGTGTAATTACACTAAGATTATTTCTATTGCAGTGTTGTGTAAGTTTAAGGGCATATTACATATGCGGTAGCAGGGACAATTCATGTCGTTGGGAGTTATGTTGTCTGGCAACCCGGAAAACGCGCCGCGAAGGCGCCGCTCCCCTTTTTTCGTGCGGGTGCTCGCGCGTTGACGGCAACGCGGGCGTCCACCGCGCGTCGCGTTTTTCGCTCGCGGAAAACGCGCCATGCGGTTCCGCCTTTATTACGATGTGCCTGAGCGCAACGCCGGGCGAAATTTCAGTTAGGCAGAAAGAAGACCCGAGCCTGAAGGCCTGCTTCGAAAGAGTCGAGGAAAAAGTGAAAAGAAAGAAGAGTCCTACGTCATTCGAATATCAATTGATAAATGGTCTTCTGCACAAAGAATTCATATTTAGTTCAGGAAGGCCGGTCCAACAGCTGGTGTTGCCGAAAGATTTGCGAGAGACCGTGCTACGCTTAGGACACGATACCATCCCAAGCAGCTGCATTGGCCCAACATTGGAGCCGTATTGGCAAAGTCCGGCCCTACAAAGGACCAGGATGGAACCATTCTGTTGCAATACAAAAAGTATGGTGGGGCAGCCAGAAAAAGAATGTAAACCAATATGCCCCTGCCTGTGCCACTAAGTATAACAGGCTTTCTGTTGCAATACAGGGCGAATGACCTGTGCTGCTTGGGCTTATGGCCAGACACCAGGGTGTTCAAAAAGCGGCGCCTAGGATCATTGAGAGTTCTTTGGCCGGGTGTTCAGAGTGACGTTAAGCGCTTTGTTCGCTCATGTGACATGTGCCAGCGCACAATTCCGAAGGGAAGAGTGGGTCCCGTACCTCTGCGCAAGATGCCAGCCATCGACCTACCGTTTCAGCGAGTGGCTATTGACATTGTGAGGCCAATCTCTCCAGTATCTGCCAAAGGCAATAGATATGTGCTTACTCTGGTTGACGTGGCCACTCGTTATCCTGACGCTATTGCACTGAGAACTATTTACAGTATCCAAGTGGCGGAGGGTCTTGTGGAAATGTTTTCGCGTTATGAGATAATAATAATATAATACTAATAATTGGTTTTTGGGGAAAGGAAATGGCGCAGTATCTGTCTCATAAATCGTTGCAAACCTTAACCGTGCCGTAAGGGAAGGGATAAAGGAAGGGGTGAAAGACCGAAGGAAGAAAGAGGTGCCGTAGTGGAGGACTCCGGAATAATTTCGACCACCTGCGGATCTTTAACGTGCACTGACATCGCACAGCACACGGGAGCCTGAGCGTTTTTGCTCCATTATAAAGCAGCCGCCGCGGTCGTGTTCGAACCCGGGAACTCCGGATCAGCAGCCGAGCGCCCTACCCACTGAGCCACCTCGGTGGGTGCGTTATGTGTTCGCGAGGGAAGTTTTGAGTGACCAGGGCTCGAACTTCACATCGGAACTAATGAAGGAGGTTAACCGCCTTTTGTCAGTAAGGCAGTTACTGACGACGCCTTACCAACCCATGTGTAATGCGCTTGTAGAGCGCTTAAATGGCACCCTCAAAAACATGATCAAGAAAATATGCCAGGAGAGAGCTACTGATTGGGATAGATATCTCCCAGCTCTTTTGTTCGCTTACCGCGAAGTACCGCAAACAAATCTTGGTTTCTCGCCCTTCGAGATGTTGTATGGGAGAACCAATAGAGGTCCACTTGCAATATTCAAGGAGTTGTGGGCTAATAACGAGATTGCATCAGATCTCAAGGCAACATACACGTACGTTCTTGAGTTGCGGGACAGTTTGCAGGAAACATTTAGGCTTGCACTTCAAGGCCTGGAAAAGGCAAGTGAACGCCATAAGGAATATTATGAAAAGAAAGCCGTTCACAGGAATCTGAATCCGTGCGACAGGGTTCTCTGCCTGCTACCCACAGATCATAATTTACTGATGCAGTGAAAGGGCCCGTACCTTGTGACGCGGAAAAAAAAACATGAATTTTGAATTACTGATAGGTGGCACTAAGAAGGTTGTTCTGTAAATATGTTGAAGAAGTACGAAGAAAGGGGTACCGCACGGTACGCCCCCAAGGTAGCATGTGCGGTAGTGGCCGAGGAGACAGGTGATGCTGCTGAGGTGCCCACGTGCATCGGGATGAAAAATGCAGGAGGAGATGAGGTACTAAGGAACCCCAATGTGGATGAAGACATAAGATCACTGCTCTACTCCAGATAAAAGGGGAGACGTTTTTGGATGAGCCAGGCAAAACGGAGGTCATGTGTTACAAATTAAACTTGTATACAGGTAGCGCTTACTGAACAGCACTAGGTATATCTGGGATGTATCTTGTTGTTTTTGCTGTGCTAATGTATCTCTGGGATTTATCTTGTTGTTGCCATGTTGGTATTATGTGATTATACAAAGGAGTGTGTTGTGAACATCGAAATGTTTATTAAGGACTCTGTACGGACAACAGCAGTGGTGTGTTAGTGTTCTGAAAACTCATTTTGGTGTGCTAAGTTAGTGGCGTGCTTATTGGTGTGTGCTGGGTCCAGAATCGCCACAGAAGGTAGTCGGTTGGATGAATGGCTTGAAGAGGAGTATGAAGTGTGCAGTTTTTCATGGGAAAACTCTTGAGAGAGGGGGTCCTTGTCACTGATAATAAGGAGTCCATAATAAAATTATGAAGAAAAGAGATGTGAAGAAGACGACGTGGATTAACCGAAGAATAATAATAGAATTCGGTGAGCTGGGGAGAGATGATTAGTGGAGAAGCATTCGGTGAGGTTGAGAGAGATGATTGGTCGAGAAGAGAAGAAGACGAAAACTACAAGGCTTACGTGGACTAACGCCAAGGCTATAAAAGGACGAGGAAGAGCGAGGCACGGGGGAGTTGGAAGAACAGAGAAGCGAAGGCTGCGGCGGGACAGGGGCGCTTCGGCTGGAATAGAGCGATGCCGGCTACTGCTCCGGTGAGCTCGCGTTCTACGGCTCCGCATCGTGGACTTCCTGCCGTTCCTTAGCCCATTGCGGGGAGTCAACGGAGGACGCTACCACCTGCTACGGCCAGGGGTGTCTCCGGCGCTGTTGCCATTCATCCGGGTGGTGCCCCCAACGCCAACAACACCGGCACGACCTCCACGGGCGCTTCGACCGGAAGCTTATACGACGCAGCCAACGACGCCCGCCCAAGCACGGCGAGCGCCGACTCGACGACGGCTACTGGATCCATACAACGCCGCAGCCGCACCGAACCAACAGTGAGCACAAACGCCGACCGCTAACAGTAGAACGCTAGCAGTAAACGCTGGTAGCAGAGCACCTGGGTCCTCTGTATTTATATTGTTTGTGTGTTGTGTTAGTTTTGTTAGTTTTGTGTGCTAGTGCGTGTGTGTTACATAGGGCGTATTAAATGTGCGTCCGTGGGTACACCTGTCGCCTAGTCCATTCTTTCGGTCCGAGTGTTCTCCGGGGAGATCCGTGACAATCTCTGAACTTTGATCTTTGGCATTTGACACTGACACCTTTGTCCTTAAGAACATCCGACCGGGTGATGTGAAGCCGCGTGATGACATCTGATGGGGTGCCCCAGTGGTGATTTCCAAACGCAGAGTTGCAGCTATTCAGGAGCAACGATGCCGTAGCGGTGGCAGAATGGTTACGGCGCTCGGCAGCTGGCCCGAAAGACTCGGGTTTGATCCCGGCCGCGGCGGTCGAATTTCGATGGAGGCGAAATTCTAAAGGCCCGTGTACTGTGCGATGTCAGTGCACGTTAAAGAACCCCAGGTGGTCGAAATTTCCGGAGCCCTTCACTATGGCATGTCTCAAAGCCTGAGTCGCTTTGGGACGTTAAACCCCCATAAACCATAAACCTATTCAGGAGCGACGCTTTCTGCTCTTTTCGGAGCAACTGTATTCTAAACGCAGATCTGAGCCACGGACCACGTCTTCCATTTGTAGACAGGGAGCGAGTGCCGAGCAGAGATCGCTCCGCGGAACAGTCGAAGCTGCTCCGCCCAAATCGGCGGAGTCGACACTAAGTTTTCTAAACGGTTTTTTGAAGCGAAAAGCTCCAGTATGCCAGCTTTACAGGCCTTCAGCGGGGCCGCAAGTTTGACGTTGAATGTAGCTAGAGGTCATGGTGGCCGCAAGTTTCACCTTGAATGTAGGTAGAGGTCAAACCTTGAGCATAACTGGTGGTAGTCCCGTTCGACACGTAATGGATGGTTGGATGAATAGATATGGCTGAAACCTTTAAATCGGGCGGTGGTTGAAGCAACCTAGCCATGACTTGTGAAATTTTACTCTTGTCTTGATTTTAGCCACCAATCATATAACCTTCGCTTGGTTACTTCTACCCGCTTAAAATCTGCTTTTTTTCACTATCTATAAACCTCAGTGCTTTGAAATCAGCCCCGCTGCTTTCCACTGTAGGGCGAAGCTTTTAACAGAAAAGTAACAAGTGTTCAGCCGTTTCCTTCGCCTCTCCGCACGCAACGCACGACGTGTCTATCTTGTGGTACCTGACTCTATATGTATTAGTCCGAAAAACTCCCGTCCTTGCCTCAAACAACTAAGAGCTTTGCCTACAATTATCATGATATTTTCTTTGGCAGCTTCCTGCTTAAAAATCCTGTATGTTCCGGTGCCAAGTTCTTCAACATCCGCGATTTCCACAGAGCTCTCTCGGTTTCTTTAATCTTTCTCTTAACCGAAAACTGTTGATTTGCCCCCTACTGCTGTCCACATATTTCCTTGTCAATTTTCTAGTTCGCTTTCTCCGTTTCGTGTCAACATTACTTACGTAGAGGTATCTGAAAAACTTCCTAGCCCACTGCTTTTCCCCCATTTTTATCAATAACTCTTCAAATGCTATCTTACAGCTAGCTTCTCTGCTTTCGAACGACGCCCATCCCATATCCCTCTGTACCCCCTGATTTGGAGTATTGCCTAATTCTCCTGAATTTAGCCTCCCTACTTCGCATTCTTTGATTTCTAATCTTGCTTGAACATCTAGTCTTGTGATGGGACCGCATTGCCGAAAGTCATTCTAGGAACCACCTCTTTGCGGATCCCTTTTACCACTTCATACATATTGTAATTGCCCAGTGCCGTATATTTCAAGGCAGCCGCATTCCTACCAGCTTTATTCATTACATATTTTTCAAACTCTGTCAAATACTCAGCACCGTCATTTATCCACACCCCAAAATACCTGCACTCATCAACTACTTCTAGCGTGACCTCCTGTATTCTATGCTCGCTGTCCTCATCATTAAATATAATGACCGCAGATTTTTTCCTATTAAACATGAAACCTACTCTATCTCCCTGTGTACCAAAAATGTCAATCAACTCCTCGAAATCTAGTTTTCGGCCATTAGCACGATATAAACCGCGTGCAATAGTCCCGGTATTGACTGTTTAATCCATTCTCCTTGCTAGAAAAAAGAAAGGTTGGAGCCTAGCCCGCTCCTCTCTAGTTTGGTTTCTATTTCTTGGAGGTGCATGAAAAACAAAGGAGTCAGAGGACGTGCTTTCCTAAGCCCCCGATGTATTTCTATAGGCCTTGATATATATTTTTTCCCATTGTATAAGCACTCTAACTTCAGCTAGAGCAGCGACACTAGCGGCTGTTACACTTTCTCGACTTTGACCTTCTTTGACCTCCGGTCAAGCGGGAACACGTCTGCCGGAATCGCATGCGCAGGTCATGAAAATGGGCTCTGCAACGATATATGAGCCCTATACTGCGCCATTTCCTTTCCACAAAAACCAATTATTATTATTATTAACTAAGTTCGCGGGTTTGAACCTGACCGCGGCGCCCGCATTTCAATTGAGGCGAAACGCCAAGGAGCCCGTGTGCTGTGCAATGTCAGTGCACATTAAAGATCCTCAGGTGGTCAAAATTATCCCGGTGCCCTCCACTACGGCACCTCTTTCTTCCTTTTATCTTTCACTCCCTCCTTTGTCCCTTCCCTCACGGCGCGGCTCAGGTGTCTGCCGATATGTGAGACAGATATGGCGCCATTTTCTTTCCCCAAAAACCAGTTTTCGATTTTTTTAAAACGACGGTCAATGAAATAGAAATTGGTATTAAGGAAAGCAAATACGCCTGTATCACATATCACGGTGGACACCCGAAACGCAGCCGTAATTAAGGGAAGGAAAATAAAATAACATTGGCTTTAAGGAAACGAAATCACGCCTGTCTCACATATCTCGGTGTACACCCGAATTGCGCCGTAACAGAAAAGTGAAATGAAGGAGCCCTCCACTACGGCACCTCCTTCTTCCTTTCTTCTTTCACTCCCTCCTTTATCCCTTCCCTTATGGCACGGTTCAGGTGTCCAACGATATATGAGACAGATACTGCGCCATTTCCTTTCCCCCAGAACCAATTAATTAAAAGGTTGGTTTGAAGGGAAGGAAATTACATCTGTCTTACAAGTAAAAAAATGTCTGTGGTTTAGCTCTGGTTAACCCTAGTTGAATTGCGTGTTTCGTTTCCTCGGCACGTCGTCTACGCAGCGTCTCATTCCGACGCTCTTGAGAACTCAAACCGGTGTCTACCGCAGTTGAAGTCACTCCGGGACATTCTACGACTACTAGCTGCATCTTCGTTACAACGCTTCTCGAGCCGTGCGGCGCGTTCTTCTGGCGTCTCTTGAGCGCATTGTCTCTTGCTGCTTGGGAAAAATTTATTTACATATGTACACGTCCAAGGTTTACCGGATATATTGACATTAACAAGTAGACATGACGCTAAGCATGCAAGGCGAGCAAATTAAAGAGGTACATAAGCAGCGTTCTCGGTTCGTTCTTTTGTTGTTGCGTGTCTCTCGTGGAGCGAGCGGCGACGGCAGTGGCGTCGACAGCTGCGCCATCTTTTGGAGCGCGGCTGCGGCGTTGCTAGGCAACGGCGGCTCAAGGTCGGCCGCGGCATACGGCATACGGCGCGACGAGCCGAAATGGCTCTCTGCCTGGCGTAGTAAAGCTTTCGCTTTGAAACATCGCTGTGGTTTATCTCTGGTTAAACCTGGAGTGACGCGATAGTTAGATCTGGCCGAGTGGAACTCGCTCAGTCGAACTGCAGTAATTTTTTCGCCGCTACGTTTCGCTCAGCGTTCCTACTTCATCTTCATCCCTGGACGTGGATTCAATCCTTCCCCTCTCCTCCTCTCCTCGCCCCCGCTCCCACTCGGTTTCGCTGCCGCGCCGTGATGCCGGTAGTTGTTCCGTACCGTGTGGCCAACCACGTGACTAGCACGGCGCCGCCACGGAGCACAAGGGCAGCTCAAGGGTGCCACGCTGAAGGCTCAAAGTTCTAGCGTAGTGTAGCTATCGCTACAAAAAATTCCTGTTGCTGTGTGTGCCTCAATATGGCTATCTAAGAAAAGCGTTAGTCGCTCGACCACAAATGTAGCCAGGGAAATGCAGTTTTTCATTTTTGACCTGAGTTGACCAGAGCTAAACCACCAGAAATTTTTGCAGCGGCGCTAGCGGCGCCCCCCATCTCCGGCGACTTGTCGCCTTCATCGCGCAGGCTCTTCTCCGCGCTCCGTAGCAGACGATCAGAAACTCTTGCCAGTATGGATGCAAAAGTGACTCGCGCACTGGCGCTCGCTCTGCTTGACGACAGCGAGTCTGAAAGCAGGAGCAGTGCACATTCTTCTTTTCAAGATTCCAGCTCGGAGAGTGATTCCGAAATATTTGCCTGCAAGGCTGCTTTCAAGCATATATTTAGCATTCCTGGGAGAAGTCCAAAAGTTGCCGGATTCATTGAAGAAGTGGTGCATAAGCATTCACCTGAAGAGGTAGGCTATATACCGCAGGAATAATTGCATACAACCTTTTTAGCACGAATAATGCGTAACTGTTTCGTTAATATAGAAAAGTAAAGTTCCGGTGGCATTTCAGATTGCCGCTATCTGTTTACTGGCTGATTTCAGGTTTCGCTACTTTCGCCTTCTGCACATCACACACACAGATCGGCGTGCCAGCAAAGTCAAGTGAAGTGCACATTCTGTGCTTCATTTGGTAAGCTGATCGTTCCCGTTTATAATAATCATATTAATTGATTTTGGGCGAAAATAAATGGCGCAGTATCGGTCTCATATATGGCCGGACCCCTGAACTGCACCGTAAGGGAATTGATAAAGGAGGGAGTGAAAGAAGAAAGGAAGAGGTGCCGCAGTGGAGGACTCCGGAATAATTTCGACCACCTGGGGATCTTTAACGTGTACTGACATGGCACAGCACACAGGCGCCTTAGCCTTTTTTCTCTGTAAAAACGCAGCCGCCGAGGTCGGGTTCGAACCACGACCACGACGAACAAGGTAAACGAAATGAGAGGATCGTTTGGCAAACATATGAAGGAAGCCAACAATCACCGAAACCGTGGTGCACAGGGGAATGTTTCTATTTGTTCTCTTTAATTTTTAATGCTACGAATTATCTGTTGCTTAAATAAAATTAATTATAAAGCAGCAGAAACAAAAACATACCGCCGGTTTGATTCGAACCCACGACCTCCGAATGTCACGTCCCTTGCTCTACCAACTGAGCTACGGTTTTTTTTCTGCTTTTTCTCGATTAAAGCTTGCATTTGCACAAAAAATCAATTCATCTCTAGCATTCTGGTACTATTTGCAGTTGGTACAGCAGCATTTTTTCTCTTCATTCGGCTGGAGATGCGCTTGCTGTGGAGCAAGCATCATTTAGATCAGCGTTAGGGAGGGCCTCTTGGTGGCTGCTGCCATGGGTGCTGCTGTCTTGAGTGCTGCTTCTTTGGGTTCTTTTTCTGTCACTTGGTTTAGATTTTTGCAAACAATTTCGTAGCGGTACTTAATTTCTTCTGAGTCTAAAATGTCATCAGTCCATCTAATTTTTGCAAGGTCATCTACGAAATGAACGTCGCAGGGAGAGTTTCCAGATTTTAGGTTATGTTGGCTGGTCGCACTTTTTCTTTTTAGAGTGGTTTTGCATGGACTTCACCATTATTCTCCCGTCAGAATTATACCTAATATTTGTGAAAACTTTATTTTTCAATTGCAGCAAACATTTCTTTTTGTTCTTGAATTTTTTCATCTGTCAGATCTGAAGAAAGTACTGGTCATAATAGTCTAGCTTGTTTTATGAAAAACTGCAAAATTTACGAGGCGTTTAAACAGGAAGGAGCGGAAACAGAGTATATGACGGTTTCTGGATGGCTCTGCAATGCAGTATACGGACACCAAGAGGGAAAGAAAAAGCAAACGCGGGCATCCATGCCAAGCAGAGGGTGCGACAAGGGCGCAACGTCGTCCTAAAAGCCCTCGCGCTGCACCCAGGTCAGGAGTTTGCGCTTTCTTTACAATGTACCCTGTGCTCCCTCAACCCTGCCCTGCAACTGAGCAAGAAAACTCCACCCAAGAAGCAGATACTAAAAAAAAGGGATGTGTCCTCACTTCTTGCCTGTGAGGCGGCGCCTTAACGAGCTGTCGGGCTTACCATTTCTCTATGTCACCCTAGCAGTGACTGAGTGCCTTTGCCGATGTGCTACTGATGCCATGGTCGCGAGCTCTATCCCAGCCTCGTATTCCGATGGAGGGGAAATGCAAAAACGCCTGTGGAGGGCTGTGTCAGTGCACGTCACAGAACCCCAGGTGCTCTAAATTAATTCAGATCCTTGGACTGTGCGTCCGTCATAGCCTATGTCTCTCTTCGGCACGGGACATTTCACCTCCTGTTAATTTTTTTTCTAGCGGGAACTACACTAGGCTACCAGTCGACCATTTCGCGATACATGCGAGTCGCCAGTTGTGCGCATGCGCCGTTACCATGGCAGCCGTAGAGGAGCAGTGGATGGGTCGCGCGCTTTCCGGTACATGGGAGAGGCCAGTTGTGCGCATGCGCTGTTACCATGGCAACCGGAGAGGGGCAGGGGGTGCGCCGCGCGCTTCGTCGCCGCTTTTGCCGCGGCCACGCGAACGTTCCACCGTGAAGGTGAATGTGACGTCACGCGGATGAGCTGTTGTGCGCATGCGCCGATACTATCGTAACCAGACTCCATAGCTGCGCCGCGTTCGTCACCACCGCCTCGCCGCACGCCGATCAATCACCCGAACCGCGCGTCGTCGCATGCGCAGCATTTCGTGTAAAAGCGGATATTTAATCGGCGGCTTTATCGCAACGCTTGATATGGGTGCACAGAAGGAGAGTCCAGCCCCTGTTAAACGGCGGTATGGACAAGAGAACAGTAACTCTTCTGATCCTGAAGTTGTGGCCTTGCAGTTGGCTACTCAACAGAGAATGAGCGTCAGAAGGCGAATAGAGCAGCGGAGACGCCCGAACAGAAAGAGGAGCGCCTTGCGAAACGGAGACGCCAGACTGCCGAGCGTAATAGACGCCGCATAGCCGCCGGGGCCTATGGAAGGTATCAGTCAACGGGAACCAACCGAAGAGGATATTATTCCCGTCGTGTGACTGATCACACCATTCGAGTTTCCGAAAGTGCATCTTTGACCCGGAAATTTGAAGCAGACTTTGTGAAAAATCCGTTTGGACACGTTTGTAGCGTGTGCGACAATCTGTGGCACCAAAAGGATTTAACACAAGTGAGTAATCCAATGTATGAAACTGCGTTTGACATTACAGAACAACAAGCTCAGCCTGGGAAACGCACCTCCCGCTACGAATATCCTGGCTTAGCGGAGCTAAGCCACTGCCAATTTTTTCTTCCAGTTCAATCTCTAGTTTCGTTAGGTTTAATATGCGCTGAATAAATCAGTTGGTAAAGTTTGTGCGTATATTTTCACCTACCTAAAAAAAGGAATCAACTTTCCACGAACACTGCATTGAAGGCGATCGGCTCAACCACGGACTCAAAGAACACGATACAAGCTGGACAAAAAAAAAGAAAGAAAGGAGGAACGGCACCAGGATATTCAGGTTTTAAAACCTTTTCTAAACGAGCCGGATGGTTTCGAAGGACGGGTTCCAAGGGTAACTAGGAAGCGCTTTGTTGCCGTTTCTTTTCATGCGAAATCACGTGTATACTCACCGCGATTACTGTTCTGTTTTTGCTTCCCCCAGCTACAGCTAAAGAATTCGATATACGTATATTGCGCATGCAAACTAAGAGAGTACCTGTAAACTTAACTGCAGATATTCTTCTATTGATTAAAAAAAGCGCACACAAATTACCTTCACTCGCAAGCCCTTCTCCTCTGTCGCCCACAGTACAGATGCTTGCGTGAGCTCAAATGTAATAATTGGTTTTTGTTGAAAGGAATGGCGCAGTATCTGTCTCATATATCGTTGGACACCTGAACCGCGCAAAGCGATTCTAATGAAGCAGTAGTACGACTTGCTGATACAAATGATGTAGTGGACTGACTGACGACGTGTAAACTACAAGTGAAAAATTGTTATATGCATCGACCTTATCATAAAATCAATGTCGTGCAGTTACAGCTCTGCTCAGGACGACTGAAAATGGTGAACAGCAATGTTTTGTACAATAAAAAAATGGTGGGGACACTCAAGCTCCGTCTTGAGGTTATGACGCGATAGCGTAATGGGTTAATTCCCTTATATGCGGAAGGTAATTCTTTACATTCATAGATCTCTCGGAGTCCTGATACCGTCGAAACGCGCGGGACACAAGTTCTAGTCGTAGTTCGTCGGCCCATCGTTCTCGACAAACCCGATGCCACGAACGCTAGCATAGCTTTCGCGCTGAACGAACGGGCAGCAAGCAGCAAGCTTCGTGGAAAACGCGCCTTGGATGTGCGCTGCGTTCGCGTGATTCCTGCGTCCGCGCAAGGCCCCACTGCGTCCGAACGAGACGAGGGGAAGGCGCTGCCGTCGCGCGCTAAGTGTTGGAGCAGAGGCGTATATCGCGAAGAGGAGGGAGTGGTTTGTAGTGAGCGCCGTCTGATGACGCTACGTGCGCGCCAAGCGAAGAAAAAAAGTAGCGGATACGAAGTTTGCTACTCTCATAACTGCGACTTCTGTAATGTCCATGCTTTTAATTACGAATATACACCACAGTACATGTCTCTAAAGCACCCTTTCAAGACAACACCGTAGTCACTAGGCGCGCCTTTGTTCATTCCAAACCATCATGCTGGTGTGGCGGAGTCTGTTGGAAGAGTAATTGAAGGCCACAAGATACAGGATCCAGTGCCTGAGTGGCTTCCGAGAAGCTTTGTTATAAAGGCGCGAATTTTAACGCTTTCCCGTAACAAAAAGTGCGGGTGACGTAGTTTTAGCATCTGCGTTGAGTTGTTCGCGTGGATTGGTTTCCAAATGACGTGCTAAAGTCGGCCAAAAAGAAAAAAATCTAGTGCTCGTCTCGCAATCGGGAAGCCCTGGTTTGATTCTCCAACGCGACCAATTTTCTACTCGGTTTTATATATTAATGCTTCTGGGCTTTTTCTCTGAAGGCCAGCGCTGCCGACGCCGACGACATCGGCTTTTATGCAACGCAGGGCCCTTAACGCTATCGGGTTAGAAGTGTCAGTGAAGTCCTACCGTACTTGTCCGCGCTCGGGTGGGCGAACATGGTTGACAGCACAGCATAAAATTCGGGCGTTACCTACATCTCAAAAGGCAGCGGGAGTAATCTTCACGTCTTGCAGCTAAGCTCAAAAAGCAGAAGACGCGCGCGGAAAGCGCGGGCAAGCTCAAGGAATCATGGGTACTTCCTCCAGGAGTTCGCGCGCGCCACCTACTCGCTCTGGCCAGATCAAGAGTACTCCAATCGCAATTTCAGGTCACGCGCTCTCCGCCGGATTCAAGCGCTCTGTCACAGAAAGTGCAGACCGCTCCGAGCCTGCGATTGCAATTCACTATAACACCATGCGATAGCACGTCATGGCCACGGGGTCTGATTGGTATATATAAAATAACTGTCGGGAGCTTTGCACTGCCATAGGTTTCTGAAGGCCTTTTCTCTAGAGACCCTCAAAAAGCCACCGTTTCCAGCACTTCAACCTTCTAGAAGACTGCCACACACTGCCCACCGCCACCCTCCGGAAAAAACTGATAGATATACAGTCTTGGCCAAAAGATTTCTGGCCAAATGCTTCTCGTTTTGGCAGCGCAGTGAACAGACCAGGGAGCCAATTAATACCGAAGGGCCTTTAAACGCTGGCTGAAGGCTTCTTCTCGTAGTAGAGAAGCTTTTTGCTTCACTTGTGCTCTGATTGAACCATTACGGGTGCATTCAAGAAGGGAGCGGTGTAGCTTGAAGGTTTTAAGGCTAAAGCCTTTCTTGCCCCCTTTGTTTGTGCAAGACCTCTCCGCAGGAAACGTGTACAAGAAGTGTCCGCTACACATGTCAATCAATTGAACAGAAAGAAAAAGAAATTTCGATGAGGATGGGTTTTGAACCCACGGGGGCAGGGCCAAATGGTTAAGCTGTCGATCGCCTTTACCACTCGGCCTCCTAGCCTTTTTTTTCTTTATTGTGTGGAAATATTGCCGACACGAAAAATGTAAGCATGCTTACTCCACAAAACACCAGGCTACCATAACCCTGCTCAACCCTGACTCCTAAAACATCAAAAGTCTGGGAGGCACTCACATGCATCCAGACAAGGGAGCCAGCTAGGCGGCTCTTCCAGGGCAGCGTATACTCCGCGCACCAAAGCGCATTGCTCACGAAAGAAATATTTTGACGACCGTGATGACTCGGCGTGGCGGTATATCGTACGAATCTTCATAAATAGGTCGTAATGGACCATATGGCACTACACAGTTTTTCTCCATAGGCAAAACATGAATACTGCATGGTGTGATGTCAACGTCCTTCTTAACTTCTCGTTGTAATATGTCCCAGAAGAACATAGTATCACTGCACAGGATAAAGGTATGGTCACTTATCTCTGGTGTACTGCAGAGGCAGCAATTCACTGTCCATGGCACATGCATCTCCTTTGCATTAAGCCAAGCCTTCGCAGGCAACATAGAATTATGCAGTTTAAAGACGATTTTTTTGCAGCAGAAGAAATGCACCTCCGCTCTACACATTTCAAAAGACTGGTGTCAAGTAACTTCACAAAAGGTTACCGATACAACGGTACAGGAAACCAATACTCTGTAAGTGCCTGAGCCATCTGCCTTCTGAAGAGGATATACAGGTAGTCTGAAGAAACGCGCACAGTGGGGAATTTGAAGGTGTCTGCAATTTCCTTACGGAATCCCCATAAATGCCCCTCACGAGTGCGTCCAGTCGCGGCGTATTGGGAAGGCAAATGAGCACTGAGACGCCTAATAAGCACAGCTACTAAAAGGGGTGGTTTGCCGATTTGAAAAAAAAAGCACGAAGCAAGCTGATGCCCAAATAAGTGGAAGAAGGCCTATACCACTAGATTCTAGGGAAAGAAATACGTTATCGCCATGCATGGGTTCTCATTGGCAACGCCATACGAAGGTTGTAAATATTCTATGCGTCACCTTCACTTTGTTCCTCGCACAGTGGAGAACCTGCAGCACATATGCAAGTTTGCAAATAAAAAAACGTTACACACTTCAGCCCGAGCAAGTACAGACAGGTAACTACCCATCCAAGCCTGCGTTTGTTGCCTCATGAAGATTGTCTGTGAATCCAGGTAGGCTCCACTGTTGCAAATTTGCTGAAGAGGAGCCTCAAGGTACTGAAGGGTCTTGCAGTCCGAGCTTATGCCACAAAAATGACTTTGCGTTGTGCCCCAATGAACCAACCGAAACCCCTCGGATTTATCTAAATTACGAGCCGCGCCTGATACCTCACAAAACTATTCGGTGAAATGTTATGCCTCAAGCACAACCTTTTTTCAGAACAAACGAGGGCGACATCATCTACATAGGCAAAAATCTTAATTTGATATTGCGCCAGGGAGAAACCATGGATAGTTGCTGTTCATAATACTGAGGCAAAGGGGCACACGATATTGGGCAAACAACAAAGCCGATAATGCAGAGCCTTAGCGAAGAGATAATTTCAACAGTACAGTTTTGGTTAGCTCTTAGTCAACAATTATTCGTGTATAGGACTCCTTATAGAACAATCTTATCTCCCTAAGCAAAACATCTCCAATATTTGCATGCTCTAAGACCGCAAATAAGAAATTGTTACGAACTTTTTAAATGCCTTGGCCAGATCAATCTGAATTAGAGCTACTTGTCTGGACTCATATAGTACTGTCTCCAATACTGAACGTGCAATATGAATATGGGTTTGGATTCTGCGACCTCAGATACCGAAGACCTGATGCGTCCCTATTAAGTCAGCGATAACGATCTGCAGATTATTGCAAAAACCTTTTAAAAAAGTTTCTAATCAATATCAGAGAGAGAAATTGGACAATATTCCTCAACTGTTTTCAACCGATACGTATCAGCGCTTTTTGGAATTTTTATAATATACCCAGAACAGAAAGTGGGGCAAAAAACCAACAACGTAAGCAGCCTGGAAAACCTCCATCAAAACAGGCGCTAGGCAACAGGAAAAAGTTTAACAGAAGTCGCTAGCAATACCATCTGACCCAGCAGATATCTGAGCCGTCAGGTCAGAAATGGCACATATAACTTCTTCCAAAGTAATTCGCCCCTCCACTACAGCACGCTGCTCATCGTGAAGTCAAGGAAAGGCTTCGAATAAGCGACTGTAATCTCATCTCTCATTTACGCCCTCACAACCTCCGAGCAGCTTCCGATAATAGTCAAAAAAGCATCTAAAATAACAGGACCATCGTGTATATGCAACCACCATACTGAATTTCCAATATTTATTTAGCAAGAGCAGTCTGCCTTTTATCACTCAGGGCCCTACAAGATTTTTGCTCATCAAGAAACCTACGGGGCCTAGACTTTATCGAGGCCCCCTTGCATCTTTCGGTTTCAAACTGTTGAAACTCTGCTTTGACAGCAGTGATATCTTCTACATAGGCACCTGAGCTAATCTTCTCTAATTCAGGTAGGTCAACCAAGGTATGGCCGAGCTCTCGAAGGTGATGTCTCTTGAAAAACGCGATTCTCTCTTATCTCTCATATCTGGCCCAACATCCACCAGGTTGTATTCGCATGCCTAATCAGTATGTAAAGCAGCACTAGGGTCATAACGCTAACTTAGAACTGCTCGATCTTCCTCCCGACAAACTCAATTGAAATCACCCAACTGGATAATTTTACAATCCGTGCACAAATGGTCCACTAGTGACAGGAAAAATAGCCTTCTATGGCGCCGCGTAACAGGGGCATAAA
The DNA here is from genome assembly GCF_052857255.1 of Amblyomma americanum. Lineage (NCBI taxonomy): Eukaryota > Metazoa > Arthropoda > Arachnida > Ixodida > Ixodidae > Amblyomma > Amblyomma americanum. Next base: position 126,845,137 of record NC_135498.1, on the reverse strand, counting down.
CATAAATAATTCGCCATTGTACACCCGAAAATGCGAGGACACAGAAGACAAGTCGCCCGTTATCGTCTGCGCGATACGACACGCTGTAATTCCCAGTGTGTAGACCAGAAATAGCATGCACCCTCCTAATAAGCCCTTCGAGTGACTAACGGCAACATTGAATTCTGACCAAAAAGGGTCGAGAGCAGCTTCAGTATCCTCATCAGAGGACAGCTTGGTTTCCTGGATGGCTACCACAGTCACATCCCATTTGTTTCAAAGATGCTCTAACTGATGTTGCTTTCGACGGTTACGCAAGCCTCTAGTGTTAAGGGTAGCGACTAGCATTGCTGCGACACCCACCATTTTTGGTGGTTGTCTTACTGAACACCATATCTTGTACTGGGGTGGCGCGTCTGCAAATCGGTGCTCCGTAGGGCCGACATCGCCCGTCGTTTTGAGGTTACTCTTGCCAATGCCACCCCACTAGGTGCCTTCTGCTCATCGCTATTGACACACTCATCATCTGCAGGACGCTCCAAAGGTGCGCTGTTGTCAAAACCTCTTCCGATAAAGCCAAGGCTTCGTCCCATGAAGCCGAGTGGAGCATGTCGCTCGCAACCACGCTGACATCCGACGGGGCACCGAAAACACTATAGAGGCCGACACTTTACGCGATATATTGCTGAACTCCGGCGGCGAAGGGGCATCACCGGCAAAAAAGGCGTCACACATTCACTGGCTGTAGTGCCTCCAATGACTACAGAAAGAGTGTTCAGCTCTCGTAATCGCTGGGTGACAGATAGCTCCTGAGCAGCAAGCACAGGACTCAAAGTAACAGGCCCAAGCAGACCCGGGTGCAGTGGCCATCTAGTCAGAACGAGGGTGTTTTAAAATCATATGTCATACATACATACATGATTATGATCGTTATAGGTTTTTATATCGCGAGAGCATCAACGGCCAAAGAGCGCCATGACACAAGGTATTTTTCATTTCTCAAGGTGGGGTCAAAGACCCGTTTCCCAAACATTTCACCCTAATGAAGCCGAGCAGCAGGCAAGTGGAATGCTTGTACCCATTGTATTACCGGAGGGTACCCGGCAGCACTGAAAATCGAGCCCCGCACTTCCCGCATGTGAGGCGGATACTCAGCCACCCACCCACCCACACACACACACGCGCGCACACGCACATGCACACGCACGCACACATGCGCACGCACGCACACGCACACACGCACACCCACACACACACACGCACGCACACACACACACAGTATTATTTTCCCCAAAGAAGTAAAAGAAGTAGAAGGAGGCAGAGGGAAATGCCATGCATTTGCGGCTTGAGAAAACCTCTGACCCCTTACACTGTACACAGCAGTAGGTATATACAATGTCGCATTTGTTTGCGGAGAGAGAAGAAAATAGAGCACTGTATGGCATCAAACAATACAATAAGCTTAAATAAGAGTTTCAATAGAGCACTGTTTTTGGACACCTGGAAACCTTTTTTTCAAAAATAAAACAATGTAATATAATTGAGCATGAAGATAGATCTTTGTGTTCATTCACAAAAGGAAGTATGAGCAGCAACATATTTGTAGTTATTCGGAAGAAACATTCTGAATACATCAGTACTTTTTTTCTACAGCATTCAACGATTGCGGAAGATTATATCGCGGAGATTTTGTTGTGCATAGACAGTGCGACATTTCGGAGCTTTCCATCTTTCTGGAGTTCGGTTGCTGTGGATAGGATAACGAGGTTTTAATTCTGTCATTTCTGTAAAAACTGAACTCTCTTGTTGGACACTTAAACGGCACTGCCTGAATATTTTGCGTTCGTATATATTTCTTAATTTCAATAAGTTACGCAAAGCAAAGCTATGGGAAGACGGTGCTAGTTATTCAACGTTTTCAATCATCCGTATTTATTCTTTAGCCTTTCAAGCTTGAACAGATTTGTCGTAACTTGAAACCGGATACACCGAATACACCGGATATAACGAAGGTGTAGTATGTAGTAACTTGAAACTGAAACTGATTGGAGAAGCGGGAGGCGATCGTGTTGAGCTAGACATCTCAAAAGGACGACACAAATGATTTGGCCCTGATGTACGTAAGGTAACTTAAGGGCTCCCCTGAATTTTTTGACGAGGAGGAACCATTGTGGACGTGGCGTTATAAACGCATCTCCCACCTACGAGCCTGCATGGACCACCTACCCACATTGATTCTCTAGTTGAGCTTCGCCCAAAGTCTCCGGCAAAAACGCCCGGCCACCCACCGCCAAACGTTCTATCTCTCGTAAGCTCTACCACTTGCCTGGACACTCAAGAAGGCCTTTGCCCACACTAAGGCTTTTCCATGACAGAAGTGACGGCGAAATCTAATTCTGGGACGAAATGGCGCGCTGGGTGTACAATGAAAATGCATGTACGACCAATACAGCTGACCGATAAGAGTCGTATCAGATCACATCGTATTTATTTTTCGAGTGACATTCTGAAGACTTTTTTTGAAATGATCTGGTTAAGTTCTGCTTCATTTTCGGCTTTGTTTGCCATCATGTTTTTTGGTATCATGAAGTTGATGGAGACAATGTGAAATGCACAGTGCAAGAGGGTGTTGCAGTTTAACACGAGGCGTGATCGGCTGCAGCGACAGCATAGTTCTCTCGTGCAGTGGCCAGCGAAGCGGATATGCTTGCGCAGCGGCTGATTCGAACCACACTCGCGGAAATCTCTATTTTACTTCTCCTGGTTGCCCATGGTAAAGAACCACAAAATTATTGGTTGGCTTTGACTGTGTTAAATATTGTTTTCGCCTTAAAATGCCACTTGGCCTAACAGGAGTTCTAACAGCAAGAGTTGAGTGCTGCCCAGCCCAGAAAGAGACCCACTACTGCAGAGCTCGCGCCGCGGGCCGAGAAAGCTGCCCGAGATTTTTTGGACTGTGCGCCTATCACCGCCGGTTTGTGAAGGAATTCTCGTGCATTGCGAGGCCCTGGCGCTATCTGTGACTCGGCTCCGGGCTCGTTCAAACAAAGAACAGAATAACGCATGTCATTGCCAACGCCAGCCACTAGTTACCAAATGCAGATGCTAACTCTTCAACAACACTAAAAGATTTCCTCGCAGTCTTCTGGGCCACATCTAAATTCCGTCCGTACCTATACGAAAGCCCATTCAAGGTTTTCAGAGGCCTGCACACCCGTTATGCTCGCTTACTAACTTTAAGATCGTCCTGGGCGAGCTAGCTCGTTGGTGATAATGGTTCCAAAAGCTTGACGCCACAGTAGTTGGTAAGTCGGCCCGTAATAATTTTCGAATTCATTTCGACTATGCGAGGCACTTTTTTATACATTTAAATGCCTCAAACTATATCCTGTTCTGTAAGTCACTAGCTACCGTGACCAACATCACGGAAAACTAAGTTTAAAATGCCTTCCTTGGAGCTATAGACTACAACACTTTTGCGAAACAGCAACGCTCGGACACCGACCTTTAGCGCATCGTCCAGTACATTGAGGACTAGGCTTTTCTCCGCCGACAGCGTTCAATTTTGAGTGGTCTTCTGTCTACCACAATGGCATCGTCATGAGATATATCTTTGCTTTAAAAAATAACGAACTTTGCTGTCAAAAAAATTAGAGCAATTTCTGACGTTCAGTCCGCTGCCCCTATATAATCAGAGGGGCTTAAATTTAGCTGAAACAAAAAATCATTTACCAAATTCTCTACACCCGACGCTTACTTTGGAGGAGCCAAGTGTGCTACCAGCACAAATATTCTGAGCAGGCACACCACAAGTGTCAAAAAACGCGTGAATAGATTAACCGCTCGGAATTTTGAAACCTGTCTGCCATGGTCCGGAAAAACTTCTATATTCTGCAACAAGCGATAGTACCCAAAGGAAAAAATTTTATCTTTTAAACATGTATAGCCCACAGGCTGTATACCATAAATAACTGTACTCCTGACTAAATCTATTAAAACATGTATAGTCCTCCGACTGCATACGAAAAATAACTACTCCTGGCTAAGTCTACATAACCTTGGAAGGGCGGAAAGTTCGGTGAAATGCATAGCTGAAATGAATAGCTAAATGCATACCTATGCATTTCATCTCTGCAGTTCCCTCTAAATACGCTGTTCTGGATGGTAAGGTGCCTTAAATATTATGTCGTTGCGGTATTCGCAGGCAGGCCGACCACTTTGCGGACTCACAAACCTGTTTTTGAGGAGCCGGGCAGATATCACTGTGACTGCGTTATCACATGTAAAGGTCCGCTTGAGTTTAAATATATTTGCCCTTTGCTAAGATTTCAAAAAAAAACACTGCATAAAATTTTCATCGTAATCTGGCAGAGGCTCACAACATTGGATTTGCCACTGTGCAGCAATGTTGGTATAGGCAGTTATGCGCCCTTCCTTTCCTCAAAGCCATCGCCGTCTAGAACATATCAATGCCAACGCCAATGGTCACAGTGACGCCGGCAACTTCCGCTTTGTATATCCTAGATTAGCTGAACTAATCCACATTAATTTTTCTTTCTCTCTCTCGCTCCCCACCCAGTTGAAATATACACCAGGATGTTTTGATGTGGTCAGATGTTTTCTGGTGTGAACACCAGATGTCCTGTTGTGTTTTGGTGGGAACACCAGACAGTTTTAGTGTGTTCTACTGTTTACACCAGACTGGTTTGGTGTGTGCTGGTGTACACATCCTAGTGTGTTGGTGTGTTCTGACATGCACACCACGTTGCTTTGGTGTGTGCTGGTGTTCACATCCTAGTGTGTTAGTGTATTGCGATGTGCACACCAGGTTGGGTTGGTGTGGTCTAGTTTGCGCACCAGACTTTTTTGGTTTGTAAAGTTCAAATTGGCGAACTAATATCCTAGTGCGTTAGTGTGTTATGTGCATGCCAGGGTGGGTTGGTGTGGTTTAGTGTGCACACCAGAGCGCTGGTGTGTAGTAACGTGCACATCAGGGAGATGGTGTGTTCTTGAGCATGTAACACTGCCAACAGAAGCCAATTTATTCGGTCTAATTGATCATGAGGAGCTCAGTATAATTATACAATAGATATGTAAGCAAATACTTCACACCATAAAATAATATTTTCACTATATCAAAATAATTATATGTCGAATATCACGGTGGATTACGCAGTGTCTGTAGGAAATCTGACGATTGAATACGACGCCTCATGCAACATTGAGTGCCTTTGAGGGGCTGAGTGTGGTACCTCGAAGACACGGAGGAGCGAAGCGCCTTAGTGTAACTCGAACTTTGTAACAATTCACAGTATTACTCGGCATGACAAGGGCAACGCTAATAGCCACGTGCCAGCGCCTAGCGTGCTTCCCATCATCATCATCATCATCATCATCATCAGCCTTCCTACACCCACTGCAGGGCAAAGGCCTCTCCCATGTCTCTCCCCAATGCGTGCTTCCCAATGCCATTCAAATCCAGCGCGCTGGCTGCCAGGTCACGTGGCAGGACGTAGCAACCCCCCCACTCTCTACCTCCATGACACCGGAGTGTCCCGGCGTAATATCCGGCTAGGCCTTTCGCCGCGCCGTGACATGGTCCGTGCTGCTGTCGTTCGGGTGCTGTTTGTGTCTGATTTCAAAATCGTTGCTACAAACTCGCGTTTGGGTTTCCTACTTATCGTAGCTAACACCACGGGTCAACATGCAGCCGTTCGCGTACTTCGTGAAAAAGTGACCACGCCTAGAAGCATGGAGAGGCTTCATCTTGAAAACACGTTCGTCTGCAACCATGGCAGCCGCTGCAGCCTTTTCCTTAACGCAGCCGTGATGCAAGAGAAGAAAACGGTTACTGTAAGGCGTCGAGTGTTTGTTTCCAGGTGAGACCCACAGTGTAGCGCAGGAATGCGTGCAATTTTCCACCGCGAAAATAAACGAGCGAGCACAAAGTCGAGAAGAAACGAAAGGGACGAGGCTCTGTCAGCTCTGTCCTGTTCGTTTCCCTGCGGCGTGTGTGGAGTTCGCTGACCTTTCCGCGAACTCGTTGGTCTTGTGTTCGTGAGGAAGGCCGCTCCAGTGGGGTCGGAAGTCGCCAACAAAGGAACCCGTCCAGTCCTGGCTTAACTTTCGGGCGGCGGACATCCTTCTTTACTCCGCGCCGCCACGGGCATAGCCCGTCTTAAGAAGCCTAACCATGTACTACTGTCGACATGTGTTCGTTGTCAAAGGGTTGACGAGGTTTCGGGGCGCACGAGATACGGCTGAGTATTAGCAGGGTGACCGGAAACCCACTATTCCCGTAACGACGGTCTTCTTCTCTTGCGGTGTGTTCTGTAAACAACTTTAGGGATCGTCTCGTCGGCATATGGTTGTCGCGTGTGCGAAGGACATAGGAAAGTGGTAACGGCTGGGTGTGGGTGCCGTGGGAGAGGGTTGTCGCGTTTGCGCTGTTTGTATATTTGATTGCAACCTCTCCTTTTCCAAATGTTTAATCAGCACACTTTCCCCAATCTGTGATTAGTTGGCGGAAACCTTATTTCCTTTCCCTGACCACTGGTTGGTGAGGTGTGTGGCTTGTAATTTTATTGGTGGCTGTCCCCGCTAAGGGCGGAGACAGAGGCTTTAAAACACGCGCACTGTGTTGAACGAGGGCTGAAATCGTCTGGTCAACGGTTTAGACATGTAAATAGTTTTCTCCTTGCTTTGTTTCTTCTTGTTTTATTTATGTTGTAAATAACTAGTCAACCTTCTCCTTGCTTCGACTAACGTGAATGTTTGCGAGTTAGAATCACCGGGTCAAGAAACCTCGATTTCCTAATCAACAAGGTGTTTCCTATCATAACCACTTGAAGGAGGAAACTCAACTGGCGCAGTCGACAGTATTGCAACTTTTTATGCTCGAAGCATTGGACGGAAGGTTAGAAGAACAAGTCGGTGGACAAGCTGTTTGTCCTAAAGGAGAAAACGTGAAGCTGCGTCGAAAGACTGACGTCGAGAGCTTCAGGATCACGGGTCGAGTTTGAGAGGACATCAGAGGCTCAAGTCAGCTAGGAGCTGAAGGAGCCGAGCAACAACAAGCCATCGAGGGTTCGAGTCAGCGAGCTGCTGAAAAGAACCAGGTGCCCACCTCGAAAGGGTTCCAGTCAGCGAGCTGCTGAAAAGTAACCAGGCGACCAAGCCAAGCCAGTCAAACGAGGCAGAAGTCGGCGAGCTGCTTAGAGATTCAGAGCTCAAGTCGTCCGCATCGAGGAGCCTGTCGTCATCACTGAGGACGACGAGATCACCGGGGCAGAGAGCAACCAGTAAGGTAGAAGACCTTTCTGCTTTCTCCGAATTTACTATGTCGGTGTAGTGTGTACGTGCTAGAAACGACAGAACGGAAAACGGAGATGGCTGCCGTACGGTATGATCAGGAGGGCAGGATGCGACGTGTTGAGCAGGAGGAGACTGAAAAGCTGAGTGAAATTAAAAATTTGAAACTCCAAATTGAGCTGGAAAAGAGAAACCTTGCGCAGAAGCAATTGAAATTAAGGCAGGGGGCGAAAGTCGATAGCGAGGTCTTATTCGCATCAGTTCAATGTTGTGTCTGTATGAAATTTCGGCATTCGATGAATGACTGTCCAGAAATGCAAGAACAAGATTTTCGAGCGGTGAGGGGAGATGTGTGCGGGCGAGTAGCTCAGGTAGAGATACTGGCGCCAGATAAGCTACGTTCCCAGTCGGAGAATAATGTTAATAAGGTCAGTCAACAAGATCGAACGGTGGATCTGGCATGTGGCGACTTGCCAACCGAATGTCAGAGTTCTGAAGCCTATGTGGATTCAGGGACCGAAATAACAAAACAAAGTTGTGGTTCTCCAAGGAGGAGAAGCTGATCTATCGTTTTGTGCCGAGCCAAAAGAAGGTACTGTAGGCATAGGGGCTTTACTCACTCCTGTGACGAATGTGTTATCCGAGCAACCGAATACAGTGCAGACCCAGGAGGCACTTGAGTGTGTTGCTCGCGACCAAGAGTTAAGCATCGTGACCCGGTCTGTGTGCGCTAACTCTGACGCAGGAGTAAGGGTCAAGGACGAGAAGTCGGATCTGAGTGCGAGAACGTGCTTTGCAGTCGATGGCAATCTAGCCGCCAAAGAGGAGTTGCCAGCCGATGCTAACACTGTTCGCACTCACAATGACAGCAGATCTAGCTAGAGGTGTAGGGCAGCTGGTAAAACCGGAAACACACGCACTGACAGAGCACTATGAAAGGGAGCAGCTAGAAGAAGAAATTCAGAGTTCAGATTTCGAACAGCATTTCTAAATTCCCCATGATTCGGTTCGCGACAAACCCGGGGCTTTAGTGGAGGTTCAGGCAGATCAGAAAGCTGCAAATGTTCCTGCAGCAGATTGGGACTTAACAGGAACAGATGCTAGTTTCGCAGCACATGGGAAACTGGTGGATGCGGACAATGCCTCCATTCCTTTAGGGTTCCACATGGAGCAACCTGCCCCATTTACAGAAGTGTTAAATCAAGGCGCCGAAGGTGATCGTAAAAGGATAATGAATGAGCGCATGCTTTTCTTTGAGGAGAACGCCGGCTGCCAACGCTGGAAGCGGCTAGCACTGCCGGAAACTGCATGTCAAAATGGAGGTCAAGTTGCCGATGACAGGTCTAACCCTAATCTAAAATTCAAAGTAAGGGCCAATGCAGACGCAATAGCAAAAGCAACCTTCGTGGCCCGTTGGGAGTCTGTGAGCTCTATTGATTTTAAGAAAAGCGATAAGGGAGATCAGATAGCGGCGGCAGCCTTTACAAACGGCGCTGTTCCGGATAAATCAGAAATTTGGTTCAATCTTGTGGAAAACACTGAAAAGAAACATAATGTTCTGTTTCAAAATGTAGGCGGCTAGAGATCATTTCTGCCAATTTGGTGCACCGATCTGACATGGTGGATTCTGGAATGTGCAGATTGGGGTCCTAACCTTGTGTGTGCGGATTGAATTAAACGCAAAGGTGCGCGCGATGTATGTGTTTGTGGACTGATGGAACAGCCGAGCATACATGCGCGCGTGTGTGTAATATTGTTCCGGGATACTATGGCTGGACTTTTATGTCACACTGACAGCAAGTGTCTGCGTGACATTCTTGGTTGGGAGGTGTGGAGTTCGCTGACCTTTCTGCGGACTCGTTGGTCTTGTGCTCGCAAGGAAGGCCGCTCCAGTGGGGTCGGAAGTCGCCAACAAAGAAACCCGTCCCCTCCTGGCCTCCCCTTCGTGCGGCGGACATCCTTGTTTACTGCGCGCTGTCACGGGCATAGCCCGTCTTAAGAAGCCTAACCATGTGCAGCTGTCGACATGTGTTCGTTGTCAAGGTGTTGACGAGGTTTCGGGGGCGCACGAGATACGGCTGTGTATTAGCCGGGTGACAGGAAACCCACTATTCTCTTAGCGATGGTCTTCTTCTCTTGCGGTGTGTTCTGTAAACAACCTTAGCGATGTCCTCGTCGGCATATCTTCGTCGCGTGCGCGAAAGAGAGAAAAGTGGTAACGGCTGGGCTGTGGGTGCCGTGGGTGAGGGTGGTCGCGTTTGTGCTGTTTGTGCATCTGATTGCAACCTCTCCTCTCGAAAATGTTTAATCAGCACTCTTTCCCCAATCTGTGATTGGTTGGCAGAAACCTTATTTTCCTTTCCCTGACCACTGATTGGTGAGGTGTGTCGCTTTTAATCTTATCGGTGGCTGTCCCTTCTAAGGGCGGAGACAAAGGGTGTAAAAAACGCGCACAGGGTTGAACGAGGGCTGAATTCGTCTGATCAACAGTTTAGTCATGTAAATAGTTTTCTCCTTGCTTTGTTTCGTCTTGCTTTATTTATGTTGTAAATACATAGTTAACCTTCTCCTTGCTTCGAGTAATGTGAATGTTTGCGAGTTGGAACCACCGGGTCATCAAGAAACCCCGATTTCATCCACAAGGTGTTTCCTCTCATAACCTCCTGAAGGGGGAAACTCAACTGCGTGGTTCACTGGTTGTTTCCGCGGCAGCAAAGTGCATTCCACTTCGAATCATCAACATGCTGATCCGTCAGTGTTCACAGTGATTTGCGTTGCGGCGGAAGTGCCGTGGTGTGTGCATAGATGCGTTTGCTAAACGGCAGCTATGTGTAGGAGTCCTAAATGTAAGTGTGGCAATTGGATACCGCCCTGCAAGGCGCTGGCCCAGCAAACTGTGTGACTATGTTTTGGGATTTTGTTAATGTGGTTGCCCTACTTCCTGTTCAATATTCGACGTGAAACGCGATCGTGTGCTGCCACCACGCGTGTTTTTTGGCGCCACTATCGGCCCGTGGCGGACTGCTGATAGCGTGCGCCGCTCCGTCTCTTTAGCGTTGTGTTATTCGCTACCCGTATGTGTGTCTTTATTGTGATCTGATGTGGCGTCTTAAGGTTAGAACACACCTCTACGCGACGATTACACCAGATACAGATGTCACGTTCAGGGTGGGAGGGGTGTGACGCGTCAAGGCATGCAAGCACTGAGTTAATTGAGTGGCGCGTCACTGCGCTACCGCAACAAACAGGGAGCTGCCTGCTCGGTCACTTGTGTAACATTGATAACGCTGCCTGTAGCTGTAAAGTTCTTTAAGTTGCAGGCGGCCGTGAACAAAAATAACTGTTAAATTTTGACGAAGTACCCCTAGAAAAGGAGCCCATTGTGGCCCTTTCAAATTAAGTGGTTTTGAATAACCTAAGTAGTACAGAGCTTATCAGAAAAACTACTGCGAGCAAGTGGCTTTATGCATTTAAAGTTAGGCTATTTCAACATTTTCTTCCGGTTTTTTGAAATGGCAGTAATACAAATAATTACCCGGAAGTGCAGGCATTGCGGGTGCAAGAAAAAATAGCTGGAAATTATGATGTGCAGTTGAAGTGCCTGCAGTTCAGTAGTGAAGAGGTCTGAAAAAAGCTTCGTCAGAGAGGATGTCTCTACTGTCCAGATTTGGGGCTGTTCTTGCCTGTGCCCCTTCAGCGTACATCTGCAGAGCACGAATATATATTGAGTTTTATAAGCTCTGTTTTTTAACCTCTATGCTAAAGATCAGTGGGTTGCAATGTCTGTTTTGCACCAGAACGTTGATGGCATGTATTGGCATTCCCCTATTCAAAATAACGTGTGTCTCTTCTCAATAGGTCATCATCAGATAGTGCCGCTTTCATGCTCAGTATGAAGCAGTGCTTAAATTCAGGGTGTCTCGGCTGGCCTCAGAACCCCTACCAAGAGTAACGAGGAATCTGAGACTCCTAGTACTACAATGTAGGGAGTCTATGAATCCGAAACAAGCAAACAATTTTCTTTTTTTTTGTCAGTGGTGGTTCGAACATTTCTTCTGTCATTTCTAAAATTTCGTTGTGACTTTAAGCAAGAATCATAAACACGTTTTCTTAAACCCGAGATTGAAAAATGCAAAGTTGACAGCGCAACAAAAAGGGTAGAAGAAAAAGGGAAACCCGCGCTTTTGTACTTTTTTCTCTAGTAACCAGCTCACATAGCACTCCTCATAGACAATTATAGCAGAAGCATAACCATGTCATTCTTCTGCAGTAATGCCGGTGTCACATGGCACTCCTCAGTGACTGCTCCAGCAAAGGCGTGTTATCTCACTTGGCTAAAATAATATGAACGGTGTTACATAGTGCAGCTATGAATGCGCCTAGAAAATGAAAAACTAATTGGATTTGACAGCTTCTCTTGTAAGCTTCTCTTCTGCGGCCTCTACTGTAGTTGCAATATTTTCACTGCCTCTAGATCTGAAGAAAAATTAAGCACCGTCGACTACAAACTACTTCAGGATGTGTTCAATTATAGCCTATGCATAAAATTATAAAGGTGATAAATGAAAATAGGTGAGTGTTCACCATGATAGTGTTACAAGTGAACGAATCATGAACGAAGAAGTGGCGGTGCGCTGAACGACGACGACGTTGACAGTTGGTAGCTGGGTGCTCGGTTCTGAGCTGAGTGCGGGCCATCTCAGAGCAGCCGCCAATATAGACTTACCGCCGTAACATCCCCGTAACATCTTTTGGTAAAGGTCGCGAGTTCGAGCCGACATGCCGACGACCCGACGAGCCGACGAGACGACGGGCCGAACCGGCGAGATGACTACCGACCCGGCCCCTCCGTCTGCGCCTGCCACGCCAACTGTCGTCGTAGCCCACCCTCGCGACCCGGGCACATTCTGCGGTACAGATGGCGTGGACGTCGAGGACTGGCTCTCGCTTTATGAGCGTGTTAGCCAGCACAACAGGTGGGACGCCACGCTGATGCTGGCCAATGTAATATTTTATCTCGCCGGCACCGCACGCGTCTGGTTCGAAACCCACGAAGAAGAGATTGCCACGTGGGATGCCTGCAAGCAAAAGCTCCGCGGCCTGTTTGGGAAACCAGTTGGCCGTCAGCTTGCTGCCAAAAAAGAACTTGCAGCTCGCGCCCAAACGGCCACTGAATCATATATTGCATACATTCAAGACGTCTTGGCACTGTGCCGAAAGGTCGATCCCAACATGACCGAAGACGATAAGGTAGGCCACATTCTTAAAGGCTTTGCCGACGATGCCTTCCACCTTCTTCTATGCCGGGACTGCTCTACGGTTGACTCCGTTCTGCAGGTGTGTCGATGCTTCGAGCAAGCCAAGCACCGGCGCATTGCACACCGCTTCGACCGCCTGCCTAACACAGCTGCCAGTTCCACGTGCGAGGATCTGCCGACACTAAGGCAGCCTTCCAACCCCGACAACGTGACTCGCATCGTGCGCCGTGAAGTTGAGGCGCTGGCTCCTGTTACGCCCAACGCGCCCTTGTCGGACAACACCCTGGCCAATATATCCCTTATTCAAGCTGTCGTCCGCCAGGAGGTCGCCAACTTGGGCATGCCCTCCAGCCATCGTCCCGTCGAACCTCGGAGTGCGAGCCCCATCTCTCCCGTGGTCGCTACTGCTACGGCCCGCAACACCTTCGTCCCAAGTTACACAAGGTATCGCAATCCGGATGAGTGGCGTACTCCTGACGACCGGCCGATCTGCTTTACGTGCTCGCGCGTAGGCCACATCTCCCGCCACTGCCGCAGCCGTTGGTCCGCACCTCCCCGACCTTTGCCCTACGTCGACCGCCGTTATGACTATGGACCCCGTCGCTTCACGCCTCGGAATGACCCACCCAGCGCCGAGTCCACACCGCCTCCTCGTAGAACCAGCCGCTCTCCCTCCCGACAGCCCACCATTCCCGCTCACCTCTTCCGCACCGCAGTTACTCACCGTCCTCTGCAGGCCGCTTCGCGGGAAACTAGCCAGTGCAGCTCCCGGAGGTGATGCTGCATTGGTGCCCCGACTTGAAAATCCTCTACTGACCCAGCCTCGGTTACTCTCGTTACTATCGTGGTCAGTTTAGATGTGTTTTTTTGCCATTGCACTTGCTTGGTGATGCCACTGTGCAATGTCAGTGAATATACTTGCTCTAATACACTTACAGGAAATTAGGAGCTTGTAGTGACCTGTTTGACTCAGCTTTTCGGCATGCTATCTGATAAAACAGTTAAACAAAGCTTGAAAGAAATTACATATACAATGGACACCAGGTATTTGCTTGGGTCTTCTTTCAAAGGATGCCTTAGACATTAATGTAAATGGACCACCCCGTGGCATTTGCTCTATGGCTGGTAAGTAATCTATAATTGTCTTTCTCTATGTTGTTTCATTTCTATCAACCGAACGATGGCTGCGACGTGTTGTTGGTTTTCAGGTAATGTCAAAGGCAAGAAAACTGGTAATATAACTGCTGATACGGCATTTTTTGTCATTACAGCTTTTGAAACAGGCTGTTTTAGGTGTTTTAGTGAAGTAAAGTTGCATATGAACGTTTATATTGTACTTTTTTCTATGCCTCAGGAGACCTAAAGGCCAACTAGGCATCACAGCCATCATTCGGCTGATCAAGACTAAACAACACGAGGAAAGGAAATAGAATTATAAACTATATAAAGGCTGTAGGCGGATACCGCTTGTCTATTAATGTATTATAATGTCTAATGCAGCAGTAAAATATATATGATAAAAATAGGTGTTAATAGTCCTTGACACTAATTTTTAAGTTTTGCACATTTTGCTGTTCTCAATATTATGAAGTAGCAATGTTTAGTACTGCTTGACTTATTTTTGTAGTCCTGTTTTCATTCATTCACCGTGCCCTGTTTCCCTGTGTTATTTTGTGTTGTGTCCTCGCATAGGGCATGCCTTCTTTTCTGTTTGTGCATCCCTTCTCTTCAGTGTTTTATTTTGTTGCAGGCCTCATAACAACTGGCAGCTTTCCTTCCATTTTGGCCTTCACTTCTACCGGTGCTCATGTTACTAGACAAAGTATAGTTTACTGAAAAGCTGAATTCTAAATTGTACAGCATAATTTAGGCGCCCTCTTCCTTTTTTGCAGATGCCATGAATGGTGATGCCTACTGTTGCCAAGAATCTTAATTTGACACAAATTTGTTTCACAATTGCAGGGCATGTTTTGCTCTGATGTAGAGTTTGCGCATTTACAGTGTATAGACTGTGCACGTTCCCTTAGTTGGTGGATGACACAGTGGCCTCGTTGCCTGACTTTTGTATTATTATGAGGGCTTATATTTTGTTTTTCTCACTGCTGATGAGCGTTTACGTGGGCTTAATATGCTTTCTTTAACAGTCATGTCTTTTTTGTTGCGTTAGTTAGGATACTGTGGCTCAAATGAGCGAGCAGCTGGGGCAAAAAAATACCAGTATAACTTCGTGCCGGTTGTCTCCTTTATTTATGATGTGCATAACTGTGCTATTAGAGAATAATTTCGGGCATGAGTGGTCCTTCATTTGATTTTTCTTTTCAGCCTTTATGCCAGATGGCAGATTTTGGAGGATAGTTTGTCACAGCCTTCAGCATTGAAGTAGGGTAGCACAATGTACCAGCCATGAAAACTGGTCGTTATAACTTAGCACCCTACCCTCACTTTATGAGGACACCAAAGCTGAGATCTAAAGGCAACTTTGATGAGCATTGACACCTCAAGTCGTCTTTCACAAGCATAATATTACGGACCACGGGACTGGTTGACGCGTTCGCCGACTCTTGCCTACTGCGTTGAGTTAAAAAAAGCGGCAGCCGGGACGATTAATCCAATTTAATTATGGCAGTCAGCCGCGCAGGACAATAATTACTAGTTTCTATGCATTCCAGGAACGTGTAGAAAAAGTTCCTGCGGTAAAAAGGTGAGTTCAGATTCCTATTTAGTGCACCTTTAAGCTATTGGGTTCAAATAACGTTTTTGCTTGCAGTCAAACTCGCACAACTGCCCTTTCATTGTGAAAATGAGTATAACACTTGGAAAAGGCAGCCACGTCCTACATGAAATGTGAATGGTGGACACCGTATTTCTGCTCCTGCAGCAAATCATGTGGGACATTTGAGAGATTGTGGTAAGAAGTAATGAAGCAAGGAAATGAAAATGATAGCACATACTTATTAGTAATTTGTGATCCTTGACCAATTTTTGTCATTTAAAGGCACTGTACTAAAACGAAACTAAACTGCACCGGAGGAACCTTTCGTGTGAAGAAAAGGCATGCTGACTATCCTCGTAACATTTTGATGATTGCGCAAAATTTCAAAAGGACCATTTGTTACTCCTTTATGAACATGTACACTCTACTCTTACATAAGGTGTAATGGCAGAACTTGTCTCTAATTTTTCTTTGCCCTTTAGTATTGTTTCTATTTCACTATGTGTAATTCTTAGCATGAACACCACGGTTCATGCACTCCAGTATTGCTTTGTATAAGAAAACAGTGGCGAGTGCGGCCTCTCTGCGTGTGGGCTCCTCGTTGAAAACTATTCTAAGGCACTAAGTTGCTTGCCTTGGGCTATATCAATAGCTCATGCACTTCTAGCTCAAAAAAAGTTAAGTCATGTTTCGTTCATTTTTCACAAAAAATTTTTTAACCAGTCAACATGTTGAGGACATATTAGCTATACTGCAGGTCAACCGCCGTTAGTGCCTTGCTTGGCAAGAGAATGGGGAAGAATTGTAATTAAAAATTGCTCTTAGCAGTCACTGCGTGTTAATTTACACTCTGGCAGTGCTCCTAGTCTTTTTATTTTTAGTATTTGCTGCTACACAAACCAATCTGCGATTTTCAACGATGAGGTAAAATTTTGTTTATTAATTGTGCAGTTAAAGTTTAAAAATATAAAAGGAAAAGCATGCAGTTGTCTTTTGTACTTCACACTCCTATCAGAACTCAGCACTACTGCATGGTCATCAAAGTAAAGGTGTAAGTTTTGTGTTGGAAATAAACAAGGTGATTTCTTTCTTTCTTCAACATGCGTTAAACCATACTGCCGCTGTGAAGTGTATAAATGCAATTAATATCATATTTCTGGCTGCTTATATGGCTAAAATTTTTATGCGTGCGTTCTTTTTCCTGTAGGTGTATCTGAATTCAAAATAGAAAAGGCACTGTACGACAAAATGAAGAGAATCCCAAAAGATGCAGTACATCGCTAGAGGACTACCACTACTATCTGGTCAACAGAAGCAGTTGCACAATGCAGTTCCAGTAGCATGTGCTCAGGAGGTGACAGTGGATGGCAAGGAAAAGGTTCTCCACTAGGCTAAGCTTAGAGGGCTGGGATAGTTGGCTCTGGGCAGAATTATGAGACATCATTCCAGCGCACAAAAATATGTCCGGTGTAGATATTGTCTTCATGTGAAAGTTTATTTACAGGAGGTTAATTCACGGGTGCCGTTAGCTCGTATGAGGATAAAAGCAGCTTAAAGGCCTAGGCTCTAAGTGCAGTACAGCAGTGCATGATCAATGAAATCAACGGTAATGAACAAATTTCAATGAATACTTCAGTATAATGCTTGAAAACGGACGACTGATGGTACTTAGCAGTCATTGGCCCTGATGCTTAGATTTTAAGTGCTGAGGCCTAAGTTCTGCTGGTTCAGTATAGGCATTCGTGGGTGCCGTCACTTTTGCCATCGTTCATGAATCCTCTGGATTCTACTGCATCAACGACGAAAATTTGTATGTTATAACTTTTAGCCATCACTGCAAGCATTTTGCATGAAAATAAGCTTTAATTGAATGCTAGCTGACCTATTGTTTAGCTGACATATGCCATGATGGAATTGACTGTTAGCGTCGATCATGTAGCCCATAATGAGCCCCTCTTTCCCTTTTCCTTCTCTGCTCTGTTGCTAGCTGTTATGCATACTGTTTTGCAAATCATGTCCTATATTGCGCTACTTCGGTTTACATGTAAAAAAGTTTTGACTACTTTTTACTCAAGCACAGGTGTGCTTGAGCTATCTTTTGCTAGTTTTGCTGCATGCTTTGTAAATTTAGTTTGTGGCATTGAATACGACAAAGCATATCCTAGCCACTTTTTCGCACTTAGCAGGGACGGCCCAGTGGGGCCTTGTAGAGATGCTCGATGCGGTTGCAATACTTTGTTGCATACAAGTTGGAAGGGATCATGCGACTTGTGTGTTATGTATAAGTGCGGCAGTAAACATTGTTACTTTCTCTGCGATACAATGTCAGCGAAGCTTAAAGGACCCCACTTGGTCTAAAATAATTTGGAGCCCTTCACTACAGTGTCCTCAGCCGTTATTTTTATCTGCCTTGCTGTGAGAAGCGGCTCTTGCTAGTGATCTGCCTGCTTAGAACCTGTAAACTGGTTCTGTTTATTCACTTGGCTCGTAATCAACTCGGACCTTTTTGTAACTGGAACCCTAATGCGTGGATGCACCAAAAGAAGTGCATCTCACTGGAAGAGAGGCAGTGCTAGGCATCATAGTGGGCAGTGCACAGCACGCCGAATCTACTGTGTGTTTTGTGTGTGTGCAAGTGTATGCAGGTAGTGTGCAGTGAATTGCTTCAGAAGCTCAGGATGGGTATAGCAATCAACACCCAAACAAAACTGATGTGCGCTCAGGCAGCTTTGGTTTCAATACATTCAGCAGGAAAATAATCTGGCAGCTTTTTTTGCACATCTCTTGTGGTTTTACCAGTGCCAATGTTCAGAGCATCTTCTATAATTGTCATTTAAATTGAATGGGAGCAAGGTTTCTTTTCGGATTGTTAACATTCCAGCCTTGTTGTTTGGTGTGTGGCATTCAGCTTAAAATAAATTTCAACAGTCGAATTTTTATAGTTTGCTGGCAAAATAGGAAGAAATGAAGAAAAATGGTATTGTAAATACTTGCAGCCAGCCAGTGCTTTACTGTTCTGCCCCCTGTGAGCATAAAAAGTCTCAATACATGGATTTTACCGCCCTGAAATGTATACCTCGCATCAAATATTTTTTTTACTGGACCCGCAGCTTATGTCGTTTTTGTGCCTATCTTTACAGGCATCTTCTAATAACTTCTCTAACCCCTTAATTCCTCTTACTTTTTGTTGTTTTCTACAGCAGTAGAATTTCCATGTCAATTTATTTCTCGAGGTTACGAAGTAGTAGTCCCTGAGCCTGGCAATGAATGAAATTACCCAATGTGCTTGAGTGCTGTTGATTGTCTTAGAAAGCTTGATTTTTTGTTAGAAGGACTGCCAAGCTCAATATCAGCTGCAACGCCAAAATACGATAGGAATACAGATTATGAAGCAGGGGCACCCAGTTGTGGTGTGAATATAAGCAATCAGCTATGAATTAAAAACATCACAATAATTGACTCTTTCTTTCTCAAGCATGATGACGAACAGGGGCAAGAGAGGAGGCACCACAAAGCGCTTTTTCTGTCTTCCCTATTTCCGTGTTAATCGTCATACTGTGTGAATGAAAGTAATGAAATACTAATTATTCCAGCAACTCGTTTCAAACAACTTAATGCAAGTAGGGTGCTTTATGTGAGTACCATTGATTTACTCTAAAGCAAAAGACCCAGTTGGTTCACTGCAGAAGCTTTGCGAGTCGTATTGATTGTGTAGTACATGTTTGCACCATTTAGTTAAATTTAATGGCAGCATTTGATAGTTGCATTTGCACTGTGATTAGTATAGTTACTTAACACAAATTTGATTTTGTTCTTTTGTTCCATCAGCATTGTGGCTACACAACTGGATTCAAACTGCTATCAGGGAAATGAAAGGTAATCGACTTTGTCAGAAACGATTAACGCTATGACGCAAGGGGCCTCTAGCTTAACTGGACTCCCAATTTTGTCTACCAATAAAAGTAAGTATGCTTTTGAGCAAATGTGAGCATTTTTTTCTTTCTTTCGATACGTGCTTGCTCTCCATCTTCGGCAAGAACACAAATGATGTGGTTGTGTGCATGCTCTAGCGTACAATCACGCGAAACATTATGACACTGCGAGTGTGTGCGAAACTATGCCTAACTGCGTGCAGGTGCTACGTGATACAATGCTCGTGCCGTAAAGACCAGCGCAGCGAGATCGGTGGATGTTAGTGCACTTGTCTCGACATCAGGAGTGCTTACAGTGTTACACCATTTGGCGTGCCTCGCAGGGATCTCTATTTTGGTCGTGATAGTATGTCCAAACTCACAGCATCTCTACAAAGAGATGGTACGCTACACCAACCACACCAAATCAAATGGCACACTAACAAAAGAAGGAAACACTAAACCACAGCACACCAGAGCCGGTATCAGACGACCGGGTGACAGCAAACACCAGACTGGGGCACACTAAAACACACCACACTACGCCACATCAGGACCCGTATCTAAAATCCCGGTCTGGTCGGAACACCAGACACGGTCACACCAGAAAACACTACACCAGGTCACAGCAGAACCCGTGTCTGAAAAGCCGGTTTGGTGTATACACCAGAAACGGGCTGGTGTTTTTTTCGACTGGGATGGGAGGCGCGATGCCTATCCATAGTACGGAACGCAATCAAAGCCGGCTCTTGCACTTGCTCTTGCACCCACGCCACGTATGAAAGCGAGATTGAGGTCTCCACTGACCCGCGAAGCCGATTGTGTGCCCTTCCTTTCCTGAAAATGAACGGCATTTGCAAAGTTGTCAGCGCCATTGAACTCTATGAACGCAGTCGGCTCACTTGTTTTGTTTGGTTTTTGAGGAATGAAATGGCGCAGTAACCATCTCAGATATCTAGGTGGACACCCGAAGCGCGCCGTAGAGGGACGAATAAAGGAGGGAGGGAAAGAAGAAAGAGAAAACTGAAAATTGAAAGTTGGGTATAAAAGTCATCGCGGGAAAGCGGAGCACACCCCTGTGCGCTCTGCAGCAGCTGACCAGAGCCATCATACACGAGGAGCTTCAGGACCATCTCCTCGTGTACACCGACGGCTCAGTGATCCGCGACAGCCACTCCCTCGCAGGGGCGGCTGCCATACCCGCGCTGTGGCTGCACAACCAGGCAAACACCACCTTCCTGGGCTCCTCCACCACGGCGGAGCTGATGGGGATCCAGCTGGGATTGGACCTGCTGCTCTCCATCGTCCTTCCTCCACCCAGGAGTGCTCTGCTGTGCGACTCCCGCGCCGCCCTCACCCGCCTCCAGTGCAACGGCCGTGGTACCCCACTAGTGCGCGACATCCGCGCAAGTGTCGAGTCCTTGGCGCAGCAAGGATGCGTTGTGCGTGTACAGTGGATTCCCGGCCACTGCGGCATCACCTGCAACGAGGAGGCCGACGAACTCACGACCGCCGCACACCAGCTACCGCCACGTGATCTCCCCCTTGCGCTGGAGGACGTGCGTTCGGTCGTTCACGAACATCTCCGACGACAGCACCCCGACCCACGCATCGCCGGAGGTGAGCGCATCGCCAGCATCAACGGCGGCCGCGTTCTTTCGTGGTAGCAACGCAATATGATCCTCCGCGCGCGCATCGGCTGCGTGTGGCCCGGGGACCGACGGGTGCGTCACGGACTCGCGACGAGTGATGTGTATGATGGCTGCGGTGCAGTGGAGACACTGGAGCACCTGCTCCTTCGCTGTACCGCGTTCGCTGATGCTCGTCGTGATATGCTCGCGGCCTACAGAGAGCTGGGCTTACTGCCAGACTCGCTCAAGACACTATTGTGGCCGCAGGGCAGTGCGCGCACCCGTGAGCGAACTATGGTGAGCCTCTGTACATTTCTCGAACATACGGACTTGACGTCCCGTCTGTTCTGCGCCAGGTATTAATGCGATGTAACCGAACGCTCCCCGTGCACTATATCGGACGCTTAACAGCTGGGCGCCCCACCCCAGCTGTTGTGTGCAAAATGTTGTGCGCGTGTGTTTTTATTTTAATTTCATTTTTCTCATTGACTGTACACGTGCACGACCTGGACAACTTTACTTTGACACTCTGTAAATAGTGTATATATGACCACTCCCAATGTCCTTTCTTGCTGTCCCCTCACCTCTTTCATTTCTCTTCTTCATACTGCCTTCTATCCTTTATTTCCGCTGCCCCTGCTCAGGTGCCGCCGACACAATGATGACAGACAAGGGTGGAATGTTGGGCGAGTCGGTATTCATCCATGAGAAAAGGAGCGCGAAAACAAAATGACGGACGAAGACAGAACACACAGCACGAGCGCTAACTTCCGACTAAAGGAAAAACACAAAGCCGTCTCAACCAGGACTTCAGCCTAACGACCAAGCGCATGCGCCAAGGCTGGAAATCAGAGAAAAATCAAGGAAAAAATTCTCTGCAACGTTCAATTTGGCTTCCACCCATACATATGGACGCAAGGCGTACTTCCCGCCCTTAAATAGTCTCTTTTACACTAAGCGCCGTGCAGCCGCCACAGGAGCCATACTGGCCCTGGATATTCATAGGACTTTCGACACAATAAGCCATGGCCATATCCTGACGACATTAGCCACTACGGGCTGCGCCACCCGCATATGGCAGTATGTTTGGGCCTTCCTGCATAGACGCACGGCAGAACTCCACCTCGGGGATGTAGCCTACCAGCCTTTCTCCAGGCCAAGCGGGTGGCAGCACGCAATCATGGGCTGTCTGATCGCGAGACCAATATGACCACTGCATTAATCATTAGCCGCATTACATACCATTTCAAATACCACATACTCATTCAGCGCCAAACACAACAGGCAGATATCCTAATACGCACGGCTGTAACCTCCGCCTTAGGTGTTCCACGGACGGTTAGCACGAAACGTCTCCTGGCCACTGGTACCCACAATACTGTGATCGAATTAATAGCGGCTCAACGCGCCAACCAATTAGTCTGCCTGAGTCGCACGGAAACAGGACAATGCTTACTTCGACAGCTCTGTCTCAATCCACCCATTCCCACTCCAACAAGTCCTACACCTTACATAATTTCTCTGCGCACGCAGGATCAGAGATATCAGAAGCCACTACAGCGCATTTTCAGCGCTAGCCTCCATCAGGGTAGGCTGCAGGCTCGAGCGACCTATTACACCAAAACATACAGCAACCGCTCCGATCATCTTTATGTCGATCGACGCGCCCGAAAATTCTAGAGTAGGATTCTTCATGGCAGACGCAGCCTATGAAGACAACACAGTGGGGGCCGCCGCCACTATCTGAATTAGTTCACCTGCAGAGGCGGAAGGAGCCGACATCGCACTTGGGCTGGCCCAATTTAGCATTGACAAAAACATGACCAAAATTTGCACACATTCCCAGGCCGCGTGCCGCCACTAGCTTAAGGGCGTGGCGACGCAGGCCACAAACCGTATTCTTGCCACAGCCACCTCTCTCGACCAAACGGTTACTCGACAGTGTCGTCGTTCTCTGGGCATGCCTTGATTCCCGGTAATGAGCGCGTTCATGCGCTGGCTCGAGAACTCTCCTCCCGGATTCTGGACAATCAGGCACCCAACCCTGGCGCAAGAGGCCTAATCGGTCCTTTACACATATGCTCAAATCACCACATTCTACAAAATCAGCCGCATGACATTACCATCACCACACAGCAACTTGTCGGCCTTATCCAGCGCCACATGGTAACAATTAAAAACGGGCTGCTTTATTTCATCATACCGTCTCTCATGCTTTCACCCCACCTTTCCACCTCATTGTAACGCCTGTGGCGTGCCTAGATACACAAATTTCCACTACCTTTGGGAATGTCCTTCCCCACTGGCAGCACCCCTCATCCCCAATCCCATTCATTCTTTCTGGGAGGCTGCTTTACGGACCGCTCAGCCCGCCAGCCAAAAATGGCTCGTGGATCGGGCCTTATGTGAAGCACAAGCCCGTGGACTCCAGGACCAGTAGCGGACCACCATCGAAGATTTTTTTTCGTCTAATAAAAGTTGTTTCTAACGCGGGTACTCCAGATCAGTAGCCAAGTGCCCCAACCACTGAGCCACCGCGGCGGGTCAAAGCGCAATCATAGCAGGTTTTTGCGTTTGGACACCAAAGCCACCTACATGAAAGCGAGATTGAGGTGTCCACTGGCCCAGACAGCCAGTTGTGCGCCTTTTCTTTCGTGAAAATCAGCGGCCTCTACAAAGATTTCAACGGCAATGAACGTCGGCGGCTCATTTGTTTTCTCTGGTTTTGAGGAAATGCAATGGCGCTTTACCTGTCACATCTAGATAGACACCTGAATTGCACAGTAAGGGAAGGATAAAAGTGTGAGAGAAAACGAAAGGAACACGGAGACAATTGAAGTGTTTGTGTAAGTGGTTTTTGTATTAAAATAATAAAAGGAAAGGAAAAGATTTTTGCTGGCCCCGGCATCTGAAATCGATACTGAAGCACATAAGCTGGAGAGCGGAAATAAAGGATAGCAGGCAGAGTGGAGAAACGAAATGAAAGAGGTTAGAGGACAGGAAGAAAGGATAGGGGGAGAAGTAATATACACAAACTATTTACACAATAAGAAATGTGTCCAGGTTGTGCGCGTGATTACTAAAAAATTGATGATCGAAAACTGGTTTTTGACCGAAGGAAATGGCGCCGTAGCTGTCTCACATCTCGGTGGAAAATTGAACCGCGCCTTAAGGGATCCTTGGTTGGGCTGAAGGTCATTCAAGCTGGTTGTGCTGCCTACACGAAACTGCTTTACATGGCGTAGTGCAGCTAGTCGGCTCAGAATGCGCCGTCGCGGTGGCTCAGTGGTTGAGGCGCTCGTCTACAGAGCTGGTGTATCCGGGTGCGAACCCGACTGCGGCGGCCGCGTTTCGATTGAGGAGAAAGGCAAAAGGCCTATTATGCGCGGCGCGAAGACAAGGACGAGAAGTTTAACACTCAAGGACCAGCGCTGACAGAGAAGAGAAGTTATTTCGCAGAGTGGATTCGGATACAGCAGTGAGGATGGAGAATTTAGTTACTTGGAAATAGTCTCCACGCATTCAAATCTCCGGGAAGATCTCAAAATATAGCGCGGTTGCCGCCAAGGAACAGTTTTCTTTTTTTCCGTTCTGTGACATGGGCGTCAACAGTTTTAACTTTCGAAACACTTTTACGCAATGAAATTTGTTCGTTTATCAATTCACATGCTATGTGGTACTTCTAGGATGTTTCAATAACGTTAGCTTGAGGTTTATGAATACGCCGTGGCTCATACAGGCAGCATGAGGTCTGGTTTTAGGAGCCGCTTTTACTAGGTTGACATTTTATGCAAAAACCACACCAACACAGTTTATCTATGAGGGAGTCCGTAGTGAAGGGCTCCGGAAATTTCTACAATCTTTAACGTGCCCTGACATCGCACAGTAGACAGGCCTCTAGAATTTCCCCTCCATCAAAATTCCCCAGCCGCGGTCGGGATCGAACGCGCGCCTTTCGGGCCAGTATATAAATTGGTGGTTTGACGTTACGCCGCTGTAAATGGGCACTGGCCTACTGGAGGGCTCCGTAATAATTTAGACCACCTGTAATTTCTTCACGTGCACTGACATTGCACAGCACAAGGGCATTTTTTTTTTCATTTGACCTCAGTAAATGTATCCACTTCGGTTAGGATCGAGACTACGGCCTAGGGTTCATCAGCCTAGCGCTTGAGCAACCGCGGCTGATTGAAAGTGCTTTGAACCCCCGCGTGCTCAATGTGCTTAACGTCAGTCATACATTTAACGACAGCGAAAAGGCCCATCCTTCAAACGTTCGCGGTGGAGTGCAGAAGCACGAGAAGAAACGCGTAGAAAGAGGTACGCAAGGCCTTACAAAGAACTCAACGTAATAGTTGGAGATATAGGAGGTTGTCGTGAAAATGTGGTGAAGCTGTTCCTTAAAACGTTTGATAGGCAGCAGAATGGGTAAGGTGGCGGCGTTAAAACGGCGTTGTGAGAACAATCTCCATGGTGCCCTGCAGTATATATCAGTACATGCAGATAATAGGCTGCCGTACAACGCTGTTCAGCAGCCTTCGCGCGAAAGATTAGACGTTGTCGCCGATCACGCTATCGCTTTCTCCCTGCCTTGGCGCCGCACGTCGGTTTCTAGCCATTCCCTTATTTGCAGTTCGAATAGTCCAGCACTTCAAGATCGCGTATGTATACCGTCGCCCGAAAATATAACACGAGCGCTCGAGTGCGTTGCTTGGATTGAGATTACATCCTCTGAGCGGTGGCTATGCTAGGCTAGCTGAAGCCCAATCGCCAGCCTATGTACCGTGCAACAATGTCTCGGACAGAAATGAGAGCGTCAGCTACGCTAAAATATGTAATTCCAAGCGACGCGCTCGAGTGATCCTGGTACCATTACGGGAAGTCTTACATGATTCGAAAGGGCGTGGATCTGAGGCGCTCAAGCTGCGTACTCTTGCCACCTACGCCGATATCTAGGATGTATCTCCTGCGCGTACTTGCATGACCAGGAAACTCACATACTATACATTAGCCCACTCGGATACCCGAACCATTTTTGCGAGGGGCACAGGTGGTGCGCTCACGCGTTTCACAGTTGCAGTTGTGTGCACGCAATCAGAGATCAGTTTCGTTGAGCACATCCAGCGCTACCGGCTAGGATATCAAGCCAGCTCTTCTT
Source organism: Amblyomma americanum (assembly GCF_052857255.1). NCBI lineage: Eukaryota > Metazoa > Arthropoda > Arachnida > Ixodida > Ixodidae > Amblyomma > Amblyomma americanum. The sequence continues at coordinate 126,819,176 of NC_135498.1, read as the reverse complement.
CTATCGTCACCAACATGAGTTCTAGCCGCGCACTTTTTGACCAACATGTTACCAACAAGCCCAACTTTGCCACCATCGTTGCTAACATGAGCTTCCACCGCCTCCACCGAGTCTGCCATGTGCCCAATATTCGCTCATCTTTCAACAATCACAGGATTATTTCCAATGTCGCCAATGTGTTTTCAACGCACCTATGAATGTGTTTTCAATGTGTTCATCAAGATTTCCATCAGAAATCATGTCGGAATTTTCAACAAGCACTTGAGCTGCAGAAATTTTAAAGTTTTAGAAATGGATAATCGAAGAATGGTTACAAGTGCTCGAAAGGTCGGTTTTGCTAGTGAGTGCCCGGCGACGAGTATTTGGATGCCAATGCCAAAGGCGGAAACACGAGCAAAAAACAAAGCATAGCACAGCGGCCACGTTGCGGCGCAGTGGCGAACCCTCCTTAGTGTTAATCCCGGCTCTCGTAGTCTGCTAGCCATCAGTGTTTGCAAGTGCGCACAGCCATATTTCTGATGACTGTTGTTTTCTTCGCGTTTTCATTGCCCTTGTTGTTATTTCTCTGCCTCTCAAGAAAGGCATCCGAGTACATCCGACAATTTTAACACTCTATGCACTTCACCGGGACGCTTAACTTAACTAAGCTCTATGACCTCACATTTATTGCTCGATTACTCCTCGACCAAAACCGCTAAATTAGTCTCACTCGATAAGGTTCTTGAGTCTAGCTCTAGTCGAGTTAAAACCGGATTTACAGCCACAAGAGCAAGCACCCCCTGCGGCTATGGGACTCAGAGGGTACTGAGAGAAACAAATTAGACTCAATAAATCGTAAATCAGAAAGAAGCATTCATAGTGGCGTGCAAGTCGCAGAGGACAATTGGAAAAAAAAAACGAGTTACTTGAACAAAACGCTTTCGAAGTTCAGTCTGCCCACGGGGTGGAGCTGATCCTTAACGGTGGGCACAATGAGATGCTTTGCTCTTTTATTTATGCTGTAGAATGCATGTCATCTTTCTAAGTGCAGTGGGCCATAGCAGCCGAGGCTTTTTATTATTCAAGAAAGTAGCTTCCTCAGATCGCGTGTCTAAAATTAGAGGAAAAGGTTTCGGGACCTTTGAAACGCAGCTCATGCTTGCAACAAAGAGTTCACTGTGCGTAAGACATGAAATGTTAGTGTCTGGTGCTAGACATGCTGGCAGCTACTACCTTGCTGATACATTTGCTGTGGGGCTAAAACCTAAGAATTACAAGAGCACGCATCAAGAAACTGCAGACGATGTTACCCGTCCCGTTATTCATGCAGGTTGTTCAAATTTTAGGCATAATTGTTCTTCTAATGTCCCTTCTAAGCAAAACACTAATCTGAAGCCTATGAACAGGTCCTGGCGTAAGAGAAGAGTCCGACACTGCTCTTCAGCAATAAGCAAATCAAAGTAAAATCCAGTGCCCTGAGAGTTCGAGAAGTGGTACATAAGATAAAACAATTGTGTACCTCGGCGAACGTGACAGACCTCTTTTTCACCAGTTCTTACGCACGCAATTTTCACTCATGGCTTAGTGTGCAACTTGCCGTGGTCTGTTAATTTTGGTGCTTTATTGACAGAAGCTTCGAGAGGAATTGGCAGAGCATGACTCTAAACGGCAAACAGTGAATGCCATAGCGGCTCATTCCCGAGTAATGGTATCATGCTGTGCCTCTGACGCCAATGTTTCTGTAGTAGGCAATCGAGCAACACAAGTACTCGAAAGAGTCAAGGACAGATCAACTTTGTCAACGTTTTTCGCCTCCGCAAACGTGTAAAAGCTGGAAAGAGGCATTCCGGAGGGGCATGACTGCAAAAAGGTATTGCTGGCAACAATGTAGCAATCTTTACTTTAACGTCCCTGTTTTGTTCACCTTTAGAGCTTTAGAGTGTGTGAGAAGTGGTTGGAAAGATGCAGCATATTTTGAACTACGATTGTTTTCGTTCAGTCTGCCTTCACTTAGCAGATTACCGACATCTAACAAAAGTGATACGCCGAGACTTGTTCATCTTAAAAGCCTTTCATTAATGCAAAAAATTGCTATCTTTCCTTAGTAGCAAGGTAGCAGCATCTGTGCTGAGAACCGTAAGCCACACTTTAGGTTCGGATATAAAATAGCATAGCAATTTAGGGCTTACGAATGGTACGAAAACAAGAAGCAACGAGTTTTTGCACAATGAGTTACTGCTTGTTCCTTAAAATTCAGTCCTTGTGCAATAACGTAAAGTAAAATAAAACAAACTTGTCTCATATTTCCTTGAGCGTGCTTGCGTGCCGCCAAAGCAGAGAAACTTTATGCGAGCTTAGCGAGAGCTTTAAGCAGTGCTGTGTGACACAAGCACGTAAATGAAGTAATGTGTGATTTTTATAACATCTAAAAAAAATTCTTAGTAGTAGCTGCTTAGTGAAAACAGTGCACACACAAAATCAGATAAACGCTGTCCTGAAGGCCAGACGAGTAGCGTCTCGGTCATTGAGCACGCGGAACTAGGCTGCTAGCGGCTCGCTTCACTGTGGCCACAGAGGTGTCGGCGCTGACGCTAGCCGCCGGGAAGCGGCTGCCGATGACGGCGCTCCATTCGGGACGCGGCGCGGGTGCGAACACGCAGTGGTGGTCGCGGTGGGCTCCGTGGTCGTAGGGCGTGTACAGCGGCTGGCCGTTCTTCACCTTGCGTAGATGGTGGCAGTAGGGCTTGCACAGCACGATCAGCACCAGCGCCTGCACAGTGTCAGCATTCACCACATGCTTACTGTTTGGACGTGTGGCAGTGTACATGGCATATACACTGAACATATGTAGTTGGGAAGGACCTGCATTGTAGCAAAGGAAAAGCGATATTTGTGATGCGACTGTCCGGTGCAGGGAACAACTTTTGAAAGTTCAAGGGACTGGGAATTCAAGCACAGGAATAAGCGGCGCAAAAGATGGTTCACTATTATCACTGAAAAAATAAAGCCCCAAATAAATTATGACGTCCGTAACGTGCAACAGGAAGCGTGGATTGTAGCTATAGAGCTGGACACAGATAATATTTCCATACTTGCTAATTAATACCATTTAAGTGGCCTTTTTTATCTAAATGTGAAGCAACTACAGCAGCAAGACCTTTGCCGTGAAGTTAATGGCGTGTATACATTATTAATCCTGCTCGCAGTTTTCACATAATGACACTACAATTAGTAGTCAATTTTTTATCCAAGTGATTAAGTATTTCAAATTGGGTTTCTTGCCATTGCTTTCGGTGTCCGAAATATTCCAATCGAATAATCTCTCCGAATGCAATGTCAACGCCGCATTCAAAGACTGACGGAGTGATAAGTGCTTCTACCCGCACTGAACAAGCAGACATTCTTATATTTGAATTCGGCATATATATTGCGGCCTTGCAAAAGGTGCGTGTCTTGACGCTGCGGATTAGTTCACATTTGTATCGTTGCCAGAGAGCAGCAAACTTACTGTTCGAATACAGAGAGATATTGCTTAGAGATCTGAAACAAACAAAACGGTGCGCTGTCTCATAAAGAGAATCCTTGATGCTGGGAAAACGAACTTCCAGACTGTTTATCTCACGCCGCTTTGTAGAACCGCTGTTACAAAGTTAGGCTTGTGTATTGGGTATTCATAGCTAATATAGCGGTGCAGCGCCTGCAGTTCAACATCTTGTGCTGACCACGGCACAGCCAATGAGCTCTAAACAGCAGCCAAAAGCTCATTGGTAGTGAAGTCCTATCTGTATCAGCATTCAAGGATTGAGAGTAGCCAGAAAGGTGAAGACAGAGAAGACGCTTCACGGTGCCTTGCATTTGAAGAGCAAATAGCGCGCTGGTCAATGCGCACCCCTCACAGGAGCCGACGCCTGGTTCCCACAAGTGCCGCACGCCTGACTGTAACAGTGATGACGATACTGAATAATTCTAAGGAAGCAGTGTCACATAAATGGAATGGCTGCAGTTGCTGCCGAGGCCCGATTCTCTCCGTTTAAAAGGGAGTACGTGCCAAGCAGGTTTCACGAGCAACACGGACTTTTGTTGTACTATAAAATTCAGGGAGAACTGCACATGGGAACTCGCTACTCTCCTCTAGAAGTGTTGGGGGGGGGGGGTGGCTGGTGACTTTTTCGGTGAAAGAACGCGATAAATCAAGAGGAATATTGAAAGACACAACGTACTAAAAGTTTATATGACGACGTGAAGCGCCCACGCTCGGAATATGCTGAAAGATTGGCTACTGCTTAAGGTCAGATACAACACAAGAACGCAGCAGCTTTTATCCCTCAAAGGACCCCCTTTCAGCCAATGGCGTCGGCCAATTCTCACAACCCTACAAGCGTGAAAATATAGGAGCGGCGCCACAATGTAAACAAGAGTCTATCCCCCACCTATGAGGGGAGGGATTATCCCCTTTCATTTACCACCTCCTGCTTTTTCACACTAGCAGGGTGATGAGAAGCGGCCGATGCCATTGGCTGGAAGGTGTTCTTGGACGTGGAAGCCGCTGCGTTCTTAAGTTTTATCCGACTATAGTGGGAATGTGCTGCCAAGCATTACACTTTCAAGTGCAAAGTAAAGAGCTCTTAGTCAAGTGTCATCTTCGCCTGATACCATATTGTGTTCTTCTATAATAACATGTTAAAGGAAGAGGTGCTCCTGTTCGATCGCTGTTCTGCTGCGCTCCGTCGTTTTTTTTTGAATTTGTGTATGACGGCCATTTCGTGAGCCCACTGGTCCTCGTGTGGGCAACAAGTCTTCCACTGGGATTTCGGTACGTCCAGTGCATGGTACGGAGTGCGCTCTGTTTGATTTCGCGTGTCCGCAGCCACCGCGGTGGTTGGAGACCAACGCCGAAAAAAACCCAGTCTTCCGAACCTCATGTTGCGATAGGTATCCCGTCATACTAAATGCATTCCGGCGTCCAGTTAAGCATCGGCTGACCAACATGTGGTGAATAACGTCCTCGAACCACCATTACTGGTGTTAACGGAGTGGGATCTATCCCAACGCATCCTCCCGCAGAGGATGAAGTAGCGGAAGTGGAGAACAAAAAACCTAGCCTTCAGGAAAGAGCCAATTATAATAAGAGCACCTTACACAATGCGCAGAGCGAGTCGGAGTGTGATGAAGCCCCGTTTACGCTTGTCTCCTATAATAAAAAGTGGAAGGAACGGATTCCTGTAGTGTCCCATCCGAGTCAAGAGGGCTGAAACTTTTGGCAAGTGAATACAAACAAATTTTCGTCAGAAATTGTTTCTGCCGCGAAGGAGAAAGTTACGTCATTCAGGATAAATAGAGACGACAGTGTCTCTGTATGTGTTAATTCCTTTGCATCAGCTAAGCCTCTGGTATTGCTATCTGAAGTGGCTGTGTTAGGTGTCAATCCTTCCATTCTTGAGCCCTACACACGAAACGTTGGGAAAATGGAGCTGAGCGATGAGCAACTACAATTTCTGAGGGATGCCGCAATAAACTCGACACGCCAATAGACTATGTACCGGCGTCAAGAGCATGGAGCGGTGGTATCCCGTCCCATATATTCAGTGAATCTCACAAGCAGAGAAGACCGCCCATTGCCAGAGAGGGTGTTCTTGGGCTTCACTAGTTATCCTGGCAAGAGTACTTTAGACCAGAACTCCGATGGTTCAACTACCGGCGAATCGGCCACGTTGCAAAGAACTGCAGCGGGAAGCACCTATGCAAGGTTTGTTCGGAGAGCCATGAGCACACCCACTGCGAATCGTTGCTGCAGTAGAAGCGTGAAAACTGTATTGGTAATCATGCCGCTTCTTTCTCGGGCCGCTTCTTTCAATGGTCCTGCTTTCCTCAACTCGGCAGAACTGAGGACGGAGCTTGAAGTCGTGCTATAGAACACCGCTCCAGGGCAGGGCCAGATAAACAGCAAGATGCTCGTTAACATGGATGAACCCTCTTCAAAGAAAATAATGAAATACTTCAAAAAGCAAGCACCGGAACAAGGGCCAGGTCCCCGACTCTTGGCAACTTGCTTTTGTAAGGTTGGATTGGATTGGAAAACATTTAATTCGTCAGAAAAGGCAGAATGCAGACGATCCGTGCTAGGTGGCTATCAGTCCATGACTGACAGCGACCTGGGTAGCCCATTCAATGACCCGGGTTTGAACTCCCAAGTCTGAGCTGACCAACACGGCCTCCCACTGCTCGAGAGTAGGAACCTGTATTAGAGATTTCGGGGGCGGCTCCTCTTTACAATTCCACAATAGGTGATCATAAGTGGTTATATCACCACATAATGTACATGCAGGGTCGTATTCACCGGGGTAGAATTTTGACAACATGTAAGGCGTCATGAAGGATCGCGTCTGGAGTCGCCTCCAAGTGGTCTCCTGCTCCTTATTAAAGGCTTTGTCTGGAGGAGGGAATATCCTCCTTTCAAGTTTAAAATGATTAGTAATATCGTGAAAAGATGATAGGCCGTCCTTCGAGAAACTCTCAGCAACGACAGCGGCCCCTGCTCGGCTGACGAATCCTCGAGCTGTTATGTGTGCCGCTTCGTTACCAGGGTTCCCCGAGTGAGCCGGGACCCATATCAATTCAATAATTCTAAGTTTTTGGTTTGACCCAATATGCTCATTGCTGCCTGAGAAATTCTGCCCCTCGCATAATTGCGTATGCAAATTTAGAGTCGCTCAGTATGGTAGTAGCTTCTGTGTTAATGATAGCAAGGGCGATTGTCGCCTCTTCTGCCGTTTCCGAGGATTTCGTTATGGTAGTGCCGGAGACTATCAGTCAACCTTGCGTATCCACCGCCGTTTGTGCGAACGCTTGTTTCTGGGGATATTCTGCGGCATCTACATATACTGCATGTTCATCTTGGTTGTATATGTCGTGTAGAGCTTTTGCCCTAGCCCTTCTTCTCCCCTCGTGGTGAGCAGGATGCATAATCTTAGCTAGTGGCTTAACTATTATTACCTTAGCGATGCGTTTAGGTATCTGTGTTTTGGTATCTTGGGGTGGCAACTGTATGCCTAGTCTTAAACGATCAAGTATGGTTCTTCCTGCTTTGGTGCGGGAAAGCCGGCCTCTCTGCATTGTTAAGTGTGCCTCTGTAAGCTCGTCTAAGGTGTTGTGTACTCCCAAGCCCAGAAACCTTTCGGTGGAGGTACAGTTCGGTAGCCCTAATGCTGCCTTGTATGCTGTTCTAATCATAGACTCTACTTTGGCTTTTTCACTACTGTCTCCCAAGCCCAAAAAGCCAAGCGATATTGGTCATTTATGAACAATCTCCCTGAAGTCGTCTCTGGGTAAACTGTTCGAGAGGGTCGTGAGCGCGCGACTGAAGAGACTCCTTAGGAATAATGATACTCACCCGGAAACGCTGTATGGGTTTAAAGAAAAGCTGTCTACACAGGATATTCTCCTTGGTATCAGAGAGGATATCCTGGACAACGCCGGCAGATGTCAGGTCAAGGCCATCCTTGCGCTCGATTTAAAAGCGGCATTTAGCAATGTCAACCACCAGGGAATACTGGAGGAGCTTAAGAGAATCAACTGTGGCGACCGCACTTTTATTTACGTAAGGGGCTTTCTCTCCAATAGGAAAGCGTCAGTAAAGATTGGTGATCCGACCTCCTCAACATTCAATCTAGGTTCCAAGGGCACTCCACAGGGCGCGGTCTTATCTCTGCTTCTCTTCTTCAACCTGGCTACGCGTGGGCTACCAGAGAATATGGACCGAGTTTAACGCATTGAGCACGCTATATACACCGACATTACGATCTGGTGTTTCAGTGGTAAAGAAGGGGAAATTCACGACCGGCTTCAGGAAGCAGCGAATGTCGTGTGCCAGCATGCGGCGAGGCATGGTTTAACGTGCTCTCCTGACAAATTCGAGTTACTCCTGATCGACCATGGCAGAAACAGAATAAGAAACTTTTGTCGTCCAGTACCTCCGTCGCTATTATTGTCCAGGGTATGAGCATTCCGATCAAGAAAGAGATCAAGACACTGGGAGCTGTCATACGCAATGGCAACACTAACACCACTACAATCAGACAGCCAAAAGCCAATCCCGAGCAAGTCTCTAAAATGCTGCTCCGGGTAATCAAGGAAATAAATGGGCTAAGAGAGAAGGGGGCCCTAAAATTACTTCAAGCATTCATTCTCTCTAACATAACATACGCCACCCTGTACTTACTGCTTAGGAAGAAGGACAATGACCAACTTGATGTTATTATTCGAAAGGCAGTTAAGACGCCGCTGGGACTTCCATTGTGCACATCCACTGAGCCTTTAATACAGTTGGGGATCCATAACACCATCGATGAACTAATAGAGGCCCACCATGTAAATCAACTTATCAGGCTCTCGAATCTAAGCCTGGCAGGAAAATATTACCGAAACTGAGAATCCGTCTCCGGAAATTCGCCGACAAGATCGACATGCCCATGCAGATGAGATCACACATCGCGACTTTCCCCGTACCAAAGCGCATGGATCAGGAATACAATAAAGGACGCAGACTAGCCAAAGCTGTTCACCTCTCTAAGTGCTGGCATGGAAGCAAGGACACGATCTACGTCAATGTGGCTGCACCCGTGAAGGGGGTCGCAAGAATTGCAGCAGTTTCACCCTGGGGGGATATAATAGCAAGCAACGTTATCCAAGCGGTGGATACCACATCGGCTGAAGGAGCAACTATCGCGCTAGCGATATCAAAGAACAGCGAGGCAACGGTTACGTCCGACTCACAAGCAGCGGCAGGCAGTTACTTTAGAGGTGACGTTGGGGCTCCGCGGTGGGAAATTTCGCAAACGTCTAATCCTTCTAACGTCCAGACCTTCTGGACGCCAGGGAACCTATCAACGACGGGCAATGAGGCGGCCAATACAGCTTCTCGAGCTCTCCTCCTCCGAGTATCAGGCACGGAGCCTCTCTCTGACACAGCCAACAACCCCTCATCCTTAATAAGCTACGCAAAAATTACGGAGTACTGTAAGATCATAAGAAGGACATATCCTTTTCTTCACAAAACCCTCAGCAAATTTTAAGAGCACATAATCAGACGATTCAAACTAATACTTTGCCCAATCCCTACTTGAGTAAATGGTATCCAGACACCTACGACTCGTACTGCCCATTCTGTGGAGCAGTCGGCACACTCTTTTGCAGAATTTTGGAATGTCAAGAAAACCCAGACTTGGACAGCAATCCTGAACCGACATAGGAGCGTTGGGAAGTAACCCTTCATAGCCACAGTCCTCTCGACCAGATACGCTGGTTGAGAGGGGCCGGAATATGATGGCGGCCAATGGGTTCTCCTACTTTACCCATCCAGTATTTATGTTCTTAATAAATCTTTTTCCTAGTCCTCCAGGTGGTCGAAATTATCCTGGAGCTCACCAATATGCCACCTCTTTTTCCTTTCTTCTCTCAGTCCCTCCTTTATCCTTTTCCTTACGGCGCGGTTCAGGTGTCCGCCGATATGTGATACAGATGTTGCGCAATTTCCTTTCCCCTACACAGCGCACACTGGGCTTGAGATATCGGAAGACTTCCTCCACCCTCGGCACTGCAAACGAACACAAGCGCTGCTGGCCTTAGAGCTTCAAAAGGTATTTGACAACGTATACCACACTGCCATATTATGCGCTCTGACTCACATGGGTGTTGAGAGCCGAACGCAATACTACATCACCTCTTTCCTCCGGGATCACACAGCAGCAATTCGGGTCGGCCCACTGAAATCCTTCCCGCCATGGTGGCTCAGTGGTTAGGACGCTCGGCTACTGTTCCAGAGTTCCCGGGTTCGAAGCCGACAGCGGCGGCCGCGTTTCGATGGAGGCGAAACGCAAAAGGCGCAGTGTGCTGTGCAATGTCAGTACACGTTAAAGATCCCCAGGTGGTCGAAATTATTCCGGAGCTCTCCACTACAGCACCTCTTTCTTCCTTTCTGCTTTCACTCCATCCTTTATCCCTCCCCTTACGGCACGGTTCAGGTGTTCAACGCTATATGAGACAGATAGTGCGCTATTTTCTTTCTCCAAAAACCAAATATTATTATTATTTTTATCACTGAAATCCTCCGCTTTCCCTCAAGTTAATCGAAGGAAGCCTCAAGGGTCGGTACTCTATTTCTTTTAACATCACACTCATTCTGATGGCTGAAAAACGTTCTCAGATTTTGAGTGTCTACCATTTTTTCTCGCATACGACATTACGCTGTGGGCCACCGCAGGCAATCTCAGAACGATGGAAGAAACTCTTTATTCAAGATTTAAAGTGGTGCCGTAGTGCACGGCCTTCATATGCTCCGCTTGCTCCACTGCCAAGTCACAACTATTGTTACTCCACCCAACCTCTCTGGCTCCACGCACCAGATCATTCGAGTAATCATCGCATGAAAAATATACACCGCGGCATGCGCGAACAGAGCGTCCGAAAACTGGTACAAGCGTTCGTGATAAGCCGGATGCTATACTCCCTCTCCTCCCCTACCTCTACCTCACCAAAACAGAGGCAGAAAAGATAGACGCACTAATAAGACGTTACTACAAGACGGCCTCAAGTCTGCCCAAACGCATCCTCATTTTTCGTCTCTTACGCACTGGAGTCGACAACACGCTCATTCAGCTGACAGAAGCACACCGCATAGCCTGGATAGACAGATTGTCTTCCACTACTACTGGACGCCATATTCTAGCCTGACTGCAGCTTCGACCGATCAGTCCATCGGCCTTTAACAACCGCAATGTCTCGAAATACGTCAGGGACCATCTCACTATACACCCCCTACATAAAAATATCCATCCAGTCCACCACCAGACTCGTCGGGCCACCCGCGCCTGCGCCTTGCATAAAGCACATGAAAATGAACCTGACATAGCCTACATAGATGCCACAGAGTACTGCCAACTCTTAGCTTACGCCCTCTTCATACTCTTGAACAACCTACAACACACAATACCAGGCTCGATCAGGGCAAACAACTCGATACAAGTCAAGAAGCAGCCATAACGCTAGCGATATCGTCTTCCACTGTTAACCTCATCCTGAGGGATTCCAAGACTGCCATTCAATATTTTGCGCGGGAAGGTACATGCTGCCGCCTATAAAATTCTCACCTACAACTCCCCAACCACCTCGCTCCATCCAAATAATCTGGGTACCGCCCCATTCCGGTAATCCCGGTAACGAAGTGGTCCATTCCGCTTCACTAGCTTACGTCAATCTAGCGGTGCATGCCGAAGACCCAGGCAGTGGCAGAGAGCGGGTGATCACATAACACGACATCAGTGCACATAACCGCGAAGAACGCCTACTTTACACCCAGCCACACACATCCCTGACAAAACAACGACAACCTGGCGACAACTCCAGGCTCACAGCTCTCCTTCCCCAGCGCCCCCTCCTTGCTCTTTTCTTCCCTTCTGCTCACGCTCACAAATCTTCTCTTTGTGAGGCTCCGAGAGCCACATTCGACCATATTATATTCATTTGCCGCAACTGCAACCACCAGCCCAATGGGCTCTCGCGAACTCGGCGGGGTGGGAGCTTGTAGTTTCTGGCTCCTACCCGGCCTGGCAACTGAGGCTGGTGAAAAGGGGGGAAAAGGTCGCCTTCGGACACTGGCTGCCCGCCACCACCCATGAACAGGAAACAGCCCGCCTCTGAAATTTGGACTATAAGGGCTTCGCCAAAAATAATTTTTTTTCAGCACCACCACATCCACCACCGACAGTATGAACGCTCCGATTGATGTTTTCTGCCGCGTCTGCATATACAGCTCGTTCGTTCCGTATTTTTTCTCTGAAGGAAACCCGCCGTGTTGGCTGAGTGGTTAGGGCGCTCGGGTAGTGATCAGGAGTTCCCGGGTTCGAACTCGCCCCGCCGCGGAGGTTCAGTGGTTAGGGCGCTCGACTACTGATCCGGAGTTCCCGGGTTCGAACCCGACCGCGGCGGCTGCGTTTTTATGGAGGAAAAACGCTAAGGCGCCCGTGTGCTGTGCGATGTCAGTGCACGTTAAAGATCCCCAGGTGGTCGAAATTATTCCGGAGCCCTCCACTACGGCACCTCTTGCTTCCTTTCTGCTTTCACTCCCTCTTTTATCTCTTCCCTTACAGCGCGGTTCAGGTGTCCAACGATATATGAGACAGATACTGCGCCATTTCCTTCCCCCCCCCAAAAAAAACAACTATTATTATTATTATTATTATTATTATTATTATTATTATTATTATTATTATTATTTTCGAAACCGACCGCGGCGGCTGCGTTTTTATAGAAGCAAAGCGCTAAGGCCCGCGCGTGCTGTACGATGTCAGTGCACGTTAAAGGTCCTCAGGAGGTTGAAAATATTCAGGAGCCCTCCACTATGGCACTTCTCTCTTCCTTTCTTCTTTCACTCCGTCCTTTATTCCTTCCCTTACGGCGCGGTTCAGGTGTCCAATGATATACGGGACAGATACCGCGCCATTTCCTTTCCCCCAAAACCAATTAATATTATTGTTATTATTATTATTACTATTATTATTATTATCATGAACTAATCGCGCGCACAACCTGGACACAGTTCTTATTCTTTAAATTGTTAGTGTATATTACCTCTCCCCCATGCTCTCTTCCTGTGCCCTCAACTCTTTCATTTCATTTCTCCATTCTGCCTGCTATTTTTCATTTCCTCAGATTCTTAATCAGTACCGATGGCAGATGCCGGGGCTAGCTTTCCTTTTTATTATTATTTTAATAAAACTACCTACCACCACATATTCATCCCCTGACCCAGGGAGCCAGTTCTGCGCCATTACTTTCCTCAAAGTCACAGCAGTCTAGAACGTTCTCAACGCTGATGGCTTATAGACAAATACTGCGCCATTTCCTTTCCCCAAACTCCAATTAATATTATTATTCTCTGGAGGAAGAAGGAAGGTGGGAGTCAAATCAAAAGGAAAAGTGGTGCCGAGGTGTAAAGCGCCGGAATACTTTCGACCACCTGCGGATCTATAATGAGTAGTGACATTACTCTCTTACATTTATAAGAATTTATGCTTACAAATGTAAACAAAATACGCAAGACAAAAAACAGTGCGCACAAATCTAAGCACATATTGCCATTATAATCACTCCCACTACCGCGGGGGTGTAGCTCAGAGGTAGAGCGCTCGCTTTGCATGCGAGAAGTCCCGGTTTCGACCCCCGGCTCCTCCACTGTGGCATGTTTTTTTTTAAATTCCTGCAAATGTGGGGGAGTTGGTGGGCTAGCGATGGCAGACAAGCAAAATTTACTATATATGACCCACTTAGCTAGAAATGCACGAAGCCTGCCAGTGTGACGCGGCATTAGAACGCTCGAAATTCGTGTTCATGAACAGCTGCTGACACATCGTTCCACAATGTGATGAGAGGCATTTAAATTTCATTTCGGTAATCTCCTCCAGACTCTTCAGCCACTACATGCTCAGCCAGCGCGCGCATTGTCATGAAAACAACATTGAGCGGTAATTTCTACAGACATTGAGTGTCTGACCATAACGACGTTCACTGGTTTTCGTCAACCGCAGTTGAGTTCATTGCCTACACTGTATTTATAGCTGCTGTCCGCCATCTGGTGTTGCCGGCCAACTTTCATGTTGAAAGTCGCCACATACAAGACCCGCCTGCCCTTGCGCAAATATGCAGTCATGATGACGATGTAGCGGAAAGCTTTTGGGTAAACGTTGAATTGGCAATGAGTGAAGTAAAAGCGCACATCAAGGTCATCGTTGGAGATTTCAATGCCAAGGAAGTCAATAAGTTGCGGGAGACCGGGCCGTGGCTTGAATATGGTACAGGTTCTAAGAACGGGGTAGGGGGGGAGTTATAAGCTGACTTCGAATAAAGAAAAAGTTGAATGATGAGGAAAACTTCCTGCGCACGGCAGACCAGGAGACCGGAGGTGGGCTTGAAAACTCCCGTATGATAAGCAAAAATATACACTACTTACGTCAGTAAAGATGAATTGACTTAGTATTGCCATGGTCTAACGGAACCGTGCATGCAGCTGTTGAGGTGTAGCGGGTAATATTTAAATAGTGGAGTCCAGCCCGAGCGCTTCTCACGCGCCGCCATCCGCTTCGTCGTGCTTATGCCCTAAAGCGGATGTACAGCGGAGCTTGGCAAGTGGCATTACTCCTACAGTGCCAAAACTTAGAAAATGACTGGCGCTTAGCACTGAAAAGCATGAAATATGCTGCCGAAGAACAGTTCTCTTTGAAGGTCGGCACCACCACCACGGTCTTGGTAAATAATTACAGGATTTCACTTGTCTGCTTATGAGCGCAACTGCGAAAGCCTGTCCAAGTCCTCTTTCATCCTCAATTTTTCTTTTTTTCTGCCATTTAGCGTTTCTTTGAGCTTATTAATTTATTATTCTTTTTATCTTTTATTTTCATTCAATACAATTGAATGCTGCATTCGACTACTCGTGAACGCATTTACTTTCCTCAGAAATAAATTTTCAATTCATTCCACTTGAACTGCACGCTGTGGGCCTGAAGACTTTTCACGGCGGGATGTACCTCAAGGCGCGATTGGTGTGTCTACTCACACAGGAAACCAGTTATACGCCTTTTCTTTCCTTGACATCAACGCAGTCTAAACCTTTCGCTCGTTTTGAGGAATGGAAATGCTCAGCGGTTAGGTTTCTCGGCTGCCTAAGTGGAGGTCCCGGGTTTGAAGGCGAGACGCGGTAGCCGCGTTTCGATGGAGGCGAAACGGGAAGGCGTCCGAGGGTTGTGCGATATTAGTCCACGTTAAAGATCTCCAAGTGACAGAAAGTATCCGGGAACCCGCTGCAGTGGCAGCCGTTCTATTATTGTGAATTGAAAATCGTTCTTGGGGAAAGGAAATGGAACCCGACCGCGGCGGCTGCGTTTTTATGGAGCAAAAACGCTAAGGCGTCCGTGTGCTGTGCGATGTCTGAGGAGGAGGAGGAAAACTTTTATTTCTATTTACAGTGAGAGGTCGATGGGGCGAGCCGGAAGGGCCCGTCCCTAGGACGGAGCCCTAGTCCGGGATGCCTGTAGCTTCCGCAGCGGCTCGGGCTCTAGCTACCAATGCCTGTTGGGCATGGAGTTCGGAGCAGCCGTGCAGGGCAGCTTCCCAGGCCTCTCGAGTGGGGTGGAGGTGGGGTGGGTAGGCAGGATTGGAAGGGCATGCCCACACCATGTGGTAGGTGTCCGAAAACTCCTCCTCACAGTGTGGGCACGCGCCCGAGAAAGAAGAATTGAAGTGCTTAAGTACTGCCGGGCACAGTACAGTATTGGTATAGAGGCGGAGAAGCCAGCGCTCCTCCACCCTGGTGAGGCCTTTACAGGGAGGGGGATAGAGACCATGAAAATTTTGATAAAGAGAGGTGATCTCTTTAAAGGTGATGGCCGGATTGAAATTGAATTCCGGATCAGGCTGCGGATGAGGCGACGCCCGGTGAGTAAGCGCGCGGGCGGCAGCGTCGGCTGCCTCGTTCCCCTCAAGACCCGCATGAGCCGGAGCCCACACGATGGTACGATGGGTCGGAAACCCTGTGTAATCGCATGCGTGGAGAATTTTGAAAGCACGGTCTGGAATGTACTCTTGCTCAATATTGCGGCAGGCGCCCCTGGAGTCCGTAATAATGACTCGGGACTCTGGATCTGCGGCGGCCAGTGCAATGGCGATCTCTTCCGCAAATGTAATGTTTGGGGCACGGAAAGTAAGGCCCTGAACTGTAGTGTTTTGGTGGATGACGGCCGCCGTGTACCAACCCCCATGGTGCGGGCCGGCCGCATCCACATAGAAGACACCTGGCTTGTGGCCATATTGTTGAGAAATAGCCTCCGCCCGCGCGAGACGGCGACCATCATGGGTGTCTGCAGTCATGTTCTTCGGAAGGGGTCGCACCTGGAGTGCAAAGCGCCAGGCTTCAGGGATGCGGACCCGTTCTTCTGTATGTGTTGCGTAGGAAATGTGTGAGCGGGTTAGAAGGCGGCTCCCCGCAGGTGTTTTGCTTAGGCGCAAGTATTGATTGTTAAGATGAGCTTCTCGTAACTCCCCAAAGGTGTTGGTCATCCCCAGACCGAGGAGACGCTTGTTGGACGTCGTTATGGGGAGGTCGAGCGCTCTCTTATAAATCTTGCGGAGAACTACCTCTAAGGCATTCTCATCGCATTTGCGTAGGTGGAGGTAGGGAGCCGAATATAAAATCCGGCTGGTCACGAATGCATTGGCCAGCCGCAGGGCATCTTTGCATCGTAGTCCCCCCCTTTTATTGGACACCCGGCGGAGCATCCGACCCACCTGGTCCCCCACCTTACGTAACTTGTTTAGGGTAGTGTCTATCTTTCGCCTATGATGAATGAAAAGCCCCAGTACCCGGATCTCCGCGTGTTCAGGTATCGGTCCGCTAAGTAGGGAAAGGGCAATTTTGGTTGTGCACTTTGAGTTGGGGCGTATGTGCACAAATTCAGATTTGCTCGGGGAGCATTCAAGACCACAGCGACGAGCGTATTCGTCCACTATAGCTGCCGCTTGTTGCAGGTTGGTCTCGATGTCTCCAACCGATTGTTGTGTTGCCCAGAGGGTGATGTCGTCCGCATACAGAGCGTGCTGCACACAGGCGACCTCCGCCAGCTGGGTAGGGAGCTTCATCATGGCCAGATTACATAGTAATGGCGAGAGGACAGCTCCCTGTGGGGTCCCTCGTGTACCAAGTTGATATGGGCCATATTCTGTGTCTTGTAGCCGGATATAGGATTGGCGATCTGTAAGGAAATGTTTGATATAATTGAAAGTATTGCGCCCACAATGTGTTTGCGACAAGTGGGATAGGATGATCTCGTGGGTCACATTGTCGAAAGCCCCCCGCAGGTCAAGTGCGACGACTACTTTATCATTGCTGGGGTGCTCGACGGGGTCGAGAATCTCCTTGTGAAGTTGCAACAGGACATCTTGTGCGGACCGGTGTGGGCGGAAACCGTACATGGTGTCTGCGAAAATGTTTTGTTGTTCCAGGAAAGCCGACAATCTGTCGCAGACCATAGTCTCCATCAGCTTCCCCACACACGAAGTGAGGGAGATGGGCCGGAGGTTGTCGGTGTTAATGGCTTTACCTGGCTTGGGAATGAAAGTTACTAGTGCCGTTTTCCAATCTATGGGGAGTGGTGTGCCTCCAATCCAGATAGTGTTGAAGTAATCGAGGAGAGTTTCGTAGGCGGGATCTGGGAGGTTGGCAATAAGCTTTACCGTCACCTTGTCCCGGCCTGGTGCTGTACCTCGCTTCATTTTAGCCAGAGCCGCTTTTAGGTCATGGAGCTGGAACGGTTGATCCAAATCCGCGTTCTCGGAACCTGCATACGAGTACGCCTGACCACGGGGATCCTGGTGTATACTCAAATATTGGTCTCGGAGCGCATCGGCCAGTTTGGCCGTGTCTCCAGTGAAGTTATGTATAGCCCTTTGAAGCTGTTTTTGTGTCTCAGTACGGGTTTGTGCCGGATCAATAAGAGCGCGGAAGAGGCGCCACGTACTCCGACTCGACATTTGCCGAGCTGCAGTGTTGCATCGGTGCACCCAATTGGAGTCGGCGAGTTGGGCCGCGTATTGTGCCGCCTGTTGGGTGATATCCGCAATTCGAATTTTGAGTTTCCGATTGTGTTTTTGACGACGCCAGCGGCGGACTAGGCTGTGTCGTGCCTCCCAGAGGTGGAGGAGGTGGTTATCCACCGCCGGGCTCGCCTCTGAGAGTTGAACATTTTGCTCGACTGATTTCAAGTGGGATACTAGGTGTTGGGACCACGTTGAGTATCCTTGGTCCATTATCGATTGAGGATTGGTGTAACTGTTCCTAAATTTGGTCCAGTCGGGTAGTTTTGCTTTGGCCTGTGGTCTTGTGAGTGGCTTGGTATGGATTGTAGTGGTAATTATGCAATGGTCACTACCGAGGGATTCCTCGGTGTTCCTCCAATCTGCATAGCGAATATTTTTCGTAAAGGTGAGGTCCGGACACGTATCGCGTGTAACGGAGTTACCTATACGAGTGGGTTGCGCGGGATCCGTGTGAAGAGTAAGGCCCAGTGTGGAAACAAGCTCCGCCAACTTGCGTCCGCGTTTCTCTTCACGTGTGTACCCCCATAAGGTGCTGGGAGCATTAATGTCCCCAACGATTATGAGGGGATCCCTATTCGCGACCTTCAAAGCCCGGCTGAAGATATCTGCGAATGTAACATTTGGTAGCTTTGGGGGACAGTAAATGTTGAGTATGTGCAATGGGGGGTCCTGTCTGCGTAGCGGAAGGATCGTCACCATTACATAGGAGAAAGTAGCGCTAAGATCCAGGTCAACCTGGGAGGCCGTGTAATTTTTATCTACGCAGAGGCAGCTATGCGCATTCTGCTGGTACACCGTGTAACTGGCAAGGGTGGCGCCATTTCCTGGCTCCTGAAGGGCCACCACAGCAGGTAATTCTGGGAACGTTGTAAGGAAAAGGCGTAGATCGGCTCGCTTTGTGCGTGCCTTGAATCCGCGACAGTTCCACTGTACAATTTGAATAGGGATCGAATTGCTTCGCGGATGCTTCCTATTTCTAGGGGCGCCCGCCATGATCAAGGGTAGAGTTGTGAGTTTGGAGAGAGGAGGCTTGAGAGCCAGTGGCTCCAAAGAGAGGAGCGTTCTCTATACTGAGGATGGCACAGGGGACCTCTTCTTCTTCTCCGGCGATTCGACGCCTAGACGCTTTGAGCTGCCGGCCTGCGGAGGTTTTGAGCGGGCCAGCGCGCTTGGGAGCGCGGGTGAGTTGAGCGAACTTAGCGGTTATGAGGTTCGGGATAGATGCCGCAAGGTGGCTTATTTTGTTGAGTGCCGCCGTAAGTGTGGCATTGATTTGCGTTTCCAATGCGGATATTCTGTTGTTAACTTGAGTTTCGAGCGCGCTCACTCTCGCCTCGATTGCCGTGAGGGCATGCGCAGCCTGTCCTGAAGGGGTTGCGTCGCTTTCCATTGCCTCTGCTGCGGGTGAGGCAGAGGTGTGGTTGGGGGAATTTTGGCGGGCCTCCGCTATTGCGAGGCGCTTTTGAAAATTTGCAACCTGCTCGCGGAGAGCAGATATTTCTTTTTGTTCGGCAGAGATTGGCCGTTGTTGGGATTGGGAAGGGGGAGCGAAGGGAGAAGCTGCCCTGCCGGCGCCGCTCACCTGGGAGTGTTGCTTGACAACGGTTGCCCACGTCTTGGAGCCGCCGTTTTGTGGAGGTCCGAGGGGCTTCGCTGCACCGGGTTGAGGCGGCGGTGGCGCAGCTGGAGGTTTCCCTTGGCTACCAGTAGAGGAATTCACAGGCTGGTCCATGGCTTGGTCGGCAGCCTTGGCCTTCAGCTTGTCCGGGCGACGCTTGCCACGCTTGCGTCGGTTTCGCTTCGATTTACGCCCGCGCTCGGCCTGCGTGGGCTGGATAGCGCGATATTTAGCAGTACACGCTGGGCCCCCCGTGGCATGGGCCGCGCCGCACACTGAACACTTTGGGTTGCACTGGTGAGGGGCCCGCTCCCCCTCAACGAGTAGAGCCTGCTGTCCGCACAGGCCGCACCGGTCCAGCCTCTGGCCGGGGCAGGCGTCCACGCGGTGGCCGACCACACCGCAATGTCGGCAGGCTGGAATGGTTCGCTGGTAAGGCCTAACTTGTACAAGCTCCGAGTCGTAGTGCACGAAACGTGGCTTCTCTGTTCCGGCGAAAGTCAGTCTCGCTTTGTTGGATGTCCCAAATTTTCGCACTTCCACGATGGTGCCGAAGCGCCATTGGAGCCTAGTACGGAGCGAGTCCGTAGTTTCAGAGTTACGGACGGTAATGACGCCGTTGCAGACGTCCTTGTCGTCTTGGCGCAGGTGCCCCACAAGGGGGACCTTCCCGTCGGGTCCATTAAGTTCAAATTCGCCGATGATACGGTCGGCTAGCTCAGGTTTCGCAGTGTGAACAATAATGAGGTTTTGTTCTCTTACCGGTATTATGGTAAGATCTGTTGCGGGTTGCGCGCCCAGGAGAGCCGTGAACGCCCGGCCGTAGCCGGTCTCCTGGAAAGTCTCGTACAACGAGACGCGGGTCCGGGGCTTGATGACGACGACGTAGTCGTCTGGAGCAGGCTTGGGAATAACAGGCGGTTTCCACTTCGTGAGCAGTCGCCGACTGCGGCCCGCCGCGCGCGGGGCGGGTGACTGCTGGTTTCCGGCGTGAACGCCGGCCGCGTCTACGGACGCCGGCTTTAAGGCTTGGTCTTGCGCTCGGCGCAGCACTGCGGCGTTCAACGCGGCGCTGCGAAATCTTGCCGAATCTGGGCCTCCGGTTGCCGCTGGGGTAACCGTTGCCGAAACTGGGCCTGCGGTTTCCGCTGGGTGAACCGTTGTCCAGTGCATGTTCTCGGGGTCGTAGCCTCGGCAGGAGATTTGCGTAGCAGCCATACTGGCGTCAGTGGCCAGAGGCCCCGATGTGCCGGGTACCGGTTCGGCCGTTAGGCCTAGCCGCGCCACCGGCCCGATCGGGCCATGTGTTGCCCGAAAAGGGGGTTTAACCGGGCCCACCTTGGAAAAAACTGGTGTCCAGATGTTCCCGACAGCTTTCGGTGCACGTTGGGGATGATCTTGCTAGGGTCAGGCGGAAACTTCCGCTGCTCCGGCTGAAAATCGCCGAAGCCGACGACCAGCACGTCTGACTCCCCGTGCGAACGCCGAGCGAAATCGTGCGATGTCTGTGCACGTTAAAGATCCCCAGGTGGTCGAAATTATTCCGGAGCCCTCCACTACGGCACCTCTTCTTCCTTTCTTCTTTCCCTCCCTCCCTTATCCCTTCCCTTACGGCGCGGTTCAGGTGTCCAACGATATATGAGAGAGATATTGCGCCATTTTCTGTCCCCCAAAAACCAATTAATAAAAAAAGGAAATGGTGCCGTGTCCATCTTACATCTCGGCAGACACCTGAACCGCGCCGTAAGGAATGGGATAAAGGAGGGACTGAAAGAAGTAAAAAAGAGGTGCCGTAGTGGAGGGCTCTAGAATAATTTCGAGCGCCTAGTGATCTTTAACATGTACTGACATCGCACAGCACACGGGGACCTTTGCGTTTCGGCCCCATCAAAACATTTTCGCCGCGGTCGGGTTCGCACCAGGGTACATCGGATCAGTAGCCAGGTTCGAAACCAACCGCCACGGCAACGTTTCGATGGAGGCGAAACGCAAAGGCTCCCGTGTGCAGTGTGATGACAGTACACTTTAAAGACCTCGATTAGCTCAGTAATAGAGGATATGCGAAACGAAAGCTGTCGATGTTCATTGCGTTCATTAGCGTTGGCGCTGATAACGTTCTAGACGCCGATGATTTTGAGGAAAGGAATTGGTTTTTGGGGAAAGGAAATTGCGCAGTATCTCTCCCATATATAGCTGGACACCTGAACCGCGCCGTAAGGGCAGGGATAAAGTAGGGAGTGAAAGAAGAAAGTAAGCGTGGCAGGGGGCGGCAGAAGGTTAGGTGGGCGGATGAGATTGAGAAGTTTGCAGGCAAAGGGTGGATGCGGCTGGCAAAGGATAGGGGTAATTGGAGAGACATGTGAGAGGCCTTTCCCTGCAGTGGCTGTAGTAAGGCTGCTGCTGCTGATGATGATGATGAAAAAAGAAAGGAAGAAAGCGGTGCCGTAGGGGAGGGCTCCGGAATAATTTCGAGCACCTGGGCATCTTTAACGTGCGCTGACATCGCACAGCTCACGGGCGCACAAATGCTCTTTGAGTCAGTGGATCTCAATCGCGAAGTGCGTGGATGTGGTGACAGAGTGAAAGAGAGAGATCTGGGGCTGCATGCATTAGCGCTGACAGTGTTGTGATAGATACGCGCCACTGCACCAATAGGCTGCAGCGTTCAATGGGTGACCAACCTCATTTTCACTCTGGAAAATGTGACGATTTGATAATATGTAGAAAGGGCCGATGTGGACGCTTGCGCAGACTTGGGTGCCTGATCATCCAGGTTCGGGGAGGAGACCTCTAGAGCCAGCGCATGAACGCGCTCATTACTGGGCATCGAGCGATGCCCACGGATCCACGACAGAGTAACCTTTCGTTCGACAGAGGCGCCTGTCGCAAGAATATGATGTGTGGCCGGCGTCGCCTCGCCCTTTACGTAGTGGCGGTATGCGCCCGCAGAATCTGTGCACGTTTTGGTTGTGTAACAGGCAGTGCCTCCCATCCACAATCCCACTCATTCTTTCTTGAAGACTGCTTTAGAGACCGCTCAGCCCGCCGGACAGAAAAGGCTGGTAGATTGGGCTTTATGTGAAGCACATGCCTGTGCACTTCTGGACCAGTAGGGGACCACCCCGGAAGATAATGTTTTCTTTCATCTAATAAAAGTTGTTTCCACCCATCTATCCTCTCGCGATCAACCATTAAAGCCACCTGCCAGGGTTACAGTTTGGGCGCGCAACCTATACTGTCTGCAGAACGCAAGAAAATTGGTAGAGGGCAAGTAAATGGCGCGGTATCAGTCTCACAGATTGGCGTACACCTCAACTGCGCCGTAAGAATAAAATAGAATAGAACTTTATTTACATCAATATACATGATAAGGAAAGGGATAGAGGAGCAACCAAGAGTAATAATAATAATAATTGGTTTTTGGTGGAAAGGAAATGGCGCAGTAACTGTCTCATATATCGTTGGACACCTGAACCGCGCCGTAAGGGAAGGGATCAAGGAGGGAGTGAAAGAAGAGAGGAACAAATAGGTCCGTAGTGGAGGGCTCCGGAATAATTTCGACCACCTGGGGATCTTTAACGTGCACTGACATCGCACAGCACACGGGCGCCTTAGCGTTTTTCCTCCATAAAAACGCAGCCGCCGCGGTCGGGTTCGAACCCGGGAACTCCGGATCAGTAGTCGAGCGCCCTAACCACTGAGCCACCGCGGCGGGGCCAACCAAGAGTAATAATTGGTTTTTTGGGGGAAAGTAAATGGCGCAGTATCTGTCTCATATATCGTTGGACACCTGAACCGCGCCGTAAGGGAAGGGATAAAGGAGGGAGTGAAAGAAGAAAGGAAGAAGAGGTGCCGTAGTGGAGGGCTCCGGAATAATTTCGACCACCTGGGGATCTTTAACGTGCACTGACATCGCACAGCACACGGGAGCCTGATCGTTTTTGCTCCATAAAAACGCAGCCGCCGCGGTCGGGTTCGAACCCGGGAACTCCAGATCACTAGCCAATTTGGCTTCCTTAAATTATGTGCAATATTCGCTCCTCATTTGAATTCGAATTGGGTTTCATATCTCCGCATAAAACGAACAATAAAATAGTTGGAAATATCACCGAAGCTATATTATATATATACTGTCTCGTGTGAGCGCCTTTAATGTAGTTTTAAAGAAATCAAAGATGTTTAACAAATAAAAAAGCACACTACTTTATGTGTGTCAGTATGGCTATGTATGGAAACCGCCAGTCGGTAGACCCCAAACGTAGCCCCGAATATGAAGCTTTTCCCTTTCGGCCAGGATTAATCAGAGCTAACCCACAGGCATTTTCGTCTTTTCTTCACTTGGTTGCGGCCCCGCCGCGGTGGCGCAGTGGTTAGGGCGCTCGACTACTGATTCAGAGTTCCCGGTTTCGAACCCGACCGCGGCGGCTGCGTTTTTATGGAGCAAAAACGCTCAGGCTCCCGTGTGCTGTGCGATGTCAGTGCACGTTAAAGATCCCCAGGTGGTCGAAATTATTCCGGAGCCCTCCACTACGGCACCTCTTCTTCCTTTCTTCTTTCACTCCCTCCTTTATCCCTTCCCTTACGGCGCGGTTCAGGTGTCCAACGATATATAAGACAGATACTGCGCCATTTACTTTCCCCCAAAAAACCAATTATTACTCTTGGTTGGCCCCGCCGCGGTGGCTCAGTGGTTAGGGCGCTCGACTACTGATCCGGAGTTCCCGGGTTCGAACCCGACCGCGGCGGCTGCGTTTTTATGGAGGAAAAACGCTAAGGCGCCCGTGTGCTGTGCGATGTCAGTGCACGTTAAAGATCCCCAGGTGGTCGAAATTATTCCGGAGCCCTCCACTACGGACCTATTTGTTCCTCTCTTCTTTCACTCCCTCCTTTATCCCTTCCCTTACGGCGCGGTTCAGGTGTCCAACGATATATGAGACAGTTACTGCGCCATTTCCTTTCCACCAAAAACCAATTATTATTATTATTACTCTTGGTTGCTCCTCTATCCCTTTCCTTATCATGTATATTGATGTAAATAAAGTTCTATTCTATTTCATTCTTACGGCGCAGTTGAGGTGTACGCCAATCTGTGAGACTGATACCGCGCCATTTACTTGCCCTCTACCAATTTTCTTGCGTTCTGCAGACAGTATAGGTTGCGCGCCCAAACTGTAACCCTGGCAGGTGGCTTTAATGGTTGATCGCGAGAGGATAGATGGGTGGAAACAACTTTTATTAGATGAAAGAAAACATTATCTTCCGGGGTGGTCCCCTACTGGTCCAGAAGTGCACAGGCATGTGCTTCACATAAAGCCCAATCTACCCGCCATTTCTGTCCGGCGGGCTGAGCGGTCTCTAAAGCAGTCTTCAAGAAAGAATGAGTGGGATTGTGGATGGGAGGCACTGCCTGTTACACAACCAAAACGTGCACAGATTCTGCGGGCGCATACCGCCACTACGTAAAGGGCGAGGCGACGCCGGCCACACATCATATTCTTGCGACAGGCGCCTCTGTCGAACGAAAGGTTACTCTGTCGTGGATCCGTGGGCATCGCTCGATGCCCAGTAATGAGCGCGTTCATGCGCTGGCTCTAGAGGTCTCCTCCCCGAACCTGGATGATCAGGCACCCAAGTCTGCGCAAGCGTCCACATCGGCCCTTTCTACATATAATCAAATCGTCACATTTTCCAGAGTGAAAATGAGGTTGGTCACCCATTGAACGCTGCAGCCTATTGGTGCAGTGGCGCGTGTCTATCACAACACTGTCAGCGCTAATGCATGCAGCCCCAGATCTCTCTCTTTCACTCTGTCACCACATCCACGCACTTCGCGATTGAGATCCACTGACCCAAGGAGCATTTGTGCGCCCGTGAGCTGTGCGATGTCAGCGCACGTTAAAGATGCCCAGGTGCTCGAAATTATTCCGGAGCCCTCCCCTACGGCACCGCTTTCTTCCTTTCTTTTTTCATCATCATCATCAGCAGCAGCAGCCTTACTACAGCCACTGCAGGGAAAGGCCTCTCACATGTCTCTCCAATTAACCCTATCCTTTGCCAGCCGCATCCACCCTTTGCCTGCAAACTTCTCAATCTCATCCGCCCACCTAACCTTCTGCCGCCCCCTGCCACGCTTACTTTCTTCTTTCACTCCCTACTTTATCCCTGCCCTTACGGCGCGGTTCAGGTGTCCAGCTATATATGGGAGAGATACTGCGCAATTTCCTTTCCCCAAAAACCAATTCCTTTCCTCAAAATCATCGGCGTCTAGAACGTTATCAGCGCCAACGCTAATGAACGCAATGAACATCGACAGCTTTCGTTTCGCATATCCTCTATTAGCTGAGCTAATCGAGGTCTTTAAAGTGTACTGTCATCACACTGCACACGGGAGCCTTTGCGTTTCGCCTGCATCGAAACGTTGCCGTGGCGGTTGGTTTCGAACCTGGCTACTGATCCGATGTACCCTGGTGCGAACCCGACCGCGGCGAAAATGTTTTGATGGGGCCGAAACGCAAAGGTCCCCGTGTGCTGTGCGATGTCAGTACATGTTAAAGATCACTAGGCGCTCGAAATTATTCTAGAGCCCTCCACTACGGCACCTCTTTTTTACTTCTTTCAGTCCCTCCTTTATCCCATTCCTTAGGGCGCGGTTCAGGTGTCTGCCGAGATGTAAGATGGACACGGCACCATTTCCTTTTTTTATTAATTGGTTTTTGGGGGACAGAAAATGGCGCAATATCTCTCTCATATATCGTTGGACACCTGAACCGCGCCGTAAGGGAAGGGATAAGGGAGGGAGGGAAAGAAGAAAGGAAGAAGAGGTGCCGTAGTGGAGGGCTCCGGAATAATTTCCACCACCTGGGGATCTTTAACGTGCACAGACATCGCACAGCACACGGACGCCTTAGCGTTTTTGCTTCATAAAAACGCAGCCGCCGCGGTCGGGTTCCATTTCCTTTCCCCAAGAACGATTTCCAATTCACAATAATAGAACGGCTGCCACTGCAGCGGGTTCCCGGATACTTTCTGTCACTTGGAGATCTTTAACGTGGACTAATATCGCACAACCCACGGACGCCTTCCCGTTTCGCCTCCATCGAAACGCGGCTACCGCGTCTCGCCTTCAAACCCGGGACCTCCACTTAGGCAGCCGAGAAACCTAACCGCTGAGCATTTCCATTCCTCAAAACGAGCGAAAGGTTTAGACTGCGTTGATGTCAAGGAAAGAAAAGGCGTATAACTGGTTTCCTGTGTGAGTAGACACACCAATCGCGCCTTGAGGTACATCCCGCCGTGAAAAGTCTTCAGGCCCACAGCGTGCAGTTCAAGTGGAATGAATTGAAAATTTATTTCTGAGGAAAGTAAATGCGTTCACGTGTAGTCGAATGCAGCATTCAATTGTATTGAATGAAAATAAAAGATAAAAAGAATAATAAATTAATAAGCTCAAAGAAACGCTAAATGGCAGAAAAAAAAAGAAAAATTGAGGATGAAAGAGGACATGGACCGGCTTTCGCAGTAGCGCTCATAAGCAGACAAGTAAAATCCTGTAATTATTTACCAAGACCGTGGTGGTGGTGCCGACCTTCAAAGAGAACTGTTCTTCGGCAGCATATTTCATGCTTTTCAGTGCTAAACGCCAGTCATTTTCTAAGCTTTGTCACTGTAGGAGTAATGCCACTTGCCAAGCTCCGCTGTACATCCGCTTTAGGGCATAAGCACGACGAAGCGGATGGCGGCGCGTGAGAAGCGCTCGGGCTGGACTCCACTATTTAAATATTACCCGCTACACCTCAACAGCTGCATGCACGGTTCCGTTAGACCATGGCAATACTAAGTCAATTCATCTTTACTGACGTAAGTAGTGTATATTTATGCTTATCATACGGGAGTTTTCAAGCCCACCTCCGGTCTCCTGGTCTGCCGTGCGCAGGAAGTTTTCCTCATCATTCAACTTTTTCTTTATTCGAAGTCAGCTTATAACTCCCCCCCTACCCCGTTCTTAGAACCTGTACCATATTCAAGCCACGGCCCGGTCTCCCGCAACTTATTGACTTCCTTGGCATTGAAATCTCCAACGATGACCTTGATGTGCGCTTTTACTTCACTCATTGCCAATTCAACGTTTCCCCAAAAGCTTTCCGCTACATCGTCATCATGACTGCATATATGCGCAAGGGCAGGCGGGTCTTGTATGTGGCGACTTTCAACATGAAAGTTGGCCGGCAACACCAGATGGCGGACAGCAGCTATAAATACAGTGTAGGCAATGAACTCAACTGCGGTTGACGAAAACCAGTGAACGTCGTTATGGTCAGACACTCAATGTCTGTAGAAATTACCGCTCAATGTTGTTTTCATGACAATTCGCGCGCTGGCTGAGCATGTAGTGGCTGAAGAGTCTGGAGGAGATTACCGAAATGAAATTTAAATGCCTCTCATCACATTGTGGAACGATGTGTCAGCAGCTGTTCATGAACACGAATTTCGAGCGTTCTAATGCTGCGTCACACTGGCAGGCTTCGTGCATTTCTAGCGAAGTGGGTCATATATAGTAAATTTTGCTTGTCTGCCATCGCTAGCCCACCAACTCCCCCACATTTGCAGGAATTTTAAAAAAAACATGCCACAGTGGAGGAGCCGGGGGTCGAACCCGGGACTTCTCGCATGCAAAGCGAGCGCTCTACATCTGAGCTACACCCCCGCGGTAGTGGGAATGATTATAATGGCAATATGTGCTTAGATTTGTGCGCACTGTTTTTTGTCTTGCGTATTTTTTTTACATTTGTAAGCATAAATTCTTATAAATGTAAGAGAGTAATGTCACTACTCATTATAGATCCGCAGGTGGTCGAAAGTATTCCGGCGCTTTACACCTCGGCACCACTTTTCCTTTTGCTTTGACTCCCACCTTCCTTCTTCCTCCAGAGAATAATAATATTAATTGGAGTTTGGGGAAAGGAAATGGCGCAGTATTTCTCTATAAGCCATCAGCGTTGAGAACGTTCTAGACTGCTGTGACTTTGAGGAAAGTAATGGCGCAGAACTGGCTCCCTGGGTCAGGGGACGAATATGTGGTGGTAGGTGGTTTTATTAAAATAATAATAAAAAGGAAAGCTAGCCCCGGCATCTGCCATCGGTACTGATTAAGAATCTGAGGAAATGAAAAATAGCAGGCAGAATGGAGAAATGAAATGAAAGAGTTGAGGGCACAGGAAGAGAGCATGGGGGAGAGGTAATATACACTAACAATTTAAAGAATAAGAACTGTGTCCAGGTTGTGCGCGCGATTAGTTCATGATAATAATAATAATAGTAATAATAATAATAACAATATTATTAATTGGTTTTGGGGGAAAGGAAATGGCGCGGTATCTGTCCCGTATATCATTGGACACCTGAACCGCGCCGTAAGGGAAGGAATAAAGGACGGAGTGAAAGAAGAAAGGAAGAGAGAAGTGCCATAGTGGAGGGCTCCTGAATATTTTCAACCTCCTGAGGACCTTTAACGTGCACTGACATCGTACAGCACGCGCGCGCCTTAGCGCTTTGCTTCTATAAAAACGCAGCCGCCGCGGTCGGTTTCGAAAATAATAATAATAATAATAATAATAATAATAATAATAATAATAATAATAATAATAATAATAATAATATTAGTTGGTTTTTTTTGGGGGGGGGGGAGGAAATGGCGCAGTATCTGTCTCATATATCGTTGAACACCTGAACCGCGCTGTAAGGGAAGAGATAAAAGAGGGAGTGAAAGCAGAAAGGAAGCAAGAGGTGCCGTAGTGGAGGGCTCCGGAATAATTTCGACCACCTGGGGATCTTCAACGTGCACTGACATCGCACAGCACACGGGCGCCTTAACGTTTTTCCTCCATAAAAACGCAGCCGCCGCGGTCGGGTTCGAACCCGGGAACTGCGGATCAGTAGTCGAGCGCCCTAACCACTGAACCTCCGCGGCGGGGCGAGTTCGAACCCGGGAACTCCGTATCAGTACCCGAGCGCCTAACCACTCAGCCAACACGGCGGGTTTCCTTCAGAGAAAAAATACGGAACGAACGAACGAGCTGTATATGCAGACGCGGCAGAAAACATCAATCGGAGCGTTCATACTGTCGGTGGTGGATGTGATGGTGCTGAAAAAAAATTATTTTTGGCGAAGCCCTTATAGTCCAAATTTCAGAGGCGGGCTGTTTCTTGTTCGTGGGTGGTGGCGGGCAGCCAGTGTCCGAAGGCGACCTTTTCCCCCCTTTTCACCAGCCTCAGTTGCCAGGCCGGGTAGGAGCCAGAAACTACAAGCTCCCACCCCGCCGAGTTCGCGAGAGCCCATTGGGCTGGTGGTTGCAGTTGCGGCAAATGAATATAATATGGTCGAATGTGGCTCTCAGAGCCTCACAAAGGGAAGATTTGTGAGCGTGAGGAGAAGGGAAGAAAAGAGCAAGGAAGGGGCGCTGGGGAAGGAGAGCTGTGAGCCTGGAGTTGTCGCCAGGTTGTCGTTGTTTTGTCAGGGATGTGTGTGGCTGGGTGTAAAGTAGACGTTCTTCGCGGTTATGTACACTGATGTCGTGGTATGTGATCACCCGCTCTCTGCCACTGCCTGGGTCTTCGGCATGCACCGCTAGATTGACGTAAGCTAGTGAAGCGGAATGGACCACTTCGTTACCGGGATTACCGGAATGGGGCGGTACCCAGATTATTTGGATGGAGCGAGGTGGTTGGGGAGTTGTAGGTGAGAATTTTATAGGCGGCAGCATGTACCTTCCCGCGCAAAATATTGAATGGCAGTCTTGGAATCTCTCAGGATGAGGTTAACAGTGGAAGACGATATCGCTAGCGTTATGGCTGCTTCTTGACTTGTATCGAGTTGTTTGCCCTGATCGAGCCTGCTATTGTGTGTTGTAGGTTGTTCAAGAGTATGAAGAGGGCGTAAGCAAAGAGTTGGCAGTACTCTGTGGCATCTATGTAGGCTATGTCAGGTTCATTTTCATGTGCTTTATGCAAGGCGCAGGTGCGGGTGGCCCGACGAGTCTGGTGGTGGACTGGATGCATATTTTTATCTAGGGGGTGTATAGTGAGATGGTCCCTGACGTATTTCGAGACATTGCGGTTGTTAAAGGCCGATGGACTGATCGGTCGAAGCTGCAGTCAGGCTAGAATATGGCGTCCAGTAGTAATGGAAGACAATCTGTCTATCCAGGCTATGCGGTGTGCTTCTGTCAGCTGAATGAGCGTGTTGTCGACTCCGGTGCGTAAGAGACGAAAAATGAGGATGCGTTTGGGCAGACTTGAGGCCGTCTTGTAGTAACGTCTTATTAGTGCGTCTATCTTTTCTGCCTCTGTTTTGGTGAGGTAGAGGTAGGGGAGGAGAGGGAGTATAGCATCCGGCTTATCACGAACGCTTGTACCAGTTTTCGGACGCTCTGTTCGCGCATGCCGCGGTGTATATTTTTCATGCGATGATTACTCGAATGATCTGGTG
The DNA here is from genome assembly GCF_052857255.1 of Amblyomma americanum. Lineage (NCBI taxonomy): Eukaryota > Metazoa > Arthropoda > Arachnida > Ixodida > Ixodidae > Amblyomma > Amblyomma americanum. The sequence goes on along the minus strand of NC_135498.1, from coordinate 126,788,454 downwards.
CGTGGAGCCAGAGAGGTTGGGTGGAGTAACAATAATTGTGACTTGGCAGTGGAGCAAGCGGAGCATATGAAGGCCGTGCACTACGGCACCACTTTAAATCTTGAATAAAGAGTTTCTTCCATCCTTCTTAGATTGCCTTCGGTGGCCCACAGCGTAATGTCGTATGCGAGAAAAAATGGTAGACACTCAAAATCTGAGAACGTTTGTCAGCCATCAGAATGAGTGTGATGTTAAAAGAAATAGAGTACCGACCCTTGAGGCTTCCTTCGATTAACTTGAGGGAAAGCGGAGTATTTCAGTGATAAAAATAATAATAATAATTGGTTTTTGGAGAAAGAAAATAGCGCAGTATCCGTCTCATATATCGTTGAACACCTGAACCGTGCCGTAAGCGGAGGGATAAAGGATGGAGTGAAAGCAGAAAGGAAGAAAGAGGTGCTGTAGTGGAGAGCTCCGGAATAATTTCGACCACCTGGGTATCATTAACGTGTACTGACATCGCACAGCACACTGCGCCTTTTGCGTTTCGCCTCCATCGAAACGCGGCCGCCGCTGTCGGGTTCGAACCCGGGAACTCTGGATCAGTAGCCGAGCGTCCTAACCACTGAGCCACCATGGCGGGAAGGATTTCAGTGGGCCGACCCGAATTGCTGCTGTGTGATCCCGGAGGAAAGAGGTGATGTAGTATTGCGTTCGGCTCTCAACACACATGTGAGTCAGAGCGCCTAATATGGCAGTGTGGTATACGTTGTCAAATACCTTTTGAAGCTCTAAGGCCAGCAGCGCTTGTGTTCGTTTGCAGTGCCGAGGGTGGAGGAAGTCTTCCGATATCTCAAGCCCAGTGTGCGCTGTGCAGGGGAAAGGAAATTGCGCAGCATCTGTATCACATATCGGCGGACACCTGAACCGCGCCGTAAGGAAAAGGATAAAGGAGGGACTGAGAGAAGAAAGGAAAAAGAGGTGGCATATTGGTGAGCTCCAGGATAATTTCGACCACCTGGAGGACTAGGAAAAAGATTTATTAAGAACATAAATACTGGATGGGTAAAGTAGGAGAACCCATTGGCCGGCATCATATTCCGGCCCCTCTCAACCAGCGTATCTGGTCGAGAGGACTGTGGCTATGAAGGGTTACTTCCCAACGCTCCTATGTCGGTTCAGGATTGCTGTCCAAGTCTGGGTTTTCTTGACATTCCAAAATTCTGCAAAAGAGTGTGCCGACTGCTCCACAGAATGGGCAGTACGAGTCGTAGGTGTCTGGATACCATTTACTCAAGTAGGGATTGCGCAAAGTATTAGTTTGAATCGTCTGATTATGTGCTCTTAAAATTTGCTGAGGGTTTTGTGAAGAAAAGGATATCTCCTTCTTATGATCTTACAGTACTCCGTAATTTTTGCGTAGCTTATTAAGGATGAGGGGTTGTTGGCTGTGTCAGAGAGAGGCTCCGTGCCTGATACTCGGAGGAGGAGAGCTCGAGAAGCTGTATTGGCCGCCTCATTGCCCGTCGTTGATAGGTTCCCTGGCGTCCAGAAGGTCTGGACGTTAGAAGGATTAGACGTTTGCGAAATTTCCCACCGCGGAGCCCCAACGTCACCTCTAAAGTAACTGCCTGCCGCTGCTTGTGAGTCGGACGTAACTGTTGCCTCGCTGTTCTTTGATATCGCTAGCGCGATAGTTGCTCCTTCAGCCGATGTGGTATCCACCGCTTGGATAACGTTGCTTGCTATTATATCCCCCCAGGGTGAAACTGCTGCAATTCTTGTGACCCCCTTCACGGGTGCAGCCACATTGACGTAGATCGTGTCCTTGCTTCCATGCCAGCACTTAGAGAGGTGAACAGCTTTGGCTAGTCTGCGTCCTTTATTGTATTCCTGATCCATGCGCTTTGGTACGGGGAAAGTCGCGATGTGTGATCTCATCTGCATGGGCATGTCGATCTTGTCGGCGAATTTCCGGGGACGGATTCTCAGTTTCGGTAACATTTTCCTGCCAGGCTTAGATTCGAGAGCCTGATAAGTTGATTTACATGGTGGGCCTCTATTAGTTCATCGATGTGTTATGGATCCCCAACTGTATTAAAGGCTCAGTGGATGTGCACAATGGAAGTCCCAGCGGCGTCTTAACTGCCTTTCGAATAATAACATCAAGTTGGCCATTGTCCTTCTTCCAAAGCAGTAAGTGCAGGGTGGCGTATGTTATGTTAGAGAGAATGAATGCTTGAAGTAATTTTAGGGCCCCCTTCTCTCTTAGCCCATTTATTTCCTTGATTACCCGGAGCAGCATTTTAGAGACTTGCTCGGGATTGGCTTTTGGCTGTCTGATTGTAGTGGTGTTAGTGTTGCCATTGCGTATGACAGCTCCCAGGGTCTTGATCTCTTTCTTGATCGGAATGCTCATACCCTGGACCATAATAGCGACGGAGGTACTGGACGACAAAAGTTTCTTATTCTGTTTCTGCCATGGTCGATCAGGAGTAACTCGAATTTGTCAGGAGAGCACGTTAAAGCATGCCTCGCCGCATGCTGGCACACGACATTCGCTGCTTCCTGAAGCCGGTCGTGAATTTCCCCTTCTTTACCACTGAAACACCAGATCGTAATGTCGGTGTATATAGCGTGCTCAATGCGTTAAACTCGGTCCATATTCTCTGGTAGCCCACGCGTAGCCAGGTTGAAGAAGAGAAGCAGAGATAAGACCGCGCCCTGTTGAGTGCCCTTGGAACCTAGATTGAATGTTGAGGAGGTCGGATCACCAATCTTTACTGACGCTTTCCTATTGGAGAGAAAGCCCCTTACGTAATTAAATGTGCGGTCGCCACAGTTGATTCTCTTAAGCTCCTCCAGTATTCCCTGGTGGTTGACATTGCTAAATGCCGCTTTTAAATTTAGCGCAAGGATGGCCTTGACCTGACATCTGCCGGGGTTGTCCAGGATATCCTCTCTGATACCAAGGAGAATATCCTGTGTAGACAGCTTTTCTTTAAACCCATACAGCGTTTCCGGGTGAGTATCATTATTTCTAAGGAGTCTCTTCAGTCGCGCGCTCACGACCCTCTCGAACAGTTTACCCAGAGACGACTTCAGGGAGATTGTTCATAAATGACCAATATCGCTTGGCTTTTTGGGCTTGGGAGACAGTAGTGAAAAAGCCAAAGTAGAGTCTATGATTAGAACAGCATACAAGGCAGCATTAGGGCTACCGAACTGTACCTCCACCGAAAGGTTTCTGGGCTTGGGAGTACACAACACCTTAGACGAGCTTACAGAGGCACACTTAACAATGCAGAGAGGCCGGCTTTCCCGCACCAAAGCAGGAAGAACCATACTTGATCGTTTAAGACTAGGCATACAGTTGCCACCCCAAGATACCAAAACACAGATACCTAAACGCATCGCTAAGGTAATAATAGTTAAGCCACTAGCTAAGATTATGCATCCTGCTCACCACGAGGGGAGAAGAAGGGCTAGGGCAAAAGCTCTACACGACATATACAACCAAGATGAACATGCAGTATATGTAGATGCCGCAGAATATCCCCAAAAACAAGCGTTCGCACAAACGGCGGTGGATACGCAAGGTAGACTGATAGTCTCCGGCACTACCATAACGAAATCCTCGGAAACGGCAGAAGAGGCGACAATCGCCCTTGCTCTCCTGCGTGCTCTCCTGACAAATTCGAGTTACTCCTGATCGACCATGGCAGAAACAGAATAAGAAACTTTTGTCGTCCAGTACCTCCGTCGCTATTATGGTCCAGGGTATGAGCATTCCGATCAAGAAAGAGATCAAGACCCTGGGAGCTGTCATACGCAATGGCAACACTAACACCACTACAATCAGACAGCCAAAAGCCAATCTCGAGCAAGTCTCTAAAATGCTGCTCCGGGTAATCAAGGAAATAAATGGGCTAAGAGAGAAGGGGGCCCTAAAATTACTTCAAGCATTCATTCTCTCTAACATAACATACGCCACCCTGTACTTACTGCTTTGGAAGAAGGACAATGACCAACTTGATGTTATTATTCGAAAGGCAGTTAAGACGCCGCTGGGACTTCCATTGTGCACATCCACTGAGCCTTTAATACAGTTGGGGATCCATAACACCATCGATGAACTAATAGAGGCCCACCATGTAAATCAACTTATCAGGCTCTCGAATCTAAGCCTGGCAGGAAAATATTACCGAAACTGAGAATCCGTCTCCGGAAATTCGCCGACAAGATCGACATGCCCATGCAGATGAGATCACACATCGCGACTTTCCCCGTACCAAAGCGCATGGATCAGGAATACAATAAAGGACGCAGACTAGCCAAAGCTGTTCACCTCTCTAAGTGCTGGCATGGAAGCAAGGACACGATCTACGTCAATGTGGCTGCACCCGTGAAGGGGGTCGCAAGAATTGCAGCAGTTTCACCCTGGGGGGATATAATAGCAAGCAACGTTATCCAAGCGGTGGATACCACATCGGCTGAAGGAGCAACTATCGCGCTAGCGATATCAAAGAACAGCGAGGCAACGGTTACGTCCGACTCACAAGCAGCGGCGGGCAGTTACTTTAGAGGTGACGTTGGGGCTCCGCGGTGGGAAATTTCGCAAACGTCTAATCCTTCTAACGTCCAGACCTTCTGGACGCCAGGGAACCTATCAACGACGGGCAATGAGGCGGCCAATACAGCTTCTCGAGCTCTCCTCCTCCGAGTATCAGGCACGGAGCCTCTCTCTGACACAGCCAACAACCCCTCATCCTTAATAAGCTACGCAAAAATTACGGAGTACTGTAAGATCATAAGAAGGAGATATCCTTTTCTTCACAAAACCCTCAGCAAATTTTAAGAGCACATAATCAGACGATTCAAACTAATACTTTGCCCAATCCCTACTTGAGTAAATGGTATCCAGACACCTACGACTCGTACTGCCCATTCTGTGGAGCAGTCGGCACATTCTTTTGCAGAATTTTGGAATGTCAAGAAAACCCAGACTTGGACAGCAATCCTGAACCGACATAGGAGCGTTGGGAAGTAACCCTTCATAGCCACAGTCCTCTCGACCAGATACGCTGGTTGAGAGGGGCCGGAATATGATGGCGGCCAATGGGTTCTCCTACTTTACCCATCCAGTATTTATGTTCTTAATAAATCTTTTTCCTAGTCCTCCAGGTGGTCGAAATTATCCTGGAGCTCACCAATATGCCACCTCTTTTTCCTTTCTTCTCTCAGTCCCTCCTTTATGCTTTTCCTTACGGCGCGGTTCAGGTGTCCGCCGATATGTGATACAGATGCTGCGCAATTTCCTTTCCCCTACACAGCGCACACTGGGCTTGCGATATCGGAAGACTTCCTCCACCCTCGGCACTGCAAACGAACACAAGCGCTGCTGGCCTTAAAGCTTCAAAAGGTATTTGACAACGTATACCACACTGCCATATTAGGCGCTCTGACTCACATGGGTGTTGAGAGCCGAACGCAATACTACATCACCTCTTTCCTCCGGGATCACACAGCAGCAATTCGGGTCGGCCCACTGAAATCCTTCCCGCCATGGTGGCTCCGTGGTTAGGACGCTCGGCTACTGATCCAGAGTTCCCGGGTTCGAACCCGACAGCGGCGGCCGCGTTTCGATGGAGGCGAAACGCAAAAGGCGCAGTGTGCTGTGCGATGTCATTACGCGTTAAAGATCCCCAGGTGGTCGAAATTATTCCGGAGCTCTCCACTACAGCACCTCTTCCTTTCAGCTTTCACTCCATCCTTTATCCCTCCCCTTACGGCACGGTTCAGGTGTTCAACGATATATGGGACAGATACTGCGCTATTCTCTTTCTCCAAAAACCAATTAATATTATTATTTTTAACATTGAAATCCTCCGCTTTCCCTCAAGTTAATCGAAGGAAGCCTCAAGGGTCGGTACTCTATTTCTTTTAACATCACACTCATTCTGATGGCTGACAAACGTTCTCAGATTTTGAGTGTCTACCATTTTTTCTCGCATACGACATTACGCTGTGGGCCACCGCAGGCAATCTCAGAAGGATGGAAGAAACTCTTTATTCAAGATTTAAAGTGGTGCCGTAGTGCACGGCCTTCATATGCTCCGCTTGCTCCACTGCCAAGTCACAACTATTGTTACTCCACCCAACCTCTCTGGCTCCACGCACCAGATCATTCGAGTAATCATCGCATGAAAAATATACACCGCGGCATGCGCGAACAGAGCCTCCGAAAACTGGTACAAGCGTTCGTGATAAGCCGGTTGCTATACTCCCTCTCCTCCCCTACCTCTACCTCACCAAAACAGAGGCAGAAAAGATAGACGCACTAATAAGACGTTACTACAAGCCGGCCTCAAGTCTGCCCAAACGCATCCTGATTTTTCGTCTCTTACGCACCGGAGTCGACAACACGCTCATTCAGCTGACAGAAGCACACCGCATAGCCTGGATAGACAGAATGTCTTCCACTACTACTGGACGCCATATTCTAGCCTGACTGCAGCTTCGACCGATCAGTCCATCGGCCTTTAACAACCGCAATGTCTCGAAATACGTCAGGGACCATCTCACTATACACCCCCTACATAAAAATATGCATCCAGTCCACCACCAGACTCGTCGGGCCACCCGCGCCTGCGCCTTGCATAAAGCACATGAAAATGAACCTGACATAGCCTACATAGATGCCACAGAGTACTGCCAACTCTTTGCTTACGCCCTCTTCATACTCTTGAACAACCTACAACACACAATAGCAAGCTCGATCAGGGCAAACAACTCGATACAAGTCTAGAAGCAGCCATAACGCTAGCGATATCGTCTTCCACTGTTAACCTCATCCTGAGGGATTCCAAGACTGCCATTCAATATTTTGCGCGGGAAGGTACATGCTGCCGCCTATAAAATTCTCACCTACAACTCCCCAACCACCTCGCTCCATCCAAATAATCTGGGTACCGCCCCATTCCGGTAATCCCGGTAACGAAGTGGTCCATTCCGCTTCACTAGCTTACGTCAATCTAGCGGTGCATGCCGAAGACCCAGGCAGTGGCAGAGAGCGGGTGATCACATACCACGACATCAGTGTACATAACCGCGAAGAACGCCTACTTTACACCCAGCCACACACATCCCTGACAAAACAACGACAACCTGGCGACAACTCCAGGCTCACAGCTCTCCTTCCCCAGCGCCCCCTCCTTGCTCTTTTCTTCCCTTCTGCTCACGCTCACAAATCTTCCCTTTGTGAGGCTCCGAGAGCCACATTCGACCATATTATATTCATTTGCCGCAACTGCAACCACCAGCCCAATGGGCTCTCGCGAACTCGGCGGGGTGGGAGCTTGTAGTTTCTGGCTCCTACCCGGCCTGGCAACTGAGGCTGGTGAAAAGGGGGGAAAAGGTCGCCTTCGGACACTGGCTGCCCGCCACCACCCACGAACAGGAAGCAGCCCGCCTCTGAAATTTGGACTATAAGGGCTTCGCCAAAAATAATTTTTTTTTCAGCACCACCACATCCACCACCGACAGTATGAACGCTCCGATTGATGTTTTCTGCCGCGTCTGCATATAAAGCTCGTTCGTTCGTTCCGTATTTTTTCTCTGAAGGAAACCCGCCGTGTTGGCTGAGTGGTTAGGCGCTCGGGTACTGATCCGGAGTTCCCGGGTTCGAACTCGCCCCGCCGCGGAGGTTCAGTGGTTAGGGCGCTCGACTACTGATCCGGAGCTCCCGGGTTCGAACCCGACCGCGGCGGCTGCGTTTTTATGGAGGAAAAACGCTAAGGCGCCCGTGTGCTGTGCGATGTCAGTGCACGTTAAAGATCCCCAGGTGGTCGAAATTATTCCGGAGCCCTCCACTACGGCACCTCTTGCTTCCTTTCTGCTTTCACTCCCTCTTTTATCTCTTCCCTTACAGCGCGGTTCAGGTGTCCAAAGATATATGAGACAGATACTGCGCCATTTCCTTCCCCCCCCCAAAAAACCAACTATTATTATTATTATTATTATTATTATTATTATTATTATTATTATTATTATTATTATTATTATTATTATTATTATTATTATTTTCGAAACCGACCGCGGCGGCTGCGTTTTTATAGAAGCAAAGCGCTAAGGCGCGCGCGTGCTGTATGATGTCAGTGCACGTTAAAGGTCCTCAGGAGGTTGAAAATATTCAGGAGCCCTCCACTATGGCACTTCTCTCTTCCTTTCTTCTTTCACTCCGTCCTTTATTCCTTCCCTTACGGCGCGGTTCAGGTGTCCAATGATATACGGGACAGATACCGCGCCATTTCCTTTCCCCCAAAACCAATTATTATTATTGTTATTATTATTATTACTATTATTATTATTATCATGAACTAATCGCGCGCACAACCTGGACAAAGTTCTTATTCTTTAAATTGTTAGTGTATATTACCTCTCCCCCATGCTCTCTTCCTGTGCCCTCAACTCTTTCATTTCATTTCTCCATTCTGCCTGCTATTTTTCATTTCCTCAGATTCTTAATCAGTACCGATGGCAGATGCCGGGGCTAGCTTTCCTTTTTATTATTATTTTAATAAAACCACCTACCACCACATATTCGTCCCCTGACCCAGGGAGCCAGTTCTGCGCCATTACTTTCCTCAAAGTCACAGCAGTCTTGAACGTTCTCAACGCTGATGGCTTATAGAGAAATACTGCGCCATTTCCTTTCCCCAAACTCCAATTAATATTATTATTCTCTGGAGGAAGAAGGAAGGTGGGAGTCAAAGCAAAAGGAAAAGTGGTGCCGAGGTGTAAAGCGCCGGAATACTTTCGACCACCTGCGGATCTATAATGAGTAGTAACATTACTCTCTTACATTTATAAGAATTTATGCTTACAAATGTAAAAAAAATACGCAAGACAAAAAACAGTGCGCACAAATCTAAGCACATGTTGCCATTATAATCACTCCCACTACCGCGGGGGTGTAGCTCAGAGGTAGAGCGCTCGCTTTGCATGCGAGAAGTCCCGGGTTCGACCCCCGGCTCCTCCACTGTGGTATGTTTTTTTTTAATATTCCTGCAAATGTGGGGGAGTTGGTGGGCTAGCGATGGCAGACAAGCAAAATTTACTATATATGACCCACTTCGCTAGAAATGCACGAAGCCTGCCAGTGTGACGCGGCATTAGAACGCTCGAAATTCGTGTTCATAAACAGCTGCTGACACATCGTTCCACAATGTGATGAGAGGCATTTAAATTTCATTTCGGTAATCTCCTCCAGACTCTTCAGCCACTACATGCTCAGCCAGCGCGCGCATTGTCATGAAAACAACATTGAGCGGTAATTTCTACAGACATTGAGTGTCTGACCATAACGACGTTCACTGGTTTTCGTCAACCGCAGTTGAGTTCATTGCCTACACTGTATTTATAGCTGCTGTCCGCCATCTGGTGTTGCCGGCCAACTTTCATGTTGAAAGTCGCAACATACAAGACCCGCCTGCCCTTGCGCAAATATGCAGTCATGATGACGATGTAGCGGTAAGCTTTTGGGGAAACGTTGAATTGGCAATGAGTGAAGTAAAAGCGCACATCAAGGTCATCGTCGGAGATTTCAATGCCAAGGAAGTCAATAAGTTGCGGGAGACCGGGCCGTGGCTTGAATATGGTACAGGTTCTAAGAACGGGGTAGGGGGGGAGTTATAAGCTGACTTCGAATAAAGAAAAAGTTGAATGATGAGGAAAACTTCCTGCGCACGGCAGACCAGGAGACCGGAGGTGGGCTTGAAAACTCCCGTATGATAAGCATAAATATACACTACTTACGTCAGTAAAGATGAATTGACTTAGTATTGCCATGGTCTAACGGAACCGTGCATGCAGCTGTTGAGTTGTAGCGGGTAATATTTAAATAGTGGAGTCCAGCCCGAGCGCTTCTCACGCGCCGCCATCCGCTTCGTCGTGCTTATGCCCTAAAGCGGATGTACAGCGGAGCTTGGCAAGTGGCATTACTCCTACAGTGCCAAAGCTTAGAAAATGACTGGCGTTTAGCACTGAAAAGCATGAAATATGCTGCCGAAGAACAGTTCTCTTTGAAGGTCGGCACCACCACCACGGTCTTGGTAAATAATTACAGGATTTCACTTGTCTGCTTATGAGCGCTACTGCGAAAGCCTGTCCATGTCCTCTTTCATCCTCAATTTTTCTTTTTTTTTCTGCCATTTAGCGTTTCTTTGAGCTTAATAATTTATTATTCTTTTTATCTTTTATTTTCATTCAATACAATTGAATGCTGCATTCGACTACACGTGAACGCATTTACTTTCCTCAGAAATAAATTTTCAATTCATTCCACTTGAACTGCACGCTGTGGGCCCGAAGACTTTTCACGGCGGGATGTACCTCAAGGCGCGATTGGTGTGTCTACTCACACAGGAAACCAGTTATACGCCTTTTCTTTCCTTGACATCAACGCAGTCTAAACCTTTCGCTCGTTTTGAGGAATGGAAATGCTCAGCGGTTAGGTTTCTCGGCTGCCTAAGTGGAGGTCCCGGGTTTGAAGGCGAGACGCGGTAGCCGCGTTTCGATGGAGGCGAAACGGGAAGGCGTCCGTGGGTTGTGCGATATTAGTCCACGTTAAAGATCTCCAAGTGACAGAAAGTATCCGGGAACCCGCTGCAGTGGCAGCCGTTCTATTATTGTGAATTGGAAATCGTTCTTGGGGAAAGGAAATGGAACCCGACCGCGGCGGCTGCGTTTTTATGAAGCAAAAACGCTAAGGCGTCCGTGTGCTGTGCGATGTCTGTGCACGTTAAAGATCCCCAGGTGGTCGAAATTATTCCGGAGCCCTCCACTACGGCACCTCTTCTTCCTTTCTTCTTTCCCTCCCTCCCTTATCCCTTCCCTTACGGCGCGGTTCAGGTGTCCAACGATATATGAGAGAGATATTGCGCCATTTTCTGTCCCGCAAAAACCAATTAATAAAAAAAGGAAACGGTGCCGTGTCCATCTTACATCTCGGCAGACACCTGAACCGCGCCATAAGGAATGGGATAAAGGAGGGACTGAAAGAAGTAAAAAAGAGGTGCCGTAGTGGAGGGCTCTAGAATAATTTCGAGCGCCTAGTGATCTTTAACATGTACTGACATCGCACAGCACACGGGGACCTTTGCGTTTCGGCCCCATCAAAACATTTTCGCCGCGGTCGGGTTCGCACCAGGGTACTTCGGATCAGTAGCCAGGTTCGAAACCAACCGCCACGGCAACGTTTCGATGGAGGCGAAACGAAAAGGCTCCCGTGTGCAGTGTGATGACAGTACACTTTAAAGACCTCGATTAGCTCAGCTAATAGAGGATATGCGAAACGAAAGCTGTCGATGTTCATTGCGTTCATTAGCGTTGGCGCTGATAACGTTCTAGACGCCGATGATTTTGAGGAAAGGAATTGGTTTTTGGGGAAAGGAAATTGCGCAGTATTTCTCCCATATATAGCTGGACACGTGAACCGCGCCGTAAGGGCAGGGATAAAGTAGGGAGTGAAAGAAAAAAGTAAGCGTAGCAGGGGGCGGCAGAAGGTTAGGTGGGCGGATGAGATTGAGAAGTTTGCAGGCAAAGGGTGGATGCGGCTGGCAAAGGATAGGGTTAATTGGAGAGACATGTGAGAGGCCTTCCCCTGCAGTGGGTGTAGTAAGGCTGCTGCTGCTGCTGATGATGATGATGAAAAAAGAAAGGAAGAAAGCGGTGCCGTAGGGGAGGGCTCCGGAATAATTTCGAGCACCTGGGCATCTTTAACGTGCGCTGACATCGCACAGCTCACGGGCGCACAAATGCTCCTTGGGTCAGTGGATCTCAATCGCGAGGTGCGTGGAGGTGGTGACAGAGTGAAAGAGAGAGATCTGGGGCTGCATGCATTAGCGCTGACAATGTTGTGATAGACACGCGCCACTGCACCAATAGGCTGCAGCGTTCAATGGGTGACCAACCTCATTTTCACTCTGGAAAATGTGACGATTTGATTATATGTAGAAAGGGCCGATGTGGACGCTTGCGCAGACTTGGGTGCCTGATCATCCAGGTTCGGGGAGGAGACCTCTCGAGCCAGCGCATGAACTCGCTCATTACTGGGCATCGAGCGATGCCCACGGATCCACGACAGAGTAACCTTTCGTTCGACAGAGGCGCCTGTCGCAAGAATATGATGTGTGGCCGGCGTCGCCTCGCCCTTTACGTAGTAGCGGTATGCGCCCTCAGAATCTGTGCACGTTTTGGTTGTGTAACAGGCAGTGCCTCCCATCCACAATCCCACTCATTCTTTCTGGAAGACTGCTTTATAGACCGCTCAGCCCGCCGGACAGAAAAGGCTGGTAGATTGGGCTTTATGTGAAGCACATGCCTGTGCACTTCTGGACCAGTAGGGGACCACCCCGGAAGATAATGTTTTCTTTCATGTAATAAAAGTTGTTTCCACCCATCTATCCTCTCGCGATCAACCATTAAAGCCACCTGCCAGGGTTACAGGTTGGGCGCGCAACCTATACTGTCTGCAGAACGCAAGAAAATTGGTAGACGGCAAGTAAATGGCGCGGTATCAGTCTCACAGATTGGCGTACACCTCAACTGCGCCGTAAAAATAAAATAGAACTTTATTTACATCAATATACATGATAAGGGAAGGGATAGAGGAGTAACCAAGAGTAATAATAATAATAATTGGTTTTTGTTGGAAAGGAAATGGCGCAGTAACTGTCTCATATATCGTTGGACACCTGAACCGCGCCGTAAGGGAAGGGATAAAGGAGGGAGTGAAAGAAGAGAGGAACAAATAGGTCCGTAGTGGAGGGCTCCGGAATAATTTCGACCACCTGGGGATCCTTAACGTGCACTGACATCGCACACCACACGGGCGCCTTAGCGTTTTTCCTCCATAAAAACGCAGCCGCCGCGGTCGGGTTCGAACCCGGGAACTCCGGATCAGTAGTCGAGCGCCCTAACCACTGAGCCACCGCGGCGGGGCCAACCAAGAGTAATAATTGGTTTTTTGGGGGAAAGTAAATGGCGCAGTATCTGTCTCATATATCGTTGGACACCTGAACCGCGCCGTAAAGGAAGGGATAAAGGAGAGAGTGAAAGAAGAAAGGAAGAAGAGGTGCCGTAGTGGAGGGCTCCGGAATAATTTCGACCACCTGGGGATCTTTAACGTGCACTGACATCGCACAGCACACGGGAGCCTGAGCGTTTTTGCTCCATAAAAACGCAGCCGCCGCGGTCGGGTTCGAAACGGGGAACTCCGAATCAGTAGTCGAGCGCCCTAACCATTGAGCCACCGCGGCGGGGCCGCAACCAAGTGAAGAAAAGACTGAAATGCCTGTGGTTTAGCTCTGATTAATCCTGGCCGAAAGGGAAAAGCTTCATATTCGGGGCTACGTTTGGGGTCTACCGACTGGCGGTTTCCATACATAGCCATACTGACACACATAAAGTAGTGTGCTTTTTTATTTGTTAAACATCTTTGATTTCTTTAAAACTACATTAAAGGCGCTCACACGAGACAGTATATATATAATATAGCTTCGGTGATATTCCCAACTATTTTATTGTTTGTTTTATGCGGAGATATGAAACCAAATTCGAATTCAAATGCGGCGCGAATATTGCACATAATTTAAGGAAGCCAAATTGGCTAGTGATCTGGAGTTCCCGGGTTCGAACCATACCACGGCGGCTGCGTTTTGATGGAGCCGAAAGGCTAAGGTGCCCATGTGCTGTTCTATGTCATTATAATAATAATAATATTAATTGGTTTTTGGGGAAAGTAAATGGCGCAGTATCTGTCTCATATCGTTGGACACGTGAAACCCGCTATAAGGGAAGAGATAAGGGAGGAATTGAAACAAGAAAGGAAGAGAGAGGTATCGTAGTGTACGCTCCGGAATAATTTCGACCACCTGCGGATCTTTAACGTTTACTGACATTACAACCTTGGCCGGATCACAAACTCCACCGTACCCACTCCCATTGGCAAGGTGTCACCCGTGACACCACACCCGATCTCACATGGGCCACACCGAGCATAATCGTTAAATCTCACACGGTGCTCCAAGACAGGCTTCAGAGTGACCACTTTCCAGTCTCCACTACTATTGCTTACGATTCCAAGATTTTCAACCCTCGTTCACAGCTCCTCACCAAATGAGATAAATTACGCTCATACTTGGCAGCTGATTCCAGCGAACCCCATACTGTCACCGACTGGACAGACCGTCTGGCGGGAGCTATCCAGGCGAACAGCAAACGCATTAAAAACACCCCTATGACGCCGCAGATTGATCCACATCTGCCTCATCTATGGGAGACCCGACAGGGACTTCTGAAGCGCTGGCATCACCAGCAACACGATCGTATATTGAGACTCCGCATTGCCGCTCTCAGACGCGACGCAGAAGAATGAGCGAACACGCTAGCCCGCGCAAACTGGGCAACCTTTTGTAACAACCTCAAGGGTACATTAGGCACTAAACGCACGTTGTCCCTCCTACGCGCTCTCTTAAATCCAAATACCTCTAAATCTCAGACACAAGTAAACGCACAACGTCTAATACAACTAGATCTCCAAAAGGACACAGACGTAATTGGCCAACTACGGGACACTTATATACACACCTCGCTTCAGTCAGCCGATCCACCCAATCTACCTCCACCTAACCCGACAATAGATGCCGAGATCACCTTAAACGAATTTCGCCGAGCACTCTTTAGCATTCACCGTTCTACGGCGCCGGGGCTGGATGGCATAACGTACACGGCACTACTCAGTCTGGACGGTCTCCCTCCAAGAACTCACTGAGCTCTTTAATAACCACTGGCACGCTGGGGCGCTCCAATTAACCTGGACCCATGCCAGCACGCGATTTATACCCAAACCGGGTAAACCCCTCACTCTTCAAAAATTGCGCCCCATCTTCTTAACGAGGTGTGTCGGCAAGCACTTCGATCATGTAATTCTAAATCGTCTGGAACTGTTCCTAGAAACAACAGGCTTTCTCTCCAACGTTCAATTTGGCTACAGTTCAAACATCTCGGAGCAAGACGTACTTCTCTGCCTTGAAGAGTCTCTCTTTTACGCTAAGCGCCGTGCAGCCGCCGCGCGAGCCATATTGGCCCTGGATATTCATAAGGCTTTCGACACAATGAGTCATAGCCATATCTGCGGCACCCGCATATGGCAATATGTTCGGGCCTTCCTGCAGGGCCGCACGGCAGAATTCCACCTTGGGGATGTCGCCTCCCAGCCTTTCCCCCGGCCTAAACAGGGAACCCCAGAAGGGGTGGTCCTATCAGCCTTACTTTTTAACATTGCCGTATTGCCCTAGCGCCAGTGGCAAATGCCCTTGCTGCTATCCCAGGGATCCACACAGCCATACACGCAGATGATATAACCCTCTGGATAACGGGAGGATCCATTGGAACAGCCCAGAATATCCTGCAATCTTCCATATATATCACCACCACCCAAATAACAAACACAGGCCTCCGTTGTTCTTCAAATAAATCGGAACTCTTGCAGCTGAAACTCCTCCCCTCCCCATTGAACTGCACATGTATGGGAATCCAGAGCCCATTGTGTCTGAGGTGAAGATTCTCGGCCTTCTCATTAACAACACGCTCGCTGCAGCCGTCACTCCTCAGCTCTTGCAAAGACAGACCAAACAGGTGGCTGCACTGATCGCGAGACCAATATGACCACTGTATTAATCATTAGCCGCATTACATACCACTTCCTATACTACATTCTCACTCAGCGCCAAACACGACAGGCAAACATCCTAATACGCACGGCTGCCAACTCCGCCCTACGTCTTCCACGGACGATTAGCATGAAACGTCTCCCGGCCACTGGTATCCACAAAACCATGATCGCATTAATAGCGACTCAACGCACCAACCAATTAGTCTGCCTGAGTCGCACGGAAACAGGACAATGCTTACTGCGACAGGTGTCTCAATCCCCCATTCCCACGCAAACAAGTCCTACACCTTACATGATTTCTATGCGCACGCAGGATCACAGATATCAGAATCCCCTACCACCCATTATGAGCGCTAGCCTCCATCAAGGTAGGCGGCAGGCTCGAATGTGCTATTACTCCAAAACATAAAGCAACCGCTCCGATGTACTTTATGTCGACGCGGCCGAAAATTCTAAAGCAGGATTCTTCACGGCAGGCGCAGCCTATCAAGACGGCACTGTGGGGGCCACCGCCACTATCCGAACTAGTTCATCTGCAGAGGCGGAAGGAGCCGCCATTGCACTTGCGCTGTCCCACTGTAGCATTGACAAAAACATAACCGAAATTTGCACAGATTCCCAGGCCACATGCCGCCACTAGCTAAAGGGCGTGGCGACGCCGGGCACACACCGTATTCTTGCCACACCCACCTCTCTCGACCGAACGGTCATTCGACAGTGTCGTCGATCCCTGGGCATGCCTCGATCCGCAGTAATGAGCGCGTTCATGGGCTGTCCCAAGAACTCTCCTCCCGGACCCTGGACGATCAGGCATCCAACCCTGCACAAGAGGCCTCATCGGTCATTTACACAACTCATCAAATCACAACATTCTACAAAATCAGCCTCATGACATTACCACCACCCCACAATACTGTCGCCCTTTTCCAGGGCCACATGGCAACAATTACAGACGGCCTGCTTTATTTAACACTACCGTCTATAATGCTTTCACCCCAGCTTTCCTCCTCATTGTAACACCTGTGGCGTGCCGAGATCCACACTTTTCCACTACCTTTCGGAATGTCCTTCCCCACTGGCAGCACCCCTCATCCCCAATCCTACTCATTCTTCCCGGGAGGCTGCTTTACGGACCGCTGAGCCCGCCGGCCAGAAATGGCAGGTGGACCGGGCTCTATGTGAAGCACAAGCCCGTGGACTCCTGGACCAGTATCGAACCACCTTCGCAGATTTCTTTTTCGTCTAAGAAAAGATGCTTCTAACCAGGGTACTCCGGATCAGTAGCCAAGCACCCCGACCACTGAGGCACCGCGGCGGGTCAAAGCGCAATCAAAGCAAGTTTTTGCGTTTGGACACCAAAGCCACCTACATGAAAGCGAGATTGAGGTGTCCACTGACGCAGACAGCCAGTTGTGCGTCTTTCCTTTCGTAAAAATCAACAACCTCTACAACGTTGTCAACGCCAATTAACGTCGGCGGCTAATTTGTTTTCTCTGGATTAGAGGAAATGAAATGGCACAGCAACTTGCATATCTTGATAGACACCTGAATCGCGCCGTAAGAGAAGGATAAAAGTGGGAGCGAAAATGAAAGGAAGACGGAGAAAATGAAGTATATGTGTAAGTGGTTTTTTATTAAAATAATAATAAAAAGGAAGGAAAAGATTTTTTCTAGCCCCAGCATCTGCAATCTATACTAAAGCACCTGAGCAGGAGAGTGGAAATAAATAGCAGGCAGAGTGGAGAAATGAAATCAAAGAAGAGAGGGGACAGTTTACACAGTAAAAACTGTGTAAACTGTGTTTACGCAGTAACTATTTACACAATAAGAAATGGGTCCAGGTTGTTCTCGTGATTAGTATAATATTGAAGATCGAAAACTGGTTTTTGACCGAAGGAAAAGGCGCAGTATCTGTCTCACATCTCGGTGGACAACTGAACCGCGCCATAAGGGATCCTTGGTTGGGCTGAAGGTCGTTCAAGCTGGTTGTGCTGCCTACCCAAAGACCTTTACATAGCGTAGCGAAGCTTTTCGGTTCAGAATGCGCCGTCGCGGTGGTTCAGTGGTTAAGGCGGTCGTCTACTGAGCCGGAGTACCTGGGTGCGAACCCAACTGCGGCCGCCGCGTTTCGATTGAGGAGAAAGGCAAAAGGCCTATTATGTGCGGCGCGACGGACCGCCAGGTGTCTGCCGGAGCACACGGACGCGTCTCACGTCGGCTGCGATTTTTTCTACTCCATAAATTTAGGCTATATACAATTTGTCTTCAACTTCTGTTTAAGAGAGTGCGTTGCTGGGCGAGTCGGTCAGATATTTTAACAAAGGGTGCTGCACACACACAGACAAGGCCAAGAAGTTTAACACAGCAGGAACTCTTCAAGTGCACTCTTGTTAATGTCTTGAGTCAAGAGCTAGCGCTAACAGAGAAGAGAAGTCATTCCGCAGAGTGGCTTCGGATACTGCAGTGAGGTTGGAGAATTTAGTTACTTGGAAATTGTCTCCACGCAATCAGATCTCCGAAAAGATCTCAAAGTATAGCGCGGTTACCGCCAAGGAACAGTTTTCTTTTCTTACGTTGTGTGACATGGGCGTCAACAGCTTTTCTTAACTTTCGAAACACTTTTACGCAATGAAATTTGTTCGTTTATCAAGGCACATGCTATGTGGTAATTATAGGATGTTTTAATAACGTTCGCTTGAAATTTTTTAATACACCGTGGCTCATAAAGGCAGCATCAGCTATGGTTTTAGGAGCTGCTTTTGCTAGGTTGACAGTTTATGCTCAAAACCACACCAACACAGTTTTGGGCGTTTTTCTCGCTTTCCTAGCTCTCGGCAAGGTATTCCGACGGCAGCATAGAGATTGTCCGGTATGGCATGCCAGCCATCAGAAAATCTTCGTATTGCCTAGTGGGAGGACGTAGGTGGCCTGCAGGCATTCGCTGCCATGTCGTAGGCGTTGTTAAACAACACTGCAGTAACAACATACGACTCTACTTTTTACTCCATTTAGTGGCCACGAAATCTATGCTATCGACTCGTAATTGAAGGCGTATGTGCCGCCTGTAGATACCGATTCACCATTGTCGCTATGTCAGGAATACAAAGACTAGAAAACTGCGCCCAACAGTGAACATCACATACATATAAGAAATGAGGAAAACTGGCTTGTTTAAAATAGATCAAATCCACTAGCATTAACAAAAGAATCTAGCTTTTAATAAAAAAATCTGCCAAAGACCATTCGAAAGTGTAAATAAACAGCACTAAAACTAAAGCAGAATGATCTAAATGCATTGTTTTGTACTCTAGGCCTAGTAACCAGAAACGCGATTGGCATCATAAAAAAAGAAAAAAATATTCAGATACTGGATAAAAAATGTAATACTGGCGAGCGGAAACTGAATTCAGTTCGTAGTTGCCTCCTGAAATAGTGCTTCGTAAGTTGTGGATTGGTTTAGTTTGTTTTGGTTTATCTATGGTGGAGTCTGTTGTGAAAGGCTCTGGAAATTTTTACCATCGTTCACGTGTCCTGACATTGCACAGTAGACAGGCCTCTAGAATTTCCCCTTCATCAAACTTCCCCAGCCACAGCCGGGATCAAACGCGCTCATTTCGGGTCAGTATGTAAATAAGGGAGTTGGATGTTCCGACGCTGTGAATGGGCACTGACCTATTGAAGGACTCCGGATTAATCAGACCACCTATAATTTCTTAACGTGCGCGGACATCGCAAAGCACACAGGCTTTTTTTCTTCTTTTCACCTCTGTCAAAATCCCGCCACTTCGGTTAGGATCGAGACTACGACCTACGGTTCAGCAGCCTAGCGCTCAAGCAACCGCGGCTTATAGAAAGTGCTTTGAACTCACGCGGGTTCAATGTGCTTAACGTCAGTCATACATTTAACGACAGCGACAGTTCCCATCCTTGAAACGTGCGCGGTGACGTGCAGAAGCAAGAGAAGAAGCGTGTTGCGTGTAGAAAGTGATGAGCAAGGCATTAAAAGTACCCAACGTAATAGTCGTAGATAAAGGAGGTTGTGAAAACCTGGTGAAGCTGTTCCTTGAAAGAATGGGCGAGGCGGCGGCGTTTAAACGGCGTCGTGAGAACAATCTCCATAGTGCTCTGCAGTCTATCACAGTACATGTAGATAATAGGTTGCCGTACAACGTTGTTCAGCATCCTTTGCGTGAAAGATAAGATGTCGGCGCTGATAACGCTAATGCATCCTCCCTGCCTTGGCGCTGCACGTCGGTTTCTAGCCATTTCCTTATTTTCCAATCCGAATAGTGCAACACGTCAAGATCGCATATATATACCGGCGCCCAAAAGTATAAGACGAGCGCCCGAGTGCGTTACTTGGATTGACTTTACATCCGCTGAGTGGTGGCTGCGCTAGGCTAGCTGAAGCCCAATCGCTATCGCCAGCCCCTGCACCGTGCAACATTGTCTCGGAGAGAAATGACAGCGTCAGCTACGTGTCATTCCAGGCGACGCGCTCGAGTGATCGTGGTACGTTTGCGGGCAGTGGTACATGATTCGAAGTGGCGTGGTGCTGAGGCGTCCAAGCTGCGTACTCTCGCGACGTACGCCAGTAGCTGGGAGGTATCGCCTGCGCATACTTGCATGACCCGGAAACTCCGACTATACATTAGCCCACTCGAATATTCAAACCATTTTTTCGAGTGGCACGCGTGGAGCGTGCACGTGCTTCACAGAGCAATTGTGTACACACTATCAGAGAGCAGTATCTTTTAGCACACCGAGTGCCACCGACTTGAATACCCAGCCAGCTCTTTTCATAGCCACCAACAAGAGCTCCAGCCGCCCAATCTATAACCAACATGTAACCAACTAGCCCAGCTTTGCCACCATCGTTACCATCATGAGCTCCCACTGCCTCCACCGAATCTGCCATGTGCCCAACAATCTCTCCAGTAACGTTGTCATGAAATCTATCCGCCACCACCCGTACCCAGCATCTTTCAACAATCACAGTATTATTTCCATTGTCACCAATATGCTTCCAACGCACCCTTCGTGGTTTCCAATGTGTGCATCAAGATTTCCAGGAAAAATCATTTTGGAATTTCGCCAAGCACTTGAGCTGCAGAAAATTGAAGTTTTAAAAATGAAAAATCGATTAATGGTTACAATTGCCCGAAGGTCGGTTTTGCGAGTGGCTGCCCGGCAATGAGTTTTTGGATGCCAATGCCAAAGGCGCAAACACGAGCAAAAAACCAATAACAGCACAGTCGCCACCTTGCGGCGCAGCGGCGAAACCTCCTTAGTGTTAATCCCGGCTTGCGTCGTCTGCCGGCCATGAGTGTTTTGCTAGTGCGCATGGCCCACATTTCTGGTGACTGTTGTTTTCTTCGTCTATTCAGTGCCCTGGTTGTCTGCCTTGTCTGCCTCTCACAAAAAGAATCCGAGTACATCCGACTCTTTTAACATTATATGCGCTTCACCGGGACGCCTAACTTCACTAAGATCTATGACCTCATATTTATTACTCGATTGGTTCTCGAACAAAACCGCTTATGTAGTCTCACTCGATAATGTCCTTGAGTCGAGCTCTAGTGTAGTTAAAACAGGATTTACAGCCACATGAGCAAGCACCCCCAACGGCTATGCGACTCATAGAACACTGAGAGAAAGCAATGTGACTCAATAAACCGTAAAACAGAAAGAAGTATTCAGAGTGACTTGGAAGTCGCAGAGGGCAATCGGAGAAAAAACGAGTTGCTTAAACCAAACGCTTTCGAAGTTCGATCCGCCAACTGGGTGGAGCTGAACCTTAACGGTGGGCACAAAGAGATGTTTTGCTCTTTTATTTATGTCGTAGAATGCATAATTTTTTTCCAAGTAGGGTGGGGCGTAGCAGCCCAAGCGTTTTTATAAATCAAGAAAGAAGCTTCCTCAGATTGCTTGTCTTAAAATTAGAGAAAGAGGTTTTGGGACTCGAAACGCAGCGCATGCTTGCAACAAATCAGAAGAAAGAGTACACTGTGTGTAAAGCATGAAATGCAAGTGTCTGGTGTCTAGACATGGTGTCTAGAAGTGCAAGTGTCTAGACATGCTGGCAGCTACTACTTTGCTGATACATTTGCTGTGGGGCTAAAACGTAAGAATTTCAGCAGCGCGCATCAAGAAACCTCAGACGGTGTTACCCGTCACGTTATTCATGCAAATTATTCATATTTTAGCTACAGTTGTTCTTTTAATGTTCCCTCTAAGCAAAACACTAATCTGAAGCTTCTGAACTGGTCCCGGAGTAAGAGAAGAGTCCAACACTGCTCTGCAGCGAAACGCAAAAGCAAATCAAAGTACAATGCACTGCCCTGAGAGTTCGCGAAGTGGTACATAAGATAAAATAATTGTAAACCTAGGCGAACGCGACAGACCTTGTTTTTCGCCAGTTTTTATGCACGCAATCTTTCACTCATGGGTTAGAATGCAACTTTCCGTGAATTTTGGTGTTTTATTGGCAGCAGCTTGGAGAGGAATTGGCAGAGCATGACTCTAAACGCTGTGATAAACGCCAAACAGTGAATTCCATCGCGGATCATTCTCGAGCAATGGTATCATGCTGTGCCTCTGACGCCAATGCTTTTGAAGCAGGCAATCGAGGAACACAAGTACTAGAAGAGTCAAGAACAGATCAACTTGTCAGCGTTCTTCACCTCTGCAAACACGTATAAAGTAGAACAAGGCATTCCGGAGAGATATGATTGCAAAACGTTATTGATGGAGAGCACACCGCGCCGCATGGCAACATTGTAGTGATCATTATTTTAATGTCCTTGTTCTATTCACCGTCAGAGATTAGATTGTGAGAAGTAGTTGGAAAGATGCAACATAGTTTGTATTACGATTGGTTTCGTTCAGTCTTCATTCACTTAGCGGATTACCGACATCCAATAAAAGTTATACGCCGAACTTTGTTCATCTCACAAGCCTTTCGTTAATGCAAAAAAATTGTTATCGTTCCTTAGTAACAAGGTAGCAGCATCTGTGCTGAGACGCGCTAGCCAGGCTTAATGTTCGGTAAAAAGTTAGCATAGCAATTTAAGCCTTACGAAAGGTACGAAAACAAGAAGAAAAGAGTTTTTGCACAATTAGTTACTGCGTGTTCGGTCAAAGTCAGTGCTTGTAAATAACTTGAAGTAAAAAAAACAAACTTGCGCATTTTTCCTTGAGCGTGCTCGCATGCCGCCATAGCCGACAAATTTTATGCGAGTTTAGCGAGAGCTTTAAGCAGTGCTGTGTGACACAAGCACGTAAATGAAGTGATGCGTGATTTTTATATCATCTAAAAAAATTCTTAGTAGTAGCTGCTTAGTGAAAGCAGTGCACACACGAAATCAGATAAACGCTGTCCTGAAGGCCAGACGAGTAGCGTCTCGGTCATTGAGCACGCGGAACTAGGCTGCTAGCGGCTCGCTTCACTGTGGCCACCGAGGTGTCGGCGCTGACGCTAGCCGCCGGGAAGCGGCTGCCGATGACGGCACTCCGCTCGGGACGCGGCGCGGGTGCGAACACGCGGTGGTGGTCGCGGTGGGCTCCGTGGTCGTAGGGCGTGTACAGCGGCTGGCCGTTCTTCACCTTGCGTAGATGGTGGCAGTAGAACTTGCACAGCACGATCAGCACCAGCGCCTGCACAGTGTCAGTATTCACCACATGCTTACTGTTTGGACGTGTGGCAGTGTACATGGCATATACACTGAACATTTGTAGTTGGGAAGGACCTACATTGTAGCAAATGGAAAGCGATATTTGTGATGCGACTGCCCGGTGCAGGGAACAGCTTTTGAAAGTTCAACGGGCTGGGACTTCAAGCACAGGTATGTGCGGCGCAGAAGTTGGTTCACTATTATGACAGAAAAATAAAGCCCCAAATAAACTGTGACGTCCGTAATCAATAACAGGAAGCGTGGAACATAGCTATAGAGCTGGGCACAAATAATGTTCCTTACTTGCGAAATACTATCATTTAAGTGGCCTTTTTTATCTAAATGTCAAGCAACTACACCAGCAAGTCCTTTGCCGTGAAGTTAATGCCGTGTTTCCAGTATTAAACCTGCTCCGTCAGTTTTCCGGTAATGACACTACAATTAGTAGCCAGTTTTTTATCCAAGTTATCAAGTATTTCAACTTGGGTTTCTTGCCATTACTTTCAGTGTCCGAAATATTCTAATCGAGAAATCTCTCCGAATATAATGTCAACGCCGCATTCAAAGACTGCCGGAGCGATAAGTCCTTCTACCCGCACTGAACAAGCAGACATTTTCGTATTTGAATTCAGCAGATATATTGCGGCGTTGCAAATGGTGCATGTCTGGACGCTGCGGATTAGTTCACATTTTTATCTTTTCCAGAGAGCAGCAAACATACTGTCCGCATTCAGAGAGATATTGCATACAGATCTGAAACACATTAAGCGGTGCGCTGTCTCATATTGAGAATCCTTGATGCTAAGGAAACGAACTTCAAGACCACTTATCTCACGCCGCTTTGTAGAACCGCTGTTACAAAGATAGGACTGTATATTGCGTATTGTTAACAAATAAAGCGGTGCAGCTCCAGCAGTTCAAGATCGCGTTTGTAGTGAAGCCCTATATCTATCAGCCTTCAAGGAACGAGAGTAGCCAGAAAGGTTTAGGCAGACAAGACGCTTCACGGTCCCTTGTATGTGAAGAGCAAAACTAGCCCGCTGGTCAATGCGCACCACTCACAGAAGCCGACCCCTGGTTCCTACAAGTGTCGCACGCCTGACTGTAAAAGTGATGATGATAATGAATGATTCTAAGGAAGCAGTGCCAAATACATCGAATGGCCGCAGGTATTGCCGAGGCACGATTGTCTCCGTTTAAAAGGGCGTACCTACCAAGCAGGTTTCAGGAGTAACACGAAATTTTGTTGTACTATAAAGTGTAGGGAAGACTGCACATGTGAATTCGCTAATCTCCTGCAGAAATGGGGGGCTGGTGTTTTTTACAAAGAAAGAAGGCGGAAAATACAGAGGAATATTGAAAGACACAACGTACAAAAAGTTCATATGACGACGAGAAGTGCCCGCGCTCGGAATATGCTGAAAGATAGGCTACTACTTAAGGTCGGATACAACTCAAGAACGAAGACAGCTTTTCCCTGTCAAAGAACCCCCTTTTGGCCAATGCCGTCGGCCAATTCTCACGACTCTGCAAACGTGAAAATACCGGGAGCGGCGCCACAATGTAAACAGGAGTCTATCGACGACCAAAAAGGGGAGGGATTATCGCCTTTCAACTGCCACCTCCTGCTTTGTCACACTAGCAGGGTCATGAGAACCGGCCGACGCCATTGGCTGGAAGGGGTCGTTCGACGGGCAAAAGCCGCTGTGTTTTTAAGTATTTTTTCCGACTATAGTGGAGACGTGCTGCGAAGCATTGCACTACCATGGCAGTAAGTACAAAGTAGGCGCTCTTAGTCAAGTGTCATGTTCGCCTGATACCATATCGTGCGGTTCAATAATAACATGTTAAAGGAAGAGGTGCTTCTATTCGATCGCTGTTCTGCTGCGCTCCGTCAAGTTTTTTTTTGCATTTTGTGTCTACCGCCATTTCGTGAGCCCACTGGTCCTCGTGTGGGTTTTTGGTACGTCTAGTGCATCGTACGAAGTGCGCTGTGTTTGATTTCGCCCGTCTGCAGCCACCGCGGTGGTTGGAGACGAACCCCTAAAACACACAGTCTCCCCACCATAATGTTTCGATAGGTATCCCGGGCATGATAAATGCATTACTATGTGCAGTAAAGCGTCGGCTGGCTGTCATGTGCTGAATAACATCCTCGAACCACCATTACTGGTGTTAACGGAGTGGGATCTATCACAACGCATCCTCTCGCAGAGGATGGATTAGAGGAAGTGGAGAACAAAAACGCTCGCCTTCAGGAAAGCACCAGTTATAATTAGAGCACCTTACACGATACGCTGAGTAAGGCGGAGTGTGATGAAGCCCGGTTTACGCTTGTCTCCTATAATAAAAAGCGACCGGAGCGGATTCCTGTAGTGTCCCGCCCGACTGAAGAGGGCCGAAGCTTTTGGCAAGTGAATATCGATAATAATAATTGGTTTTTGGGGAACGAACATGGCGCAGTATGCCTCATATATCGTTGGACACCCGAACCACGCCGTAAGCGAAGGGATAAAAGAGTGAGTGAAAGAAGAAAGGAAGAAAGAGGTGCCGTAGTGGAGGGCTCCGGAATGCTTTCGACTACCTAGGGATCTTTAACGTGCACTGACACCGCAGAGCAGACGTGCGCCTTAGCGTTTTGCCTCCACAAAATTGGCAAGCGAATACAAACAGAGATTCGTTAGAAATTGGTTCTGCCGAAAACGAGAAAGTTACGTCATTCAGAGTAAATAAAGATGACAGGTTCTGTGTGTGTATTAATTTCTTAACATCAGAGAAGCGTCTACTGTTGCTATCTGCAGTGGCTGTATTAGTTGTCAGTCCTTCCATTCCCGAGCCCTACACACGAAACGCTGGGAAAATGGAGCTGAGGGATGAGCAACTAGAATTTCGAGGAATGCCGGAATAATCTCGGCACGCCGACAGACTATGTACTCGACGTCAAGAGGATGGAGCGGTGGAATCCCATCCCATATATTCAGTGAATCTCACATGCAGGCAAGACCGCCCATTGCAAGAGAGGGTGTTCTTAGACTTCACTAGTTATCCTGGCAAGAGTATTTTTGACCAGCACTCCGGTGCTTCAACTACAGGCGATACGGCTACATGGCAAAGAACTGCCGCGCAAAGCTCCGATGCAAGGTTTATTCGGAGAGCCATTTGCACACCCAGTGCAAATCGCTCCTGCTACAGAAGTGGGAGAACTGTGGTTGTTCTCATACCGCTTCTTTCTGAGGTTGTCCCCAAAACATAGCTGCTTCAAACCTCTGGTGTCACGAAAAACGTCATGGCAGTTCGCCTCGCCAAAACGCACCTCCTCCAAATCTGGAAGCAGTGCATCTAGTGCGCCAGAATCCAGTGCAGCCTGACATACACCAAGCTTTGAAACCTGCATCGTATGCGTCCGCGCTGTACAAGTCAGCTAAAAAAACTCAAGCAATCAAGTACACAATTCTGAATCCAATTCTTCAGCTGTGCGGCTTGCTTCCGCATTAAAGAGGCCTACTCGGGAGCGTTCTGAAAGTCATGTGCAATATCCTATTTTGGATCTCTCAATCACCTCATTTGAGCGTTCTTCTGCTCGGCCAGTGCAAGCGGTACCTGAACAAGGCCCAGTTACTGGAGTCAACTCTTCAATCTCAGTGGTGCAGCTGTTTACTGTGGTTCGAGCTATTGTTACAGCCATGCCGCAAGGAAACAACCTCTCGGAGGTGAAGGCTTTGCTCTCGGTGGAGCCTCTACTGGCACAGCTTCCTAGGTCCTGCATTGGGCAAAGTTTTCATGAAAAACCGCTTACAAATGTCACCCTTATTCAGTGGAATGTAAACAGTTTAAGAGCAAAAAGTGCCGACTTTCCAAGACTTTTTGAGCAAAACAATTTTCCTGGGTTGTGCATACTTGGAGCCGGTGCTGGTGACGACTACCGTTTCTCGAACTATTTGTCATACAAATCATCACGTCCCTCTGGTTTGAGCAGGGTGATGTGTGTGTGGAAGGACCTACCGTGCTACCTGATCCAGTACAGTTATTCTGATGTTCCGGAGTAAAGTGTCCTTGGTAAGGTCTGTGTAACTGTTATTAGTATCTGCAAGCATCTTGTCGTTGCTGCATTGATGCTGTACTGAATATCTTTAATATAGCGGGCTCTCATTTACCGATTTGCAGTGATTTTTACACTCATAATATTGCTTGGGGTAGTGGCCACTATTTCACCCGGGGAAGGGTCGATGAGCGCGCCGTACAGAAATGTAACTTATGTTTTGTGAACGATGGTTCTCCGACCTTTCTACGCAGTTTTCTTTATCCGAGCTGCATAGATCTGACTCTGTGCACAGAATATCTGGTGTCTGATGTGGAGTGGGCACAGACATTGAGACACGTGGTGTGATTACTATCCGGTATTGGTAAATCATGCTAGCTTACGATGTCAGAGTGCCCGACGTAAATCCAAACTTACCATTTGGGAAGCTTTTCGTCTGTCAGTCACAACATAACTCACAAAGTTTCCATAGACAATAATATTGACGACTTCGTTTTGCTGGTGCAAGATAGCCTCAGTCTTTGCACCAAGCAAGCTCCCATGCCTGATGAGTTCACAAGTATAGTTGAAGAGCATGAGCGACATGAGGGCACTTGGATGAAAAATGGAAAATGTTTACAGTCGATTCAGGCCTTTAGAATAGTATCATGAGGCTCAAAAGATTCATTCGTTCATGCGTAAACGTCTGCAGCAATTTGTAACGAAAAAATGGCGTGACTACAGCAGAACATCGACCCCTCACACTCCAGTACCGAGGATACGGATGAAGGTCCGCTCCTTAACCCATTTGGGGCCGCTTTACGTTAACAAGTACGGCTATAATTTCTTTTATTTTTAATTGGAAAATGAGTATTTCTTTTTCAGTAGTTTGCAACTACACCAGCAGAGGGACAGCCAACACTCCTAAATCAAGCGAGCGCGTTCGCAGCACTCCTAGGAGTACATGTCTACGATCAACTATCGGCCAATTTCATTCCCGCTAACCTCTCAGGTAAGCGCCTCGTAAAATTGTTCTCCTGGTTAGAGTATCAACATTTCATGAAACATCTTTTATATAGCTTCAAGAAGAGTAAGCACTGAGTGCTGTGAAAGTTGCATATGTTTTACGCTTTTTGTGTAATATAAGAGTAAACCTTGCTGTACTATCTTCAGTACACCAGTACCTCGTGTGTGCACAATGGCAGTCGCTCTTCTAAACAGCTGATACTATGGATCCGGATTTCTTCTTCGGCAAGAAACCATTCTGTCGGCTCAGCGAAACACACGAGGCTGCAGCAGATAATTCACAGAATGTTGCAGATGATGTTGATGTGGTCATAATTACTTGAGACTCATCAGCAGAAACAGACGAAGAGGAAGGCGGCGAGGATTGTATGCGTGCTATGCCAGTGAATGACGTTTCTGGTAAAAACTGTTTTTCTGTTTAGTGTTTTAGTGTGGTAGCATTTACTTGGGCACTTTGAGGATCCTCAATGTTCGGCGTCAATGATCGTGACAGCAACAAAGCACTATTTTTCTTCGTTATTTTCATCCGTAGTAGCCTAGACAGTATGTAGTGGGGCTGAAGCGGGTAGAATAGGACAGGGCTCGGACACCACTTAAATTGGTGATTCAGTGAGGGAGGAGAGGCAGTGTGCACTGCGAATATTTGTATCAGTTTGCGCGGGTGTGTCCGAATGTTCTGCGATCCACCTTCGAGGCGCAGTTCATCCTGCGCAGAAGCAGGTCCTTTGCGTGGTTCTTACCGATGCTATTGCGTCCTGTTTTGAGCGAAACACACATTTTGCCATAGCCTTCGAAGCCGTGCAAGTACTTTACATCAAACTGTTTGTTTTGCAGGCAAAGTCAAAGTTAATTGCTATAGCAAGGAAGAAGATGACGAGTGTGTCCTCGCGTTGAAGCGCGCAAAGGTTCCTGTCGTGAACTGGACCAGGGATCAAGCTGAGCATACCTGGGAGAATTCAACTAACGAGGCAGCGGAGCGCAAGGCGATGTTAAGATCTCTCTACAGCGGTTATACTCCGAGTCAAATATTCAGCACCATTCTTGATGACCAAATACTCACTCATATGATAGTAGACTGGCAACTATACAAAGCAAAAAAAATGGGTACGGCTTTTCTCGCGATTTAGATGATCTGAAGAGGTGCACCGGTATTTTTCTGCAGTCTGTCTAGAATATCCGCCCACGTCTGAAACTTTAGTGGTGCGTTGATGATGATGTTGGAGTGCCATATGTAGCTAAGCGTATGAGCCGAAATTGGTTTATTGAGATAAAAAAAATTTGCCCCTAATTTTTGATCGAGGAGACGACTGATCGGATGTTCAAAATACGTCCCCTCATGAACCTATTGAACGAAATGTGCTTTTTGAGGGCGGGATTCGCTCGCGCGACCTTGTGTCGAGCAGTCGCACACAACATCAAGTGAGCAAATACGCCGAGTGCCCGGTTACTGTCAACTAACAGTTTACCCGCTTTCAACAAACTTTGAAGTCTGAACGGATATTTCCGATCCGATGTGAGGTGAATGATGCTGGAGTTTAATGATAATCAATATATTGTAGAAGACTAGCCCTACTGATTACAACTTTCCATGCCATAATGACCATCAAGCGAGAGATAAAAACAGCAGTAATGACAGGCCCGCTGCGCTACTCGTCATGAGAACATTAGTTTTTTTAGCATAGATGACATAAAATAGCGTATGCAACAATTCACTTTGTTGTAAATAATCGCACTCAGGACGCTCAACAATTACAGAGGAACATAATACACCCAAAGCTGCAAGAGGCGATATGCAGGCAACCATACTTATTATTATGACGCCACTTACAAAATTGCTGAATCTTGCTGAGCGTGAATTAGCCTTCATATACTGCTTCGTTCTGTGACCCCAAGCATGTTTCTTGTAATTTGCCTCACACGTAGTCATGGCCATATTTCTGCAACCGCTGCAAATCTGTCACACTTCTGTGCACCGCTCACCAGGACCTCTCCTTGCGCTCCTTTATTTGTTCTGTGCTTACAGCAATAATAAACACTGCTCCACAGACTGCAGGCCTGATCTGGCTATTAATTACTGTAAACCTAAAGTCGAGCGCGTTTTAGAGGGGGAAAGCTGCATGTGGCTATATTGTAGTGATGAAATGTAAGCTCCAAACACAGCCATCTGTTGCCTCACGATATATAAGGTGAGCTCGCTTAGCATGCTTAAATTTGCGAAATATTCAAGGCTTAACATAACAGCGCTAATCTGCTGAGTGCACTTTAAGGCAAATGAACTTCAGGATTTTCCGCTTGACCCTGGGGGAAGAAGACATCGTGGTAGCTCTACTGCGTGTTTCTCAGGTTCCTACACTCATTGTCAGTCCTCCGGCCCAACATGACCATAGGCGATACATTCTCATGAGCAGCTGCTCCTAGGCCTCTTAATCATTACTCTTGGCTATTAGGGTAACGCGACTTTAGGCAGCACGTGAACACATCAGTTTTTCCATGCAACACATCAGAACAGCGACGGTGATGCCGCTTCTATATGAAAAAGGCTTGTTCAACGCTACTAGTGCAACCGCACACTCTGCATTTTGCTGCTCTTTAGTGGAGACGCACGCAGCTATTGAAAAAGTTTGACGTTACGCCTTGAATTCAATAATGACATCCCACAAAAAACAGGTACGCGATATTTGACTGATAATAATGGAACCGTGGTTGCGTTAATTTATTGCTTTTTATTCAGATGTTGGACATTTGAAGACAATGTGGGGCAGCGGCAGTAACCACCGAGGGAAAATTTAAGACGTCGATGAGAAACTTCTCCTTTTAGGTGAAATTTTCCAGCCCATAATTATTTGTAGATAATGATGCAGGTTACTCACCTTGAAAACGGCGTATATAAAGTAGAAAACGACATAGGAAAAGATGGATGTGTCCTGTTAAATGAAGACAGTGGACAGCATAGTGCGTTACGGGCGAGGTAAACATGACTGTACAAAATTTGTCACACCTGATTTTATAAAACAGGAAGGCATAGTCGCAAAAACTCACTGCACAACATCAAATGCCCTCACCCGGAGTTTGTCATGCTTTCTCAAAACGTTGTCGTCTTTAAGGTTGTAGCTGGGCTGTAAAATGAGAAATAACAATTTATTATCTTCCTCTTGTACATCCAAAAATAAAGGATAAATGCAGTTTTCGTGACATTTCTAGCGCGTTTCTTGTATCTATGTTTCTTAGATTTTTCTTCGTAATCATTTCTAATGGAATGAAATATAGCAACTAAATCATGCTGCCGGTGTTCATTTTACTACATCATTTCTATTAGTTTTGTCTTAAAGTATGCGCAATCGGTAATAAGGTGATCACTTTCAGACTTGAACTCACATGCATGCACTGAGACTCCGACGACATTGATCGCATGCTTTTATTCTGCAGTGACAACACTCAGGCGCTTTGCTGTTGGCATAAGACCGACATTTCATGCTTTGGTTCAGGAACATGCGTGGGTTGGAAACATTGAGTCTAACAGCAAGAACTGTATTCTCCCAGCAACACATTCATAGCTTATGCGCTAAAGCCATTATATGGCTATCAGCCTGGGCAGTGCATCATTTCCTTTCATGATTGAATAAGGAAGAAAGGAGGTACACACGATGTCTCCCCACTTGAGCACACAGGCAAGGGTCACACTGCCGCAGAAGCACAGGACGGCAGCCACTACCGCCCAAGCGATGAATAGCCGGAGTGACTCCAGAGGCTCCTACACATGCAGTCAGAGGCAGAAAAGAGACATGTGAAAAGCTCAGAACAAACGGCTTAACACAGGCCATTAACACGACCATTGCACAACTTTTCAACGCAATGACGACTCCTACGTGTCATATACCCGAGATATATAACAGTAATAAGTTATTACTGAACTCCTTTGCTTCTTCTGCTTGTGAGGCCACGTGCACTAGCGCGAACGCAGATTACAGTATTCACTTTTCGATCAACTGGATGCGACACGACGCAAAAGGGCGGAGTTCACTTTGGTGTTAGCGTGTAGTCGTTGAATTCATTGGGCATTCATTTCATACTTTTAAATGGAATGTCTTAGATATAAGCCGCTTTATTCAATAAGAAAAACAGTGCGCGACCATAATGACAAGATGCTGCACTTGTGGCGCCATAGATGATTGCGGGGCATCTTTGAAGCGGCATGCCGCGCTAGGCTAGCAATTTCTGCAGCAAGGGCTGTCATTATATTTACAAAGACGATTGCCGAACTGCAGCCACAGGAATTTTAAAATCCTACGCTTGAATGTAACTTACATCCACAAACTTGGTAACACAGTGGCACGTAGGATTTTCCGCGAGCTCTTCTTTCGGTATTCGAAACTGGGAGAGAGAGCGACGCCAAAATGACATTAGTAACCAGCATCAGACTAGTGTTTTCAAATCAGAACAGGAAACCAGTCTGGCGTGCAGGCGCCTAAAGCACAGCCTAATGTACAATTTAACGGTGCAGCGCGACGCAATCGAGAAGCTGGTACATCCACTGAAAAGACGACACATCACAACTGTCGGAGGCGCGCCATAAGATTGCTGTCGCCTTACAGGTGGTCTGGTCGAAGGTGGGCCGCTTTTAAAATTGTTTTTATGAGGCGCTTTATTTATATGTCTTCAAACTACCCATTAGGTCGTCATTACGAGGGAATTATTGGGGTAAGGGCATACTGTGACTAGTGACAAAAAGGTCTTTAGAGACACGGTGAGAACAAATCCACGCAGTCTTATTTCTCTGTAAAAATCATTTCTATGGCTATTTCATTTAATGTTATTATTAGTCCAGCGAAAATTGATCTATTTATTGAGCTAATTCCAAAAAAAAAATTTACCCCTACCCGATTCAAGATAATAAAGTGGTAATTTCGTCGGCTTGGTAACAAAACATATATATGTTCAGTCTTTCTCGTCCATGTGTGGTGTTGCGTTATTTGGATGCAAATTCCTGAATTCTACGCCATAAAGGGCTCTGTGGTTGGCCTTTCGGAGTGCGTCGCGGTGTAGCGAAGCCTCTGGCATCCATGAGGAAAAGTGTGCCTGCATAAAGCAGTGTACTTGAGAAACGGATAGGTTATGTCGCCTCCTGCGTCTCATTGTTCGCCTTTCGCACGGAATGAAAGCTGGCATTTCCAAGAATACACCGTATTTTCATCTAGACTGGGGCAATCTGTTGAAACAGGTCAGCTTGAATTAGTCACCGGTGTTTCTTTATTAATGTGTTCTAGGGAAATTATTCTACAAAGAACAAGGGAGAATAAACATTAGAATAGAAAGCGGAGATATCAATCTCATATTCGAACACCCAGGAAGTAAATAACAAAACAATATGTGCACCAGAAAAGGGCTCTCAAAGGTACAAAAATTGACAGTTGCCGAAAGAGTAGGCCGCAACGCGCGGCATGTGCTTCTCGTGTCCTGCTTTTAGCGTCCTAAAGAACGTAGCAACGATCACAAAGAGTTCTTTTGTGCTCACCAAACCTCGCGCTTCTCTTGACAATGATTTCGCAGCGCACCTTTATCCGAAGAAGGGCTCATTCACTGCTTGCGGTATGCTGCAACGCGTGCGTTCGCTTCTAGTGCGCTCCGAAATATGCAAATTTGACAGTGTTCACGCACTTAGTTCAAATCATGCTGCAGTTTGACGTTGACGTGCATTGTTAAGTAAGAAAAATTGGTGTCGTGGGCTGCATAAGACTACGGCAAATTTGGCGCACCCCAGAGGTTTAACTTGCTCAATAAACGCAGAAAGGAATTCCTGGTGACTCTGGAAGGTCGCATACAAACTATTTCCTTAGAACTGCATATAATGGTCACTGAACAAAGTCAAACAAACAAAACAATTGACCTTTTGCATTTCATGTGAAATCCTTTGTTTAGAATAGAGCACTATGGGCACAGGTGGCTTATATAGTCTTCAGATCTGTTGCCGTTATATAGCCTAATGTGACAAATGCATATAACAGGCATTGACAAAAGTAAAATACAAAACAACTCTTGTTTCACAGAAGACGACAATAGGAAAACTTGGCATATGTAGCCTCCCTGTGACCTTATCTTGCTTGTTATTTTGGTCCTGATGACGTGAGTGCGTAGCTCAAGCTGCCGCTATTGTTTGTTACGGGACGGAAAGCCAACGAAGAAGGAACATGAAGGATGGTGATGGCATAATTTTATTGGCGCTGGAGCCCTGGCGCAAGCGCTCCCGCCAGCGCCACTGTGCAGTTCATCGACTTCTAGTGCGCCACAAGACCAGGAGCCACCGAACGATGGTTCCG
Organism: Amblyomma americanum; assembly: GCF_052857255.1. Lineage (NCBI taxonomy): Eukaryota > Metazoa > Arthropoda > Arachnida > Ixodida > Ixodidae > Amblyomma > Amblyomma americanum. The sequence goes on along the minus strand of NC_135498.1, from coordinate 126,753,708 downwards.
ATCGCAAACTAGAAAAATGGCAAGACGATGAAAGACAGCACATGCCAATGGGTACGATAGAAGGGATGAACAGAGAAGTAGATGAAGGGCTTGCCGTCACGATGAAAGATATGAGCAGATTAGCCGATGACGACCGGGTGAAGCCAGGTCCACGAAGAGTGAAAAGCCACCGGTTACCGGAAGCCTACGGCTAGGACCGTGGACGCACACAACGGCACGGCTGGGGCGCTGTGTTCTTTTGTGTGGGGGGGTGGTCAGTGGGGTCTCAGGTCAGCAGTTTTGATCTGGGATACGTGGCGTCGTTGGTCATCGTGTCTTCTGGGTTCACATGTGTGGGCGATCATTGAGACTCACATCAGTGGCGGCGGTCTTGGATCAGTGTGGTCGCAGTCATGTCGTCGTGTCTTCTGGTCGGGCTTGAGGCAGGGCAGATAAAATCGGCGGCGTTGGGTCATACCTGGCATGCTGGGATAATGCCGGGAGGTGCGAAACCACGAGCACTTCAAAGGAAACATGCGGGCAGCACAGCTCTGAAGCTCCGGGGCCGGGGTAGTAAAAATACCACGCACTTCCGCCAAATGTTGCGCAGCGGCCAGCCAAAGAATAAGGCGCGATGAACAATGTACAAGAGATTTTTAATGTCCGCTGACCTAGAGCGAGCGCTCCGTCCCGCACCACTGCCGGCCTCGTCTCCTTCGTCGCAATATGTTCCGCTAAATGTGAATGTCCAAGCGAAGCGAATGACAGAATAGTTATTTAAACTATCTTCAACCACAACTTGCCTTTCTGTGGTTCTATAATAATTATAAAAATGACCTGGACCAGCTGAATTTAGACTGCAGAGAAATAGAGAATCCACGGTATAAAGCGGCTTTGTTAAAATACACCCAGAGTAGGCCTGAGCAAACAAAGTGATTAATCGCAAAGGTTTATTTGGTCTTGTTTTGAATTATTTAATGCACGGCAGCTGCAACAAATCATCGTCCACGCCAAACTAGGTGCAGTAATATCTGCAAATTAAGCCGGTTCAATAAAATATTTGGCATAGAAATGCTTTACGAAATGAAAATGGTACGTGCAGTTTAACGTCCCGCATCTGCATCTGGAGTATGCCGGATACAGAATTGGAAGGCATCGGGCAAATTGCGATAGCCTAGGGGTCTTAAGCGCGCTGATATGCAGGTTTTAACGAGTTTTACGATTTGATTTGTACTTTTGTATAAATGACTTAACTATGATGCAAAAAAAATAAAAGGCACCTTACAGTTTTAATTAGTAATCGGCGTGGCGCAATAACAAAGGTGTGTTCGCTGAAATATGGCTCTGTACGGGACAAAACTGGCGCTTTGATTTGACCGGATGAACAACGCATACTTTGCTGAAATGCTGATGCGAACTGTTCACTTTAGCTTTGCTCTGGTACGCAAAATTATAAATAAAACTTAACCCGATCTTACAAGCACACTTTAAATTGCTTGCATCCAGGTGGAAAACTGTTTAAGAGTGCGAGTTCCACGTAAACTAGAAGTTCACGCGACCGTCAATGACAGGATTAGAATTCCGATCAGAAGTGCGGTCCTAGGCTCGAGCCGACTTTCAAATAATACCCTTGACTCCTTGATACCAATAGCAAGGTCCAGCGAAAAGAGTCCTAGCTCTTTTTCCTATTTCTGGCCCTTTCAGATGCAGCTCTTTACACATAAGTGTGAAAGAAGCGAACGAAGAGTGATGGAAAGCAGACTGCTGTGATGGTGTTTAAATTAACCCTGGTCACGATTACTTGTGGACTGGCCTTAGGGACTAAAAGAGTGCCGCTTCCTTTCAAAAGTTACAAACTGTAAGTCTGAAAAAGCTACAATTTTGGTAATACAGGCAAACATAGCAGACTGCTGTGAAAGCCACGAACCTTTTGCATGCCGCTGAATAGTATGACTCCTGTACAGCTGTTTAGGAAGCACTCCGTGCCGAAGTAAATGTCGAAGTATAGCATGTATTCTGAAAGTAGCGGGAAAGGAGTTTCAGTGAATCATCAGTATATTTTTCAGGCTACTACTTACGTCATTCGTGATAACTAAGTAATGGATTGAAATGTAGAAATTTTGAACCATCAGCTACAAAAAAGCCCCACTTTTCTTACTCTTCCTTTTTTAAGCTCACGAAAAGTTGGACATTGTTGAAAAGCACCCCTCACCTCGAATACCGCCGAACTTGTTCCTGTAGCCCAAGATGATATAGTAGCAACATAGTAGTGCTTGCGTGAGCTGAAACAAAAGATTTGAGCAAAAAAATTATGCGTCTGAACTGCAGAGGAAAGTAGGGATCATCGGCGACTACCCTAGACGAAAACCGTAACATGCACTTCTTAAACATAGTCTTTTGTATTTTAAATATTAATGCTTGGGGAAGCCTTGCTTCCGCGCAAGAAACATATATCGAAGTATCGAGCCGCTGCATGCGATTTGCCACATGATTCGATAAAATACAACAAGCACGCTTAGCCTAGTCGTGGTTGTACTTGATAGCGTTATTTTCTATTTGCGAGGAAGAGCGTCACATATACAGAGTAATGTTTCTTAGCCTCTAGAAATTTTTGTGTTAAAATAATGAAGCATACGTCGGTGCGGTCTGCGCATGTGGACCGGACAACAATAGTGCCACTATGTCTATAATAGACATCATAACATTTGTTTTTTCCACCTCGAAGGAACAAATTAACATTTTAGTTTCAGTTTTAGGACACAAGATTAAGGTCGCCGGCATCTAAGGCGAATCACGTGTTTAAATTGTGTGAACCGGCATTGTGGTTTGAAGTGTCGAGCGTCAAAAATGTCTTTAAAAGTGTTTTATGGCAGACTTCCAGTGTTGAAAATATTTCAAATAGCGTCACGGCACGTGCTGTTCTCGCCGAAACCAGGTTAAATTCTTACAGATCAGTCTCTAAATATGCTGCGTTAAAAATGCAAGCGGTATCATTTTATAAACGCGCGAAGTTGGAACGCCAACTCAACGAGCCTTGAAACTGCCTCTTTTCGCTCGATATTTCGAACGACACTAGCGATTAAAAAAATAAACGCTATAATTTCGCTCCTATGTTGACAGTCTTCGATTTCGCAATACAATCTTACGCGATAAAAAAAGAGAAATTCAAGAGGTAATTTAACTGTTTAGGCTCACAATAAATGAGCTTTGTTGCGTGCGTACTGTACGGCTTGCTTAATTATGTACACGGCAAGACTGCACCCGCATCTCAGTGTTTTAAAAATAAACTGCAAGAAATTCTTAGAATCATCAACATGTGGCGCCAAACCGAGCAACTTTTGGCAAGCAGCCAACCATTATAGCTATTTTATAAAGTCATTGGCCGCATTGCCATTCCTTCAAGCAGAAATTAACTTATGATACTTGGCAAGCATGAGAATATGTAATATCGCATAGACGGTAGTAAAATCAGTCATCGCTAATTATATATGATATCGGTGCCCCACTGTTTGCGAAGACTTTTATACGAAAAGCAAGGATGACACAATTACTTTCTACTTCCCACACCAGAATATAAGTCAGCGACAGGCATCTATCGCTCAGAGAGCTGCATTAATATGTTCGCATCGGACTATCATGTTAGTAGTAGGATTTTGCATGGGCATGTTTTACTGTACAACGGGATGCTCATGGCGATTAGAGAATAACAGGCCTCTTCTAGGCATAGCAACCATTCGCTTATTGCTTTTGACGAAGAAACTTATGCAGCGGAAGGTGAGCTTAAAGATTCCTCGAGAAAGCTCTGCACTACCGTAATCTGTAGTCCCCAAGAGGGCGACTTCATTTATTGACAAATAATACTGGGAAGAAAAATTGCCAATGCACCGAGTGTCATTAGCGGTGTAATCCCGGGTGCGAGTGCTCGATTTTAGCCATGCTTTTATCCGTGCACTCGACGCATTGGCCTGCAATGAAGTGTGGAACTTCGTTCGCACGTAAACAAAATTCTGCTCTCATGATGGAACATTACGGGAGGGCTTGAATACGAGGCCCGCACATGTTCTTCCCTTGCAGTTTTACTTTTTCAGTTGCTTGCGAGCAGCATGGGTGCTGAATCATCAAAACGTCGTTAAGATTAGGGTATCTTTTTATGAATTGCTCGACGCATTTTAGAGAGCTGATGTATTCTCTTGTCCACTGAGAAAAGAGACAATATAACACAGAGAGTGGCAAATACAAACCAAGGAAACGTCTGCTACGCAAACTCCTAATCACAGAAACCACGAGGAACATCGCGTTGCCTAATTAACCTTTAAATTACGTACAGAATAGACAACGGCGATCTTCTTGAGGTCCTTGTCGCTAACCATGTTCTTCAAGAAATGGGCTGCTTCTTCTTCTTAAAACATGGCAAGAAGCTGGCTCATTCTTCAGTTTCATCTTCTACTCCTGTTGCCTAAGCTTGTGCATTTCTTCTTTATCTTTGTCCACTCTTCATTTTCCTTCGTTATTACTGTTCTCTCAGCCCAGAAAGAGCATTAAATTATTACCAGTGAAAAAGCAAGCAATAATTTAAAGAGATTCCGATGGAATGCAAGAAATATAAAATATAAAGCATCTGTAAGACACAAGGGTTCAGCAGAAGTCGCTCTGAATCTATTACGTACCTCGTTCTAATCACAAAAATACTACTCTCAGCCTTGAAGACTTTCACGCGTGATGAAATTAGCCACCGAGACCGAACAGAATAACCCATTCTGTTTCACTAGTGCACTTCCAAAGTAGTAAGTACGGTATGCAACGCCGCACATTTGTATTTTTCGTTGATATAGGCAGGAGAGGCCGATTCAAATGATCTACCAGTGGTTGGTGCCACATGGAGGACTATTCGTTCTTGGTCTTGTTGTAAACTAGAGGTACCTCCATACGATTATAATGTTTGGTCTTTCTCTCCACAAAACATTGTTTCCTTTACCAGATGGCCATTGCAGAGAAGGTCGGTGAGGCCAATCCTATGTCTTCTCAGGCCGTAAGCTTACATGCACTGCTTAGGGCTGCTTCTGTTGAGAGATTACTTATTTTCGTTTTTATGCATGCTTTCTGGGAACCTGAAAACATAACTTCCCAGGCATGCGACTTGAGTTGCAAAGCTATTTTAAAGTTAAATACTAATTTGGCTTTCTCGATTGATGAATATGATAATAGTACCACTCCTATTCACTTTTTATACCCTTACGTCATGACCAGCAGCTTGCTAATAACACGGCTAAAGGATATGGTAGTTGGGTATTTCCGCTCCACACCCATGTGACAGATGCCTTGTGGCAAAGAATAAAAAATAAATATTTAGCATGATGCAGCGAGTATGGGAAGGTAAATAATGGCGGCGCGTTCAAGAGACAGGAGATAAGAAATTGTGTTAGAGAACAGAAGAATAATGTGAACTTAGCCGAAATGAAGCGCAGCAATTGCACATGGGCGGTGCGTGTAATTATGACAACATATAACCAATCTGCAGCGATGGCGCAGAGGTAGAGCATCCACCTCGCCATCAAGAGGACTGGAACTCGAGTCCCGGTGCCGCGCATTTCTCCACCAGGTTGGAAACTGCATATGTCAATGAAATTGCATATCCGCGGGTTGGGTGCGGCCTGATCTCGGCAACAAGAACCGACAACACACTCCCTCGCCAGAACAAGATTTGGCCACCCTGGTGTAGTACTTGGCCACAACATTCTATGAACAAACCAAATAACCCTCCGCCCTCAGTCCCCAGCGGCTGCGCAGCAACTGACCAAGGCGGAGGTAAGACCTGTGACGCAGCGGAGGGTGCAAGTAACCTCTGTCTCCGTACAGGTGGCTATTGGAATGTGTACCTGGCAACGTTTAACGCTAAAACCGTATCCAGTGAGGCTAGCCTAGCAGTGCTGTTCCAGAAACTAGCGGGCAATAAATGGGATGTCATAGGGCTTAGTGAAGTTAGCAGAGCAGGTGACGCGTTTACAGTACTAAAGGACGGGCACATACTGTGCTATCGAGGATTAGCGGATAGACGAGAACAAGGTGTGGGGTTCCTCATTAATTAAGATTTAGCTGGCAAAGTATAGGCGTTCTGTAGTATTAACGTAAGGGTGGCTGCTCTCGTAATTAGGCTCAATAAGAGATACAAGCTGAAGGTGGTGCAGGCCTACGCACCTACATTAAGTCATGATGGCCAGACTGTTGAAAGCTTCTATGAGGACGTGGAATCGGCAACAAACAGATTAAAATCGCAGTACACTGTACTAAATGGGCGACTTCAATGCGAATGTGGGCAAGAAGCAGGCTGGCGACCAGGTGGTAGGCGAATATGGGATAGGCTCTAGAAATAGCAAAGGAGAAATATTACTAGAGTTCGCAGATAGAAATAATTTACGGATCATGAATACCTTCTTCCCCAGACCAGAGAGCAGGAAGTGGACCTGGAAGAGCCCGGATGGTAAGACTAAAAATGAAATCGACTTCATACTATGCACTCAACCTAGCATCGTTCAAGATGTGGACGTCCTCGAAAAGGGGCGTTGTAGCGACCACAGACCGGTAAGGTCACGAATTAGCTTAGACTTGAAGAGAGAACGGAAGCAGCTAGTGGAGAGGAAGGTTAACAAGCTAGCTGTAAGAGGGAAAGTAGAGGAATTCAGGATATCGCTGCAGAACAGGTATTAAGCTTTAAGTGAGGAAGGCGATCCTCATGTTCATACAATGAACGACAGTCTGACAGCTATCATTATGGAGACGCAGTAGAAGTAGACAAAGACGGTGCGACAGGATACAGCCAAGCTATCTCAGGAGACTAAAGATCCGATTAAGAAACGTCAAAGCATGATGGTGTCTAACTCTACAGGCAGAATAGAACTAACAAAGCTATAGAAGTGTATAAATAAGCGCAGGTTAACGACATAGAGAAGTTTAATTTGGAGAGAATCGAGCATGCTCTAAAGAACGCAGGTAGCCTAATAGCGGTGAAGAAGAAACTAGGCATAGGTAAATACTAGATGTATGCGTTGAGAGACAAGGAGGGCAATTTCAGTATAAATATAGATAAGATAAGTAAACTAGGCGAAGAGTTTTACACAAATCTATACAGCAACCAATGTAATCAGAACGTTAAGAATAAAGACAGCAGCGTAGAGCAATGCGGCATCGCGCCAACAACCAAAGAGCAAGTAAAAAAGCCTTAGTAGCAATGCAAAGGGGGAAAACCGCTGGTAAGGATCAGGTAACAGCTAAACTGTTGAAGGACAGATTGAAGATGGTGCTACAAAAACTATCATCTCCGTATGCGCAATGCCTTATGACTTCGACGTTACGGGAAGCTTGGAAGAGCGCAAACATAATCTTAATTCGTAAGAAAGGAGACGCCAAGGACTTGGAAAATTACAGACCGATCCGCTTACTGTTCGTTGCCTACACGGAATTTACTAAAATAATCGCTAATTGACTCAGGGCAACCTTAGACTTTAATCAACCAAATGGTCAGGCAGGCTTTCGTAAAGGATATTCCACAGTGGATCATATTCACGCTATCAATCATATGATAGACAAATGCGCCGAATAATCAACCACTATATATAGCTGTCATTGATTATGAGAAAGAATTTGATTCAGTGGAAACTTCAGCAGTCATACAGTGTGGGGTTGACTAGGGGAGATAAATACGTTATCCCTACTTTACCGCGGCGGACATAGTTAAAAGCCGCCTGGACCCCACCCCGTGATCGCGTACTCTACCTACAGCACACCAACCACGGCGGGCCTTGCTCTCACGGAACAAAGGAACGACACAAACAAGTATTTATTGCTACACCAAGAAAAATGTTAGCTAGCAACAAAACACGCTAAGGAATCGAGGTCGTCCGACTCACCCGAAAAGTTACGAGCGAATGTTCGCCCACGCTAGGGCAAGGGATACTTCGGGGTCTGGACGGGACAAGATACGGGGGGCAGTCTTCTCGCTGCTTCCTCGCCCCGCTGGCGAAGAGCGGAGCCGCGAGCGACATGTCAGCTCGCGCCGACGATCCTAGCCGATCAGCAGTCTCCCGCGCGCGAGCTTCAAGCCGTCTCTTGCGCTACGACGCAGGCGTCCTCCCTTGGTAGTCAAGGTAACTGACCAGGGACAGGGAAGTGTCCCTCCTTGAGGCAGCTGCTGCACGTACATCGCGGGAAAGTCTACAGAGGGGACTGCAGGCAGGTCCCCACATCCCCCCAACCTTAAATAGACCCATGCCCCTGAAAGTACAGGCTATGGAGGAGTCTCCTGATCTTCATGAACTTGAGGCAGCTCTTTAGCGGAGGTCACACCGACAGCGCCCACTCCGACTTACGCAGTTTTCCGAAGGCGGCGTGAATGTCTCCGCTGGGACGACTCGCATGGCCCGTAGACTCCGTATCCGCATGCACGCGAAGAGAAGGCCGGTTGAAAACTTCAGGCCGGGTTTCTGAAGTAGTCGCCAGGGCAACAGCAGCCGGAGGTGACTGGAATCGCCACAGCTGTCCCAGATGGATGCGGCGAACAGGATACAGGCCGTTACGTCGCAGCAAGTGGCAGCGAGACAATGTGAACCGTATAGCAAGCTTGGGTGGCTCCACCGAATCTGCAAAATTGCCGAAACGTTCATGGCGTGCCTTTAACGTAGGTCACGGGAGGAGAAACGGCATCCGCAAGGCCCTCGTGGCACAATGCTCACCTCGCTAGCAAAACGTGTCGGGCGGCTCTGCAAACGCAAAGTTCGAGTAAACAAAGCCCTTTCTTGAGTTGAACGAGACTGCTCAGTTCGTGCGAGGTTACAATAAAAACGGGCGGGCCGCAAAGTGCGCCCCCTATCAACAACACAGTCCGGTGGTCGTGTGTCTTCTGTCGTGGTACAGGCAGCTCCGAAAAGCCTCAAGCCTAACCACCGCTCCGACAACAACCGTGAACAAAACAAAGACCCGAAACGGGTTACATGCGCGCAGCCGCGAGGAGACATCAGCTTTGTGGGGTGGTCCTACCCCGCTCCATGCACGGAGCAGCTTCTGAGCGGTCGACGCCCACTATATCGGACGGTGTCGGAGCGCCCGGTGCCGAACTGCAATACCAGTGAGCTCGTAGCGGCACCCGTGGCCTCAGTCCACCCGGCTCCCGGAGTCGAAAATTAGACAGCAGAGAAAAATATATTCAGAAAATTCGGACCATTCACTCGGTTTCTGTACTCGCATCGGGCTCGGCAACTCAGCAGGCGCTAGGCCTCGCACTCTCTCGATGCGGACCAAGTGGTTCTCGTGAAGGAACTCTAGGGAAACGACAAAAAATGTGCTGAGCATGTCAAAAAGTGCAAACATGCTGCAGCGCAATACAGCTCGCACTCAAGAAGGCATGCCGCAGGTCCTAGCGATCAAAATTCACTCTAGACGTAGCACTTATCAAGTCCGGACAAAGAGCGTTCCACGAACCGAATAGACAGTCGTCCAATGTTCAAAGAGCAGGCCCCACGTTGGGCTGCAAGATGTGAGGTTGAATTGCGAGATAAACACATTCTCCCCACTTAATCGCGGCTGGCATTGCTCAAAGCCGCCCGTACCCCACCCCGTGATCGCGTACGCTACCGAGCACTTGCCGACCACGGCGGGCCTTGCTCTGACGGCAGAAAGGAACGACACATTGGCTAACACAAGCAGGCATTTATTGCTACAACAACAATAACGTCAGCAAGCAGCAAAACACGCTATGGAATCCAGGTCGTCTGACTCACCAGCAAAGTTACGAGCGAATGTTCGCCCACGCTAGGGCAAGGGATACTCCGAGGCCTGGACAGGACGAGATACCGGAGCCAGTCTTCCCGCCGCTTCCTCGCCCGCTGGCGAAGAGCGGAGCCGCGATCGACACGTCCACTCGCGCCGACGATCCCAGCCGAACAGCCTTCTGTCCACTCCCACGCGCAAGCTCAAGCCGTCTCTCGCATTACGACGCTGGCGCCCTCCCTTGGGAGTTAAGGTAACTAACCAGAGAATGTGCTCCTCTTCGAGCCGAGGCGGCTGCTGCACGTGCATTGCGAGAAAGCCTACACAGGAGACTGCAGGGTAGGTCTCCACAACAGGCATTGCGGAATCATGGTGTAGATGAGCCTTATGTTTAAATACTGGAAGTCATACATAGGAACAACACAGCTACCATAGTCCTCCATAAATTCAGCAATAAAATTCGAGTAAGGAAGGGCGTCAGGCAATGAGACACGATCTCGCCAATTATATTCACTGCCTGTTTAAAGGAGGTATTCCGAGGCCTGAATTGTGAATGGTTGGGGATAATAGTTAACGGAAAAGAACCAATATACTGCGATTTGCTGATGACACTGCCTTGCTGAGTCACATAGGAAATGAACTGCAGTTCATGATCAGTTAGACAGACAGAGCAGAACAGTGGGTCTAAAAATTAACATGCAGAAAACCAGACTAATGTTCAACAATCTATCACGGGAACAGCAGTACACAATTGGTAGCGAGGTGCTGGAAGTGGTAACGGAATACGCTTACTTAGGGCAGGTAGTGACAGCTGATCCGGGTCATGAGAGAGAAATAAGTAGAACGATAAGAATGGAGAGGCCCGCATATGGCAGGTTCTCTCAGATCATGAATAGCAGCTTACCAATATCCCTCAATAGAAAAGTGTACAACAGCTGTATCTTATCGGGACACAAGTACAGGTCAGAAACGTGGAGGCTAACGAAAAAGGTTCAGCTTAGTTTAAGGACAACACAGCGACCCATGGAAACAAAAACGATAGGTGTAACGTTAAGAGACCGGAAGCGGGTAGAGTGAGTGAGGGAATGAACGCGTGTTAATGACACCCTAGTGGAAACCAAAAGAAAGAAATGGGTCTGGGCAGGGCATGTAAAGCGAAGACAAGATAACAGCTGGTCCTTAATGGTAAGAGATTGGATTCCAAGAGAAGGCAAACGTAGCAGGGGTGACAGAAGGTTAGGTGGGTGGATGCGATTAGGAAGTTCGCAGGCATAGTGTGGGCGCAGCTGGCAAAGGACACGGCTAATTCGAGAGACATGGGAGAGGCCTTTGCCCTCCAGTCGGTGTAGTCAGGCTAATGATGATGATGATGAGAATACGGAATGACCCCTAATGGCAAATGGTCAATATCCACGGAAATGAAAATGTTGCAGAGGAGAGAGGGTTGAGAGATGAGAGTCCTTTATTGGGTATCCTAAGGTTTTAACAGCCAGCGCTGGATGGTGCTGTCTCAAAAGGCAGCGTCAGTCAATTACTGCATTTTATTAGTTATGTAGCCCCCACTCACTTTGGTTCGTTTTTGAATATTTTGAAGTCACGCCAGTAGAGTTATTTGTGTAAGGTATATTGAAGTCTTTTTTTTTTCTTCTGTAGTGCTAAAAATGTTAGTCCTTTCGAATTGCTTCACAACTGCAATCTTGTCGAATAAAGCCCTAAAAAAGAGTTTTAAACTGTACATACAACCTGAAAGCCGAACTCAGCTACTTCTGCGGGTGTAGAGATATTTTCCTAGCTACGTGAGTCAGTCGATACTCTTTACCTGCTGAAAAAACTTCCTCTTGGGGGTATTTACGGAAGGCAGAGTATGCGTTTTTGACTTCCGATTGCTACAATATTCAGAGACGCGAAGAAGTTTGACCCGGCCCTTTTATGAACTAGAGGAAAGATATTGATCCAACACAGTGTTTTTATGCGCGCGTTGCATCTCAGCGGCCTAGCGGCCTCGAAACAAGCTGTAGGAATTGTTGCTAATTTGTGCTCTCTTGATAGTTTTCTCTAAGTTAATAAGAGAGTGAAGCAAATTTCTTTTCATTCATGAAGCCTACACAGAACGGGATAGTTTTCAGGCAAAAATACTGTGTATTCCAGACATATTCGACTGAGATTTAAATTCCCATGTTGCCTCTAGCTCACGTACCCTAGTTTTTAACTGGCACAGCTTTTGCCGCAGCATTCTGGTGAGCTGTTTTTTGGGCACCGCGCAGAATCTGCACGCTACCGTCATGCATATGCTTGTTTCACTCTTAAGACTGATTATGTTTGTTCATATCGTCAAAAAGATTTAGGTGTATTATTTAGTCATGTGCATAATTGTTGCACAGGGCTTGTGCCCGTTTGAGATTCAGGGTTGGCGCTCTAAGCTTGACGCTTCTTTTAAGCTTGCCAGCCCTCTCTTAAGGGGCATTAAAAAACAAAACTCTACAGTGACCCATATTTGGCTTCCTTGTTTCAAAAGCCTTGAGTGGATGTTTTTTTTAAACTGCCGTTCTCAAAAACCTACAATGTTAATCTGCAGTGATATGTGACATGATTTTTCCCGACGTTTTCTTGTAGCGTAAAATGGATGCCATTAGAAATCAATCTCGACTCTCAGAATTGAACGCTGAGAAAGTGTTTGGCTTATGGTTTATTTGTGTTTAACGTCCCAAAGTGGCTCAGGCTATGAGGGACGCCGTAGTGGAGGACTCCGCAAATTTCGACCTCCTCAGGTTCATTAATGTCCACTGACATCACACGTACACGAGTCTCTGGAGCTTTGCCTCTATCGACATTCGACCGCAGCGACCAGGATCGAACCCGCGTCTTTCGGGAAACCACCTGAGCGCCATAACCGCTGAGCCACCACGTCGGCCGCCGAGAAAGTGTGTTCCTTAGAATATATATACTGAAATATTCCTGAGAACATTTATATTATATATTAATTACAAGATATATAATTGCAATTCAATATCAGAGCTTATAGGGACGTTTCATACATATGAATTCAAACTTGTAAGAAGTATTTCCTTAGAGCCTGGATTAAGGCTATTGAACACTTTTCAGTTCAGTCCTCATCATTTAGCGACGATTTGTTTGCAATATGCCCGAAGGTGGCGGCTGCAGTGCAACAGCTATAAGCAAACGAAGGCTTTTGAGGTATTAAATGAAATGCTTACAATAACTTCTACTGGGGCTAGATGTTTCATTGTAGCGAAATTCTTTTTTCGGTTTTGATTTCTAGAAGGTACATGCATATTAATTTTTCAATTTTTTTCTCGAAGCACATCAGTAGTCCAAAACTTTGTGGTTTTAAAAGACAATGATCTGAGAGGAGCATAATTCTGAGGCAAAAACATGGCTGAAACAGAACAACGTAAAACAATGAACAGTGATGGGGCTGGGTGAGTTTAACCCTACATTTACTCTCTGGGTTAATGACATCCAATTTGAAATAAAGAGGAACAAATAGGCTCGGACAGGGCATGTAATGCGAAGGCAAGATTACCGCTAGTCTTTAAAGGTGATGAAGTGGATTCCAAGAGAAGGCGAGCGTAGCAGGGGGCTGCAAAAAGTTAAGTGGGCGGACGAGATTCAGAAGTTTGCTGGGTACGGTAAAGTAACAGCAGTTCACAATTGGTAGCGGTGTTCTGGAAGTGGTAAATGAATGCTTCCACTAAAGGCAGGTAGTGGCCGCCGATGCGGATCATGAGAAGGAAATAACTAGAAGAGTAACATAATACGTAACAGAAGGGCGAAACAAGACGAATACAATAGAAGGAAGACACTGACGACCCGGACAATCGCTGCACTCGCAACTGATTTTATTTCGCCAATGCATGGGATATATAAAGGTTCCGCCGCGCATGCGCTCACAGAATACAGAAGGAAAGAGGCGACAAGCCAAGGACAACATGGAAGAATTTCATACTGTATGGTACATCTCATCTTGTGGCCGAGAAAAGGTGTTGGGGCTGCGCCCTACGTGTACTAAATCAACTGTTGCCTTATAATTCAGCACACTCAGAACTAATAAAAAGAAGCACACTGAGCTTGTGCCTCAACTCTGATCTAGATAAATTGTGCGAGCATGATATGTAGACCAGCTTTGACAGCCAATTGGCACGAATTTTGTTCTCAGGCTACCACCAGTCGATCGTGACGGCTGTCGCCGAGACCCTGCTGAACAAGGTAAAGACTATCACTACGATCATGCAGATGAGAGAAGGTGAGCGCATCTTGCAACCATAAGTTGCCCTCCTACCTGCACAAAGTCTCGCTTAACTTGAAAGTTGTAAACAGGTTTGGGGTGCCGCACGTTTTCATGGCTGCGGTAAAGCTAGGCCATTTGTGCCCTCTTATCTCAGGCAAGGAGACTACCAAAGCAGAATGTGGAAAAAAGCATGCCAAGCCTTATGTACAGTTCTAGTCAGGAGTGGTGTACGAGATTTCACGGTCGTTCAAATAGCCTATATTGGCCAATCTTGCAGATGCGTCAACGATAGATTAAGGAAGCATGAAAAAAAGTTTAGAGAACAACGCCGATGTGAGCATGGTTATGCATTGCATGTCTCGCAAGGAATGTCGCCGCGTTTAGATAGTGCAAGGATTATAGGCAAAACCAAAGATCAAACTGCTCGTGAACTATTGGAAGCTTACATTATAAAAAAAGAGGAGATTATTGCGTAAGCGATACTTCACATGTACAAAGCAGAATGCGACATTTTCTCGGCCAAAAGATAAGATGTATATTACGGCGTGAAATTGTTCTACGCTGTCGTTGGCACGTCTCTTCTTTCTTCCTGTAGTCTGTGAGCGCATGCACGGCGAACCTTTATATTTCCCATGCATTGGCGAAATAAAATCAGTTTTTAGTGCAGAATTGTCCGTCCCGTGAGTGTTTTCCTTACATTGTGGTCGTCTTTTTTCGCGATGCTGCTGTGTCGAAGTAAAAAAACAATTTGCACAAAAGCTTATTTTACTAAAGAAGAATATGAATAGAGTGGAACGTACACGGAACGTTTTCTCAGTTCATGAAGAGCGGTTTACCAATATCCCTAAAGAGAAAAGTGTACAACAGCTGTATCTTACCGGTACTCACCAAAGGGGGAGGAACGTGGAGGATGACGAAAAGGGTTCACCTTAAGGACAGCACAGCAAACTATGGGAAGAAAATTGATGTGTGCAACTTGAAGAGACCGGAAGCGGGCAGAGTGAATGAGGGAACAAACGCGTGCTAATGACATCCTAGTCGAAACCAAAAGGACTAAATGGGCTTCGGCAGAGCATGTACATAATGCGTTGGCAAGATAACGGCTGGCGCTTAAGGGTAATGGAGTGGATTCCAAGAGACGGCAAGCGTAGCAGGGGGCGGCAGAAAGATATGTGGGCGGATGAGATTAAAAAGTTTACAGGCAAAGGGTGAACGCGATGCTGGCAAAGGACAGGGTTTCATGGAGAGACATGTTAGAGGCATTTGCCCTTCAGTGAGAGTAGTCAGGCTGATGATGATAATGATTTACTCTGTGAACTGAAAATGAAATCTAAAATAAGCACGTAGTAATAAGCACTCAGGTGTTAGCCGGAGTATGTGTTTTTCTTCGAACTCTGTTTTAGCAGAACGTTCAGTTGGGCTAGTTGGTACATATGCATCTTTTGTAAAACAGCGCAAACAACGTCGGACAAGACCAAGAAGGACACGGGACGAGCGCTGACTCTCAACTAAGGTTTTATTAGCAACACCTGGTGCTTATAAAGAGAAAAAACATACACAGAGTACATCACATGTTACACTAAAAGCGATAAAACATGAGGCAGAGAAGCACGCGACGCGCAAAGGCTACCAAGGAAAGCTACCTTTTTGTCTTTGTCATTGAGAGCGACTGACGGCTTGCTGACACACTTTGGCTCTTGACTGATACAGAATGCTTCCATTACTTCTCGCGTGGTCAGATCACAGTGCGTGTACAGCATCTTTGTGCTAGGCCACATGGCTGTGCATTTTTTCTTCTTCTTTTTCATTACTTCACACTTTTTACAGTGGATCAGAAAATATGAAAGCTCCTTGTTTTTGTCTATATTATTTGTGTGCACCTGAAACCTTTTATTTAATCGCCGCCCTGTCTGCCCAATGTCCCGGGCTCCGCAGGAGAGTGGAATCTGTTACACAACACCTTTACGACAAGCGACGATCTTGTCTCTGTGCGCTGTGCCACAACCTTTCGTTTTTTCCGACAGTTCCCTCTCTCTTTGGATCGCCAGCCATAACGGCTTTAGTTTGATGGGACCATATATATATACATTCAATTCATAACGACCTGCAACATTTTTCTGCCCATGGGTTTTGCGATGTAGGTAAGGAAGAACAGCAAGTTTTTTTTTTGGTTGTCACGAGTCTGCTGGGTGTCCTGCTGTTTCACCCACTGGAGCAAACGAGAGCAGGCCTCTGTTATCGTACAACCTGGTTACCCGGCAAGCCTAATCCTGGAGAGTTGAGACTGTAAACTCTCGCTGTGAGCATGGTGACAAGATTTTGTCATAGAATTACGAAGGCAGGAACTGACAATGCCGTCTTTAACAATTTTTAATTTACTTGAGTGGGAACTAAGGAGCGATTTGGTTGATCTAGGGTTGTATTTCCAGCAGACATGATCGGGACCGAACCGCAGGCGCAAATCCAAGAACTGCAACTCATAATCGGATGGTGCCTCAAAGGTGAGTTCCAGCCCTGCTCTACATTTACTGAATGCCTTAAAAATGTCAGCCATGCGCGCTGCTAAGCGATCGCGGTCGGTAAACCCCAGGTAGACCTCACGGTCTTAAGGTCTTAAGCCCTCTTTCATTCCTATGAATATGGTACTGTGTCATGCTTCTAGTACATATTATTGCCGGATTCAATGCATATTTACATTATATTGGTTCCCGATTACCTTTTCCTTCTCGGAGGCAGCACATGCACCTAAATCTCATGCTGCAGTGTTCCTTACTTAGCTAACAACCTGGCGAGATTATTTCCAAGGGGTTCTAAAAAAAATGGCCCGGAAGAAATTTTCCTGACACTGTATGGCCCCGCTAAATATGGTCACGTTTGCAAAGTAAAGAAAGATCGCCGATAGGTTCCGAGACCACAAACTTCATAATTTTACGAGAGCAGTGCATTCTAAAGGCTGGAGTCATCAGACACCATGGCTGGAGCTTCCATAGTAAATATAGCCATTGCAGCTTTGATTTTCATGGCAGGTAGTCGATGTTGCCGCTGCATAACGCGAGCATGCAAATTCAATAGCAGAGGCTGATGAGCATAAAATGCAGCTCTAATTAAGGCTCGCAGAAGCTTTTGGGGGTAGTCGAGAACCCGCACCGGCAACTTCAGTAGCGGTTAGGCCACACAAAGTGATCCCGCCTTTCGACGATCGCATGGATGACTTGAATGCATACCTGAAACGTTTTGAGCGTATCGCAGAAGGGAACAGCTGGCCTAAGGAAAAGTGGGCTACAGCACTCAGTATGTCTTAGACTGGGGAGCCTCTCCGTGTGTTAGGTCGATTGTCTCCCACAGATTCAATAGATTATTTATAAGGCAAAACTAGCCCTGCTCCAGAAATTTCGGTTCACAGCAGAGTGTTATCATGAAAGGTTTCTTGAAAGTAAGCTGCTAGATAAAGAAACATGCAGGCAATCAATACGCAGTACGCTTGCTCAGTCTTATCGATCGATGGGTTGAGATGTCGGAAACGGCCACAACGTGCAATTATATACGTGACTTGGTGGTGGCCGAACAGTTCATGAGGAACTGTCATAGTCGTCTGACGATTTTTCTTGGAGGAAGAGAGTGCAAGGCGCTAGAAAAAATGACTGAGGCCGCAGACAACTTTCGAGAGGCCCAGCGGCAAAGGTACTTGTCTTCGTTCAAAGAATCGTTCGAGGGGGGCATCACGAGAGAGAAGGATGTTACATCAAATAGACAGTAAGGAAGGTGCCTTATTTGTAACCGGCCTGGACATAAGGCTGCCGACTGTCGCTCTAAGCCAGAAGAGCTTTACTGCGTTTATTGTCGAAAAGCAGGGCATCATGTTAGTTCCTGCTCAAGGAAGCACGAAAACCAGAAGCAATCGTCCGGTTTTGTTCAGCCAGAGAGTGTTGCGACTGAAACGATGTCCGCAACAGCAGATAGGCTTGATCCAGCTGAAGACAAAGTGGTGGAAGGAATTTTCGGAGAAAAGCCTGCAGACGCACAACGAGATAGGGCTCGAATAAGCTAATGGATCACCTAGATTGTATTATTTTTTTCCTTTGGTTTAAAATTGCGGACACCAGAAAATCACAGGGGCAGAAAACATAAGACTACCGAGAAAAATAAAGCACACCAGAATGGTTAACAATAAAGTAACTTAACAGCAAAGTCGGATTGTGACAACCTAGTGCGAAATTTCAAACGCATTAGAAAACAGCATTACCTAAAGCAGTATTCCAGCAGAAAGCTTACCGAGCACAAATTAGGACCGCAACTTTACTCACAACAATGAAAACGTAAACACCCTGGCAAAGAGAAATTTGGCTAAAATAATTGAAACAAAAAGAAACTTTCAAGAGATTGAAACATGTTGAATAATATTTCAGTTAATGCGCAGCGTAAAGGAAAAAAACAACACATGGAGTGTACTCGAAATTCACCTTCGAGCACGAATATGTCTCCAGCAGGAAAAGTGTTTTGCGTTTAGTTTTTGCCGCAGATCCTTAATGCAGCAGAGATTAACCCATTTTGATTTTAATTCATCCTAACTATAAATTCTTTATATTTTTGTCTTAATTCTTCAATTCTGATTGTCGGCGTCTTTCAATTTTCGTTTGCAACGTAAAGCGTATTTGATGAGCCAAAGCTTTGTACGTTGTGCCTATCACGAATTCAGTGATGGTTATTTCAAAAACACTCCCCTGCGAACCTTTTATTTCGAATATCTCAGGCGGCACAAAAGTTATCTACAGTCGCAGTGTACCCCCGATGCAGATGTCTCATATTGGCTGCCAAAAAGTCTTCCTCCGGACATTTAATTCATCGACAAAGAACAAAATCCCTCCACTGAATGAAGAGTGTTGCACCTTATTCGTTATCAGACATGGACCTTTCAAATGCTTACATCTCCTGCTCTTGCTGAATACCGCTATTGGAGAGAACCAGACAGCTTCCTGTCAAATTCCTTTCTCTCGTACTTAATGAGAAAAGGGGCGCGTTCCGTAAACATCGTTCATTCCTGGTCAAAGAAGTTATATCTGCGCTGTGTGCGCGTCCTGCTCCAGTGTACCGCCTTTTCCAAGCCATGGACGCTGACGCCCGACAAGCCCTGGCTGTTTCCTGCAGGAAGCTGAACGAGATACAGTCAAGCCAAAGGGACGTGAGCCTCTTCAAGATGATCTTTCTCCTGATGGTCCGGAAAGCCGAAAGAACCAAAGATGCGCACATCGGCGACGACTCCTTCCGTGACTCGGACGACGACGACATTGCTGTCCTCGTATGAAAATGGTGCTTGAATCTTCACTTTTTTTAATGTGGATAGCCTAACAAATATTTAAGGCGGATGTAACTGCCACTTCTTCTATTCTATACAGCTCCATACTAAATGCGCTGCGCGAAGCAGAATGACAAGCGCCAGAAATGAAATGCAACCAAACCCACCGAACACTGTGTAGACATTAATAAAAAATACAGGTTAAAGCAAGTAAACATAGCGGTAAAAAACTGAATAAACTAATGGGTTATCAAGCTGGTATTCATTTTTTCTTTGTATTAAAATTCTCGGCACAAGGAAATCGCATGCGCTGAAAACTCACGAACTACCAGCAAAATAAGAGCAGAATGGTTGGCAAAAAAGGAACTTATCAACCAAAGAGGGGCCGCGGCAACGGGTGCCGGATTTCTTGCGCATTCAAAAAGAGCATTACCTGAAGCAGTATTCAAGCAGAATGATCAGCGGGCACAAATTATGACCGCACCTTCACTCATATGAATCAAAACGAAAACCCCCTGATGTATATAAATAAGGGTAAAAGGCTTAACACAAAAAAATTGAAAAGCTAGAAACATATTGAATACTACATCTGCGAACGCGCATCCTAAGGGCAAGAAGCAAAAAGATGTGGTAGTATACACAAAGTTCGCAAGAAATCAATGTGGTAGAGTTGCTTTGGGAACCGGAAAGCAAAATTAAGCGAACATTGCATGTTTTCTATTGTAATGACCATAAAGTAACTTTATCGACCCTTCATTACACGGATCTAACAAGGTACCTTCGTGCACGGATTAATCTCCACAAGCAAGGGGCTTTGCGTTTCTTTTTTCCGCATAACATTAATTCAGCACAGATAAACAGTTTTGATTTTAATTGATACGAACTTTAAATTCTGTATATTTTTTGTCCTAATTCTTGACGTCTAATTTATGGCGTCATTCCATTATTAGTTTTCATCACGACGCGTTCTTAATTACTTGAGAAGCAAATGCTGTTGTGATTTCAGTTGATGGATATTTCCAAAAGACTTTCCAGACAACCTCTTATATCCAAGTCCACAGGTGGCAGTAAAGTTATCTAAAGTTGCAGGTTACCTCCTGACGCAGATGTCCGATACTTGCTGTCTAACAGTTTTTCTGGAGACAGCTTATTTTATCAGGAAAGAGCAAAAACCTTCCCTTTAAGGAAGTGTGTTCCACCTTCATCAATACCAGACATGGAAGTTTCAAATTCTTATCTCTCCTCCTCTTGCTGGGCTTCTGCTATTGGACAGAATCAGTCAGCCACCTCTGGAAAACCCTTTCCCTCGTACATAATGAGAAAAGGGGGCTCATTCCAAAATCGTTGTTCATTCCTGGTCAAAGCAGAGGTATTTGGGCTGTGTGTGCGTGCTGCTCCAGTTTACCGTATTTTCCGAGCCATGGACGCTGACGCCCGACAAATCCTGGCTGTTTCCTGCAGGAAGCTGAACGAGATGCAGTCAAGCTGAAGGGACGTGAGCCTCATCAAGAAGATTTTCGTTCTCCTGATGCTGCGGAAAGCCGAAAGAATCCTGGAGACGCAATTCGGCGAAGACTCCGTCAGTGATTCAGAAGACGACGGCATTGTTGTGCTCGTATAAAAACGATGCCTTGAATCTTCGCTTCTATGCTCGTGGGTAGCCTAAGAAATTTTTGAGTGGCATCAGACGCCCGCTTCTTGTATTTAGAGGCCCACTTAGATGTTCTGTGCGGAACAGAATGGCAAAAACAGGAATGGAATTCAGTAGGGCCCGCCGAACGCTGTGTAGACGCTCATCACCAATACAAGTTACAACAAACCATCGCGGAAAAAAATAAGTTTAAACCATCGCTGAAAAAAAATAATTATAAACTAATTGATCATCAAGGTGGTACGCATTTTTCCTTTGGTTTAAAATTCGCGAGACAATGAACTCGCATGCGCAAAAAACACACGACCAACAACCAAATAGAGAGGAATGTTTAACAATAAAGGAACATAAGAACTAATGAGGGGCGCAGGATACGGGCGCCAAACTTCTTGCGCATTCGAAAACAGCAGCACATAAATCACTATTGAACCAGAACGGTTACCTGGCACAAATTATGACCACAACTTCACTCACAGAATCAAAAAGTAAACCCGCTAACGAAGAGAAATAAGGGTAAAATAACTGAATCAAAAAGAAAATTGTAAAAGATAGACATGTTGATTTACAATTCAGCAGTGCGGCGCATAAGGGTAAAAAACAAATAATGGCAGTAATGTACCTAAAGCTCAGAGAAAAACAACATGGTCGACGAGTTTTGGGAGCCAAAAGCTATATTAAGCGAGCGTTGCGTCTTCTCCAATGTACAGAACAAAATATATCTACGTGGACCGCTAATTACACGGGTTTAAGTACCAAGGTAACGTTATGCAAGGATTAGTCTCCGGCAGTAAGGCGCCTTGCTATTCGCTTTTGCCGCAGAGCGTTAAAGAGCACACATTACCACAGTTTCATTTTTAATTTATACGAACTTTAAATTCTATATATAAATATAAATATATATATATATATATATATATATATATATATACATTTTTTTTGTTTAGAATTCGTGAGACTATAAAATCGCATGCGCAAAAAACACACAACCACCGAACAAAATAGAGAGGTATGATAAATAGATAGATAGATAAAGAGGAAGAGGGAAAGACAGGGATGTTAACCAGAAAGGAGTTTCGGTTGGCTACCCTGCACTGGGAAGAGGGATTAGGGGACTAAAAGGAGGAAGAGAGAAGGAGAAAAAGGCATAACACACACACATACGCACAACGCTGTCACAATTTGTCACTCAATCCAGTCGCTCGCAAGTAGCCAAAGAGTGCCTTGAGGGCAGCCGACTGCTGTGGCCAAGAACCGAGGATCTTTTGATCTGCTAATGGGCGAGGATTGAGGCGGTCAAGGGCACAACACATTGTATATCTTGCACTCGCATAAGCACGGTACTCACAGAGAAGATCAGCGATGCTCTCCTCACAACCGCAGCTTTCACAGGCAGGACTGTCGGCCATTCCCATCCGGAAAGCATAGTGGTTGCTAAAAGCAACACCGATCCATAAACGGCACAACAATGTTGCGTCGTGACGTGCTATAATAAGTGGAAGACGAAGGCGCAATCCAGGGTCCAACGCCTTGAGGCGGAGGTCGTAAAGCTCTTCCGTGTTCCACGCTGAAAGTATGAGCTCCAGCGCCAAAGGGCGAAGCCCACGCGCTGCGTCAGGTCTTGATATTGAGATCCTCAATGGAAGTCCGTCGTTGTGAGCGAAATGCGCAGCTGCATCGGCCTGGTGATTACCGTTAATACTACAGTGTCCTGGCAGCCATTGGAAAATGATGTCATGGCCTTTCGAAAGTAGTAGAGGTATGATTAAAAATAAAGGAACATAGGAACTAATGAGAGGCGGTGGCTACGGGTGCCAAACTTCTTTCGCATTCAAAAACAGCAGTACTTAAAGCACTATTTATGCAGAACGGTAGCCTGGCACAAATTATGACCAAAACTTCACTCACAGAATCAGAAAGTAAACCCGCTAACGCAGAGAAATAAGGGTAAAAAACTGAATGAGAAAAAAAATTTGAAAAGATAGAGACAAGTTGATTAACCTTTCAGCAGTGCGCAGCTTAAGAGTAAAAAACAAATAAAGACTTAAATGTATTTAAAGCTCGCAGAAAAACAGTGTGGTCGACGGGCTTCGGGAGAAAAAAATCTAAATAAAGCGAGCGTTGCGTCTTCTCCAATGTACGGAACAAATTGTATCAACATCGACCGGTAATTACACGGGTTCAAGTATCGAGGTAACTTCATGCACGGATTTGTCTCTGGACGCAAGGTGCCTTACGTTTTGTTTTTGCCTCAGACCGTAATGCAGCAATCATTAACACAGTTTCATTTTATTTTATCTAAACATTAAATCCTCTATATTTCTTTCTTGGTTTATATGTCCGGCTTCATTCTATTCTTGCTCATCAGCATGAAGGATACTTTATATCTTAATAAGCAAATGCTGTTTATGCTGTCGTGATTTCAGTTAATGGATATTTCCAAAAGACCCTCCAGACAACCTCTTATTTCGCAGCCGTCAGGTGGGAGAAAAGAATTGTACAGACGCAGGGTACCCCGAAAAGATATCGAATACTAGCTGCTAAACAGTTTTCCTTGAGGCAGTTTATCTTGTCGGGAAAGAGCAAAAACCTACCCTGGAAGGAAGTGTGTCCCGCCTCCATCGTTATCAGAAAGGGAAGTTTCAAATTCTTATCTGTCGTGCTTTTGCTGGTCTCCTGCTCTAGAACAGAATCAGTCAGCCTCCTATGAAAAATCCTTTCCCTCGTACATACTGAGAAAAAGGGGCTAATTCACGTATCATCGTTCATTCCTGGTCAAAGAAAGGGTATCTGCGCTGTGTGTGTGTGCGCCCTGTTCCAGTGTAAGGCCTTTTCCGAGCCATGGGTGCTAACGCCCGGCAAGTCCTGGCTGCTTCCAGCAGGAAGCTCCACGAGATGCAGTCAAGCCGAAGGGACGTGAGCCTCGTCAAGATCTTCGTGCTCCCGATGGTGCAGAAAGCTGAAAGAATCCTGGAGACGCAGTTGGGCGACGACTCCTTCAGTGACTCAGACGACGACGATATTGTTGTGCTCGTATGAATATGGTGCTTTGAAACTTCGCTGCTCTGCGTGTCGGGAGCCTAACAAATATTTAAAGCGAATGAGACGACAACTTCCTTAGTCTTTATAGGTCCATACTGAATGCGCTGTGCGGAACAGAATGACAAAAGCCAGAAATGTCGTGCAACAGTGCTACCCGAACGGTGTGTGAGACAAATCATCAACAAAACAATTTATAGCAAAATACCATCGTGGCAAAATTTCAACATTTTTATTGATCTTGAAAATGGTATGCATTTCTTCTTTTGCTTAAAAATCGCGATACAATGAAATCCCATGCTCAAAAAACACACGACCAACGAACAAGATAGAGAGGTATGGTTAAAAATAAAAGAACATGTCAACTAAGGAGGGGCGGTGGCTACGGGTGCCAAACTACTTGCGCATTCGAAAATAGTAATACCTAAAGCAGTATTGAAGCAATATCGTTGCATAGCACAAATTATCACCGCAACTTCACTCACAAAATCAAAAATTATACCCCCTAGCCCACGAAAATAAGGGTAAAACAACTGAAACAGAAAAAAAATTGAAGACAGAGACATGTTGACTAATATTCCATCAATGCTCAACTTAAAGGTAAAAAACAAAATAAACGATGTATTGTAGCTAAAGATCAAAGAAAAAGAATGCGGTCGACGAGCTTTTGGTGCCAAAAAGCAAAATTAAGCGAGTTGCGTCTTCTCCAATGCACCGATCAAAAGGAGTCTACATCGACCGGTAATTACACAAGTTTAAGTACCTAAATAACGTCATGTACTGATTAGTCTCCGGACGCAAGGTGCCTTACGTTTTGTTTTTGCCGCAGACCTTTAATGGAGGCCACATTAGCAGAGTTTCATTTTAATTTATACAAACTTTAAATCGTCCATAATGATTTCTTAGTTTCTATCTTCGGCGTCACTCAAATCTTTCTCTTCAAGATGAAGAGTACTTTATTATTTGAAAATGAATTGCTTTTTATGCTGTCGTGAATTGAGTTGATGGATATATCCAAAAGACTCACCAGACAACCTCTTATTTCACAGCCCTCAGGCGGCACAAAAATAATGTACAGACGCAGGGTACCCTGAGAAGGAGATGTCCAATACTAGCTGTTAAACAGTTTTCCTTGAGACAGTTTATCTTATCGGGAAAGAGCAAAAACCTTTCCTGGAAGGAAGAGCCTTCTTAGCCGGGACCACAACCGGCAGGGCCATTGTAGAAAAACTCAATCTTAGCCGAGATAACAGAACAACCGCCAAAGTTGACATGCTCGGAAAAATTCGAGACAATATAGTTGTACCCCCATTACCCAGGAATATGCATCCTATTCATCACTCAGTGCGCCGGGCCAAGCGGGCAGAGGCGCTAGAGAAACGCTTCCGCTCCTACAAAGACGAGGGTGTGGTCTACGTGGATGCCGCTGAGTATGGTAAGAACACGATGACCGTCGCGGTCGTCAATAATAAACAGCTCCTCAAAATCAGTGCCTCCATACTCTCGGGTAACCCAGAGACTGCAGAGGAAGCTGCCATAGCACTGGCTTGTGTAGGCACAAAAGCGAGATACATCATCAGTGACTCCAAAGTTGCCATACTAAATTTCAGCAGGGGCCGGGTCTCCCCTCTAACGAATACAATTCTAAGCCGTCATGTAATAGACCGGAAAATTACGCTAGTCTGGTCACCAGCACATGCATCCCTGCCTGGTAATTAAACGGCCCACGAGTTCGCCCGAGGCTTTTCTTTCCGGGCGGACCCGAGCGAGGTGGTCTTTACAGACTGGGATCGCATGGTGACCTACAGAGAAATTACACAACATTATCGTTTGCAACGAGCTAGACTTCCTCCAGCGGATAGATCCTTGTCCAGATACCAAGCCATCAACTGGCGCCGGTCACAAACTTACACATTTCCAAACCCGGCCTTCTGGAGTTTTATGTACCCAGGGCAATTTTCAGAAAAATGCGCAAACTGCGAACTTAGGGCCACCTTGGACCACATACTATGGGAATGCCCTCATGCTCCCCGGGAGGGACGAGGTATTAACACAAAAGATCAATGGGAGACCTTACTACTGAGCTCCGACCCGGCGACTCAGTTACAACTCGTCTGACTGGCCGAAGCCGCCGCCGAGAGTCAAGACCTTTCGGCCGTCGTCTAGGCGGGTAGCCCTCTGGCTACCCTCTTTCTGTTGGATATTAAAAGTTTTCCTATCCTATCCTATCCACTTCCATCGCTATCAGACGGGGAAGTTTCAAATACATATCTCTCGTGCTTTTTTCGTCTTCTGCTATTGGACAGAATCAATCAGCCTCCTCTGAAACATCCTTACCCTCCTACATACTGAGAAAAGGGGACTCGTTCACAAATCGTCATTCATTCCTGGTCAAAGCAAGGGTATTTGCGCTGAGTGTGTTTTCTGCTCCAGCGTACCGCCTTTTTCCGAGCCATGGACGCTGACGCCCGACAAGTCCTGGCTGTTTCCTGCAGGAAGCTGAACGAGATGCTGTCAAGCCGAAGGAAGGTGAGCCTCATCAAGAAGATTTTCGTTCTTCTGATGGTGCGGAAAGCTGAAAGAATCCTGGAGACGCAGTTGGGCGACGGCTCCTTCAGTGACTCAGACGACGACGACATTGTTGTGGTCGTATGAATATGGTGCTTTGAAACTTCGCTGCTATGCGCGTCGGGAGCCAAAGAAACATTTCAGGGAGATGAGACGTGAGCTTCCTTAGTCTTTATAGGTCCATACTGAATGCGCTGTGCGGAACAGAATGACAAGAGGCAGGAATCACGTGCAACAGTGCTATCTGAACGCTGTGTGAGACAAATCATACGGGAAATCATACGGGAGACAAATCATACGGACAAACTTATACGGGAACCTCGCTAGCAAATAAATTCAACAAACACTTCCTAAACGCAGGAGCATTTAATACGAACAACGCGGATAGCTCTAACCTTGACTGCAAATCATATATGGGTTCGGCTGTTGCGGGTTCAATCTATTTGACTCCTGCTACAGAGGCAGAAATATTTACGCTACTAAAAAAGCTAAATAACAGTAGTGCTTGCGGAGTGGATAACTTCAAACGCAACCAATAAAATCAGTTGCACATCTATTTAGCCGCCCTTTGTCGCATATATGCAATTTGATCCTAAGTTCGGGTGTCTTTCCTGATAAACTGAAAGTCGCAAGAGTATCCGTTGTTCATAAAGGAGGTGATAAATGTAACCTTAATAACTACAGACCTATCTCTGTCTTGCCAATCTTTTCTAAAATAATAGAACAAGTTATAAATACACGCCTTCTAAACTACTTCCAGCAAAACGACGTCATAGTAGAACAACAGTATGGGTTCCAAAAATGTAAGTCAATGGAGACGGCCCTTCTATATAATAAAGATCAAATAATAGATAACTTTGAGCATAAATTGTGCACAGTAGGTTTGTTTCTTGATTTCAAAAAAGCATTCGACTCTATCAAACATGAAATCTTACTGCAAAAGTTACCCAACTACGGAATTAGAGGCGTTGCTCTCGGCTTAATTAAGAGTTACCTGTCAAACAGATTTCAGTACACAGCGGTAGGCAAAGCGCAGTCAGATATTGGTGTTATCGCATATGGGATACCACAAGGGTCTATACTTGGTCCATTATTGTTTCTGTTATATATCAATGATAATGTAAATATTCCACTAACCCCGCAAATTATCCTGTATGCTGATGACACTAACGCCTTTTTTTTCTGGTGCGAATATTGTAGATATTGAGAGGCAGGCGAATGTCTGCCTGTGTAACCTATCGGTATGGCTCGACGTAAACAAACTAGCCCTAAACACGAACAAAACAAAATATATTGTATTTCGACCAAAAAATAAATGTATGTCAGACATTCTTCTGCGCTTCGGCAATGAACAGATCGAACGCGTTGCATCACATAAATTTCTAGGTGTAATCTTTCAGGAACACCTAAACTGGTCTGCACATGTCGCAAAAGTTCGAACAGATATCTCAAGAACGATTGGGCTCACCTATAAACTAAAGGATTTGCTACCACCATGGTTAAAAAAGCAATTGTATTATGCTCTAATACACTCCCGTCTGCACTACTGTCTTCTTGTATGGGGTACGACCACAAAAGCAAATTTAGAAAACCTACATGTACTACAAAAACATTTTCTGCGCCAAATAGAAAATGTACCACGCCGAACTCATACAGCACCGTTATTTTAAAAACACCGAATCCTGACTATCACAAACATCCTATGTAAAAAACTAGCAGTAGCTATATATACTCAAATCAAACAGAATGCATCATCGTTCACAGAGAAATATCTTCATAAAGAACACATGTACTATCTCCGGCATACCATTTATAACAGAGACAGGATTCGTACAAACTACGGAACACAAAAGTTAACATATCAGATTCCTGACTTCTTGAATAAGCACGCCATGATTATGAATATTATTACTGACAGTTCTTCAGCTCTAGCCTTTAACAGAAACATTAACACATTTTTTTAGCACACAATTTTGACTATTTCCTTTTTTTTCTGGGTTCCAAGTAGACACCAGATGGTTTTTGTTGTGAATGTTTTATTGTTCCCGCTTGCTTATTTTCTCTATTACTGCATGCGATTTATATTGGCTGTTTGTTTCCACGCAGTATGACTTAGCCCTGTATGCTATGCTGTATTAATGTGTTCCTTTTATGTTGATCGAAACTTTGTTCAATGATGTGACTGTACCTGCTGTTGAGTGATGTGTTTGGGAAGGGGGGAAGGGGGCCGACACTGAGTCAGGCATTAATTTGCCTTTATGTCTGCCTCCTAGGCACCTATTACTGCTGCCTGAATAAAATGACATTGACTTTGACTTTGAAAATTTTCATTTAGTTCGTCAACGCTAAGATTATCAGAAAAAATTTTCTCCAGACAGGCCTTTTCTTGAAATACTGGCCAGTCTGCTAAGTGCATCTTCCAACGGCGTGGTCTTGTTGGGATTTTTGGTGGTGGTGTACCACAGTTAATTACTACTGGAAAGTGATCGCTTCCGTACGGGTTATCGAGAATATCTCACTTAAAATTGGTAAAAACGGATGGAGAGCTAAAAGACAAGTCGATGCAGCTCATTTCGCCTGAGGATGAAGAGCAATATGTAGGTTGCCTGTATTGAGCAAGCAGACGTTGTTGCACAGAATAAAATCTTTTAAAATCCGACCTCTAGTGTCTGTCTGTTCACACCCCCAAAACGAGGAGTGCGCGTTAAAATCCCCGCCTACCAGATAAGGCTATGGTAGCTGCCTAAATAGCTCCTCTAGACCTTGTAGTGTAACAGTGAGATGTGGTGGAAGATATATAGAGTATACGGTAAATCTTTTAAAGCTTAGGACGGTGACTGCAGCATCTTCATAGTTCGTCTGGAGCTTTAATTCATGGGTTGCGACGCAGCTCTGAACTACAACAGCAACGCCTCCAGAGAGCCTATTTGCTTTCTCATGGTCACCGCGAAAGACTTCATACTTTTTAAAAATATTATTATGAGAAGGTCCCAAGTTGGCCTCCTGCAGACATAGTGCTACAGGAGATATAGTTCAGGATATCTGTTGCGTCGATATAGCTCAGGATATCTGTTGCGTCACTATAGTTATTCAGAATTCTGCGGCAGTTCCAGTGGATTAGGAGCGCCATGATGATTTTGGGGGAGATTGTATTGGTACCTTAGGTCCCTCCTTGCTGAGGGCCCGTTATTAAGCTTTTTTTCTTTTTTACGATCAAGGAATCACCGCCGCCGTTGCGGCAGAGGCGAGCTCTGAATTGTACCCATCGCAGCAGTGGAGGCGCTGGATATCCGTGGGGAACCCACGGGTAGGGGGTGGTGGACAGCTCCCGAATGGGGGAAGCCTTGCGGGCTGCCGACTTGGAGGCCGACGGGCCCGTTTGTGGGGGTGGCATAGCAGCTTCGCTGCATCTGCCAGGGGCGCGGATGGCTCTGCCTGAACCTCGCTTAGTGTGAGCTGGCCAGGTGCCGAAGGCCGCTGTGGTGTGCCGCCCACGCACCACATCGGCGAAGTTTGTATGTGCGGTGAAAGAAAATATGCTCCCATTCATTCCGTCACGCTGTCTTGCCTCTTTCAATGTAACATTCTCTTTGATCTTGATGATAAAAATGTCCTTTCCTTTTTTCCATGCAGGACACGATCTTGAATAGGCGGCTTGATCGCCTTTGCAGTTTCCACAGCGTGGTGCAGCATCGCAGTCTTCGGATTTATAGTAATTGGAGGCACATTTGGCACATGTATCGCGGACGCGACAGCTTTGGGAGGCGTGGCCAAACATTTGGAATTTGGAACATCGTCTGTGGTTAGGGATATATGGTCGGATATTTTTGCGTACCCTACCTGGATTGATTCGGGCAGGGTGCAGGAAGCAAAAGGTCAGTACCTGGTGTTTCGTTGGAATTTCTTTGCTTTCTTTGCGTATTTTCATTCTCTATACATTGGTTACATTTTCTCCGGACAGTCCTTCCAGCGTTTCCTCTTCTGTCAGGTTCAAAAAGTCGTTATTGGAGATGACACCACGTACAGTGTTTAGCGATCTATAGGGTATTACAGACACTGGGTTGTCACCGAAAGTTTCAATATCTCCAAGTTTCGAGATTTGAAAGATATCAACAAGTTCTAGCAGGAGGTCTCCACTAGCCAGTTTTGTTACCTTGTACTTCGGACCTAATGAATCTGTGAGAACTTTTGAAACTATGAATGGGGATAGTAGTCTAGCTGGCTTTTCTTTTCGTTCACTGTGCACAATATGGTACTCTCGGAAAAATGTCTTCTTTTTGTTGAAAAATTGTGAGGTCACATCGGTCCGCCCTCTTTTCAGAGGACGATCATTTGAAAGAAAGGAGGTAGCCATAAAAAATTGTGTTCTTCGGCCATGGTGCCAGCCACACACCATGGAGCCCAACGAGATGACCTGACAGGAACTTGAAAACAAGCCCTGCCCTCGCTAGCTGTACACCGCTGCTATAACAAAATATGACGCTGCTCAGGGTGGTTGGCCACTCAAGGTTAACCCTTGCCGCCTAAGAAAAGTGAAAAAAAAACGAGAAGAGAGGAGGAGACAGGAAAGTTCTAAGAAAGATTATAGGAAAGTGAAAGAGCGAGGGGAGGGCGGGAAAAAGCGACTGCTGATTTCCCCCGGTCGGGTCAGACCGGAGGTGCCGTCTACAAGAAGCTGGGGCCAAAGTGGTGTGTTGCCTCCGCCGAGGGGCCTTAAAGGTCCAAGCGCTCAGTGTCGGCTCAACCACCAGGATCCCCTTTTCCCCGGACACTGCGATGCCACGCACGACCAAGCGCGGGTGCTCGGGTCCGTGGTGATGCACTGTTCACCATCATCCCCATGCGGGGATGTCCCTGCGGATGCGCGAGATCCCGCGGTGTCGCCACTCACCGACGCCTGCAAGCTGCAGACGCCCCCCTGCGGGGAGTAGCCTAAGAAATATTTAAGGGGGATGAGGCGACAGCTTCCTTAGTCTTTACAGGTCCATACTGAATGCGCTGTGCGGAACAGAATGACGAGAGCCAGAAATGACGTGCAACAGTGCTTCCCGAACGCTGTCTGAGGCAAATCATCAACAAAAAAATTTGTAGCAAAACACCATCGCGGCAACATTTGAATAAACCAATTGATCATGAAAGAGGTATACATTTTTTTGTTTAAAAATCACGAGACAATGAAATCACACGTGCAAAAAACACACGACCAATGAACAAAAGAGAGAGCAATGATTAACAATAAAGGAAAAAAGAACTAGTGAGGGGCGGTGGCTACGGGCGCCGAACTTCTTGTGCATTCGAAAATAGGAATACCTAAAGCAGTATCAAAACATACCGCTTACATGCACAATTTATGACCGCAATTTCAATCACAGAATCAAAAACTATACCCCCTAATTCACAGAAATAAGGGTAAAAGAACTCAAAGAGAAAAAAAAATTGAAAAAGAGAGACGTGTTGACTAATATTTTAGCAATGCTCCGCGTAAAGATAAAAAGCAAATAAACGCTGTAGTTTACCTGAAGCTCAAAGAAAAAGAATGCGGTCGACGAGCTTTTGGAGCCAAAAAGCAAATTTAAGCGAGAATTGCGTCTTCTCCAATGCACCGATCAAAAGGTATCTACATCGACCGGTAATCACACAAGTTTAAGTACCTAAATAACGCCATGCACTGATCAGTCTCCGGACGCAAGGTGCCTTACGTTTCATTTTTGCCACAGACCGTTAATAGAGCCCTCATTAACCGAGTTTCATTTTAATTTATTCAAACTTTACGTCCTCTATAATTATTTCTTTGTTTCTATGACCGACAACATTCCAATCATTCTCGTCAACATGAAGAGTATTTTATTATTTGAAAATCAAATGCTGTTTATGCTGTCGTGATTTCAGTTGATGAATATTTCCAAAGGCTCCAGACAACCGCTTATTTCACAGCCCTCAGTTGGCAGAAAAATATACAGACGCAGGGTACCTCGATAAGGGGATGTCCAATACTAGCTGTAAGACGAGTTTTCCTTGAGAGAGTTTATGTTATCGGGAAAAGAGCAAAAACCTTCCCTTTAAGGAAGTCTGTTCCACCTCCATCGTTATCAGACGGGGCAGTTTCAAATTCTTATCTTTCGTGCTCTCTCGGCTTCTGCTATTGGAAAGAATCAGTTAGCCTCCTCTGAAACATCCTCTCCCTCGTACTTATTGAAAAAAATGGGCTAGGCTCATCCACATGTCGTCATTCATTCCTGGTCAAAGCAAGGGTATTTGCGCTGAGTTTGTGTCCTGCTCCAGCGTACCGCCTTTTTCCGAACCATGGACGCTGACTCTCGACAAGTTGTGTTGTGTTGTGTTTTATGGCACATAGGCAACTGAGGCCATCATGCGCCAAGAACAAGGTATAGGAAAAGTCTTTTGTTGAATATTCTAGAAATACAAGAATAATCATTGCTCTAGCGGCCCTCAAATACTAATGTTACTCAGTAAAAACATACGCAAATTTTATAAATGGCTACAAGTTAAAGCTTTAAAGAGAGCCGGGTAACCTCAGCAGCCTTCCTTGGCTGCGGAAGGATATCGAGGCTGCCAACCAATCAAAATAAGAGCCTCAACTTTCTTCTCAGGCATGATAAATCGGCTGAGGTGTACTGAAATTTAAACAAACCAGTGGGTAAAAAAATTTAGTCTCTTGAGAAATCTCGTTTCGTTAAGAAAGCTCAACACACATCATATATTAACACTTGCATCATCTCCTAAAAGCTGTGCGGAATGAGAAGGAATGCATTTATTATAAAATTCAGTAAAATACGTTTTTCTTAGTTCCTTCAGTTCCACACAAGAGAATATGTGGTTAACCGTGAGTTCATCTCCACATTCTTGTCAAACAGGTTTGTCTTGTTTTGTTAGTAGGAAGTTGTGCGTAATTTGCGTGTGGCCTATTCGGAGACGGCATAAGATCACTTCCTTGAAAAGTTCTTGGTGCACACACGACTTAAATTCACCTAAGACTGGTTTTACTAAGTGCAGTTTATTTTTACCTAATTGTTCCAAGTCGGCTGTCATTTTTTCTTAGTTTCCTTGATACTAATTTCATGCAATCATTAAACGGCATATTTAATTTAATTATTTCCTTGCCACGAGCTTTACCAGCACACACATCTGCTCTCTCATTGCCTTTAATTCCTACATTACTCGGAACCCAGCACAGTTTTATATTTTGTCCTTGAGCTGTGGCAGTTACTATGTTGTGTATGATGTCACCAAGCAGAGCGGAGCTTGCATTTTTTGAATAGAGAGCTCTAAGTACACTTAAAGAGTCTGTATAAATAACAGCATTTTTGAGGTTCTCACTTAGTATTTTTTCTATGGTCATCCATACTGCGTAGCACTCCGCGGTGAAGATGGAGGAACACTGTGGTTGTCATACTATTTGCTCCGAATTTCCTCGCACCACTGCGCTTCCTACGCAACTATCTGTTTTTGATCCATCAGTATAAAATTCTGTAAAACTACTGTATTTTTCTTCAAGGGCACGGAATTCTTGTAATATATGTTGCTGTGGAGTTCGCTTTTTACGGAAATGTGCAAGAGTGAGGTCACAGATAACAGGAAAATTGAACCATGGAGGCAGTGGACCACGTCTTCGAGCTACGCCAGGTAATGCATCCATTACGCCGAGGTTTTTGCACACATCTTCAAAACGCAGGGGAAGTGGCCTTATAGCTAATGATTTGTTGTTAAGTAGTTTTCTAGATGTGCACTTCGTGACTATTCGGTGACCGATATGTTTAGGTAGTGAACGGATTTTTAAAACGTACGATCAAGTGAGCATGGTTCTTCTCTCTGTAAGCGATGGCTCGTTGACTTCCACATAAAGACTGTTTGTCGGTGCCGTCCTGCATGCATCGGTGGAAAGACGCAAGCCTAAATTGTGTACTGGGTCTAGCCGCCTAATGTGCCGAAATATTTAATCGCGCGTTTGTATCTGTTTTCACAAACGAAACTGCCTCACCATTGCCCACTCCGCCTACTCTAACACTGCCAGCAATGTCTCCCATCGAAATCACAGCGCAGGGTATCGAAAACCTTATGGACAGAATTAAACTTTCGTCAGCCGCTGGAGTGGACGAAATGAACTCAAAAGTACTGAAAAACACAAAACACATTTCTGCCATTTATCTCTCATTACTGTTTCTGCAATCGCTGTCGACAGGAACTTTACCGGACGACTGGAAGGTGGGGAGGGTCATCCCGGCCCACAAATCAGGTCAAAAGGATTCTCCGCTAAATTATCGTCCCATCTCCTTAACCAGCGTGCCTTGCAAAATCATGGAACATGTCATCTATTCCCATATCATAAACTTTCTAGATTCAAACAGCTTCCTTGATCCGGCTCAACACGGGTTTCGTAGGGGGCTCTCCTGCGAAACCCAACTGGCAATCTTCACTCACGACGTGCATGCTAACCTTGACCGCAACCTGCAGACCGATGCGTTATTTTTAGATTTTGCGAAGGCATTTGACAAGGTACCTCACCAGCGCCTAATACTAAAACTCGCCCTTTTAAATTTACACCCTAATATCCTGCAATGGATTAAAGAATTTCTAGCTAACCGATCTCAGTTCGTTTCTATTAACAACCACCGCTCAAGCGCTCTCCCTGTTAAATCTGGCGTCCCTCAGGGATCTGTGCTCGGCCCACTCTTGTTTCTAATATATATTAATGATCTAGCTTCACATGTGTCATGTAAAATTCGTATCTTCGCTGATGACTGCGTAATCTATCGCACTGTCACTAACATTTCTGATCAAATGGCCCTTCAAAACGACCTTAACAGCGTCCATAAATGGTGTGACCTCTGGCTAATGACGCTAAATGCTAACAAATGCAAACTCATTTCCTTTCATCGACAACACAACCCTCTTATTTTTTCCTATGCAGTTGCTAACTCGTTTATAGAAAGCGTCCAATCGTTTAGGTATCTTGGTGTCACCCTCTGCAGCGATCTTTCTTGGCGAACACACATTACCACAATCATATCATCTGCTAACAGATCTCTAGGATTCATGAAACGTCATCTTCGTCATGCGCCGCAACACGTGAAGCTGCTCGCTTATAAAACCCTCATCAGACCCAAACTTGAGTACGCCAGTCCCATCTGGAGCCCACACCATGCATACCTAACAAATGCACTCGAATCAGTTCAGAACCGCGCCATTCGTTTCATTCACTCTGCATATTCATATACCACCAGCGTTTCAGCTCTGAAGAAGAATTCCGCTCTTGAAAGCCTCGCAGACCGCCGCCGCATTGCCAGCCTCTATTTGCTCCACAAGTTTTTCCATAGTTCTCTAAATCAACCACCCTACATTACTCATCCGAACCGCATATCTCACCGCACTGCCCATCCGTTTCAGATCGCCCGCCCTGTGTCGCGTACTGCAACTTTTTCAGGTTCATTTTTTCTCCGAACTGTTGTGGACTGGAATGGCCTCCCCACCGATATCGCTGCCATTACACACCTGTCTGCATTTTCAGATACGCTAAGCAATTATTTCAAAGCAATGACTTGTACTTGTTGATCAACATATTAACCCACCCCTTATGTAATACCCCCTGAAGGGGGTCTTTAAGGTGAATAAAGTGAAGTGAAGTGAAGAAGTGAAGTACGACTGCCTCGCTGATACATAAACTATGTATCCGTAATCTAATGTAGAACGTACTACAGAGCGATGAATCCGTAAAAGACAGGTCCTATCGGAACCCTAATGTTTTCGTGAAAGTACTTTTAGTATATTCAGTGATTTAGAAGCTTTATTTTTGAGTATGTTTATGTGTGGTAGGAATGTGAGCTTTTTGTCATGTCATTCTTAGAAATTTGTGCTCATCTTTAATTGGTAGTGCGACTTCATTTAAATACAGGGAGGTATCAGTGTGCAGTGCTCTTCTAAGCGAAAAAAGAACACTTACTGACTTTTGTATAAAAAACTTGAAACAGTTTTTGTCTGCCCATGTTGCTAGTTTATTCACTGTCATCTGTGTTTGCCTCTCACACGATGTAACTCTAGAGGATGTGTAAGCAATCTGGAGATCGTCGATGTAGACAGAATGCATGATACACTTTGGGATTATTTTTGCTAGGGAATTCATTTTTACTATAAAAAGCGTGGTGCTTAAAATGCACCCCTGAGGCACGCCGTTCTCTTGAATGAAAGCTTTAGAAAGAGTGGCACCCAGGCGTACTTGAAATGAACGGTTGGTCAAAAATCACGCAAGCATTTTAGCATTCTACCATGGATTCCGAGGTCTCCAAGATCCCGCAGTATGCCAAACCTCCATGTGGTGTCATAGGTTTTCTCTAAATCGAAATAGACCGCAAGGCAATATTGCTTGTGTATAAATGATTCTCGGACTGTGTTCTCCAGGCGGACTAGATGGTCGGTTGCAGAGCACGCCTTTTTAAACCCACACTGATGGATGTCAAGAAGATCACGAGATTGTAATATAAACATTAATCTAATCTTAAGGACGCTTTCGAAGGACTTGGCAAGTACGCTTGTTAGGGCTATAGGTCTTTAATTGCCAGCGGAGGTAGGTACTTTCCCGGCTTCAACAACGGTACAATAATGGCTTTTTTCCATGCCTCTGGAATCTCTCCTGATAAACATATTTTGTTAAAAAATTTCAGAAGCGAGTCTACAGTATGTTCGGACAAGTGGGCAAGCATTTCGTAATGGACTTCATTTGGTCCTGGTGCAGTCAGTTTACCCGAAGAAAGTGCACTTAATTTGTTGTATTGTAAATGGGCTATTATATGCTTCGTGAGCAGTGCCCTTTATCGGCAGTCTTTCTTTTTCGGCTGTGTTTTTATATTTTAAAAATTGTTCTGTATAGTTAGAGGAACTAGATACAGTATAAAAATGTTCGCCTAATATGTCTGCTTGTTCTTTTATATTTTTCTGTACACCAGAGGCGGTCAGAAGAGGAACTGTGAATGGAGAGTTGCGACCATCCATTTTGTGTGCTGCCTCCCACATTTTTTTCGACGAGACTTGGCTGTTTATCGAGGAAATGAAACGCTGCCAGGATGTTTTTCGGCCTTTCGACGTATGTACTGCGCTTTTGCTCTTGCTTTTTGAAAGTTTATAAGGTTCTCCTGTGTGGGGTATCGGCTAATTATACCCAAAGCTTTATTTTGTTGTTTTTTCCTTCTTTGCAATCTCGTGTTCACCACATTTTATGGTTGCGTTGTACTATTCCTGAAGACTGGTTGATAGCTAAGCGTGCGGCAGAAAGAATTCAATTTGTGAACTTTTCATTTATTTCGTTTACAATAAGATTTTCTAACGTGGCTGCTGTTCTAAACAGCTGCCAGTCTGCTAAATTGAGCTTCCAACACCGCGGTTTTGTCCGGGTGACTGATGGTGGGGATGATAGGCAGATTTTAACAGGGAGATGATCGCTTCCGTACGGGTTGTCTTAGACATCTCATTTAAAATCGTCAAAACCTGAAGGAGAGCTAAAAGACAAATCTAAAGCACTCATTTTTCCTGAACTAGGGGAGCAATAAGTAGGTTTACCGGTGTTCAATATAAATATACAATACAAATATTCTTGGATAGTATAAAATCCTCAATAACCTGACCTCTGCTATCGGTTTTCTCACTGCCCCAGAAACAAGAGTGTGCATTTAAATCGCCAACTATCAAGTATGGCTCCGGTAACTGTTGTAAAAGGCTCTCTAATTCATGCTTTCTGACTTCGAGATGTGTTTGTGAAGATATACGTTACAAAATATAATGGTTTTCTAACCACACACAGTGGCTGCTACGGCTTTGAACCTAGTTTTGAGTTTGATCTCACTACCTCCTACGCCAGGTTGCACAATGATTCCTACGCCTCCCGAGAGTCTGCTCGCCAACTCTCGGTCATGGCGGAAGACAGTATACTTCTTTAGCACTTTTGTGTGCTGAGGGCCTAGATTGGTTTCCTGCACACTTAAAGCAATAGGAGAAATTGTGTTTAAAATGTCTTTTATGTCGTTATATTTATTTACGGGACCTATGCAGTTCCAGTGTATTATGAAAGCCATCTTAATGTTGTGTGCGTGTGTGCAGATAAAATTAGATCAACTTTGATTTGGCCCCTTGACTCGGAGCCTCACATTTTTTTATCGATCCAAAGACCTCCGCCGTCCGTCCGATGTGGACGCAACGAGGCTGCCCTGGGTCGTGTCCATCGCCTCGGCAGAGGCGCTGGACGACCGTGCAGGATGCACGCTGACTTTTGAGTTAGACCTCGACCTGTGGGAAGAGGTCTTGAGGCCCGCTGACCCGGGGGTCTCCGCAGCCAGCTTTGAGGTTGGCGGAGTAGTATTTAGCTACTCCACCAGGGGGCCCGGATGGCCCTGCCATAGGCCCACTGCGTGCGGCCTGGACAGGTGCCGAAGCCTGGTGTGATGCGCCGCGCCCACGCACCACATCGGCGAATGTTGCTTTCGCAGTGAAGGGGAATTGGTTTGTTTCGGCGTATCGCCTTCTTGCTTCCTTGAAAGAAATGTTTTCAGTGGTTTTCAGAGTAATTATTTCTTTTTTCTTTTTTTTAGGACGGACAAGCCCTGGAGTATGCAGCATGGTCTCCCTCACAATTTGTGCACCGCGGGGCAGCAATACATTCATCTGACTGGTGGTCCTTCGAGGAGCATTTCGCGCAAGTTTTGCAGCCGCGACAGCTCTGTTAGCCGTGGCCAAACCTCCGGAAATTGAAACATCTGCGTGGGCTTGGTATATACGGCCTTACATTTATTTTCAGGTACCCGACTTCAATGCTCTCAGGTAGTGTGCTGGTGTTGAAAGCGAGGATCATGTGTTACGCATCTATTTCCTTGTTATCCTTCCGGATCTTTATCCGCTGAACATTTATGACATCTTGGTCGGCAAGGCCTTCAAGAATTTCTTTTTCAGAGAGGTGAACGAAATCAATTTCTGATATGACGCCTCGGACTGTGTTCAAAGACCAGTGTGACGTGATGGAGGCAGGAATCTCCCCAATTGATACACTGTTTGCAAGTTTCGAGTGCTGGACGGTGTCACGTATTCAAGCAGTAAGTCGCCACTAGCCATTTTTGATACCTTGTACCTAAACCCCAAGGTACCTGTCAGGCACTTTGCTGCCAAGAAAGGGGAAATCAGTCTTGCTTGTTGTTCTTCAGCTTTGCTATGAATGACATTAAATTTTGGGAATGACAGTTTTCTTTTTTGAAAAAATCTTCATCGTTCCGCCATCTTTTTAGATAGCGATCAGGTTGAGAATGGAGGGGAGCCATAAAAAATTTAGTTTTTCAGCCACGGTGCCAGCCTCCCACCACGGAGCCCAACAAGGGGACGGGACAGCAACTTGCACGCAAGTTCTGCCCATGCCAGCTGTACACCTCAACTTTAACCAAATATGACGAAACCCAGGGTACTTCGCCACACAAGGTTAACCCTAGCCGCCCATGAAGAAATGAAAAAGCTAAGAAACGACGAGGACACAGGACAGTAGTGAGAAAGAAGATAGGAAAGTAAAAGATGTAGAGGAGGACAGGAAAAGGCGACTGCCGATGTCCCCCGGTCGGGTAAGGCCGGAGGTGCCGTCTACAGGAACCTAGGGCCACAGTAGTGTGTTGCCTCCGCCGAGGGGCCTTAACGGTCCAAACGCTCGGCATCGACTCAACCACCAGGATCCCCTCTTCCCCGGACACGGCGATGCCACGCACGGCGAGGCGCGGGTGCTCGGGTCCGTGGTGATGCACTGTTCACCATCATCCCCTTGCGGGGATGTCCCTGCGGATGCTCGGGAACCCGTGGTGTCGTCGCTCACCGACGCCTGCAAGTTGCAGTCGCCCCCGTGCGGGGAGACGCCCGACAAGTCCTGGCTGCTTCCTGCAGGACGCTGAACGAGATGCAGTCAAGCCAAAGAGACCTGAGCCTCATCAAGGCGATCTTCGTTTTCCTGATGATGCGGAAAGCCGAGAGAATCCTGGAGACGGACTTGGGCGACGACTGCTTCAGTGACTCACACGACGACAACATTGTTGTGCTCGTATGAAAACGGTGCTTTGAAACTTCGCTGCTATGCGCGTCGGGAGCCTAACAAATATTTAGGGGTATGGTACGACAGCTTCCTTAGCCTTTAAAGGTCCATACTGAATGAGCTGCGCGGAACAAAATGGCATGCAACAGTGCAACCCGAACGCTGTGTGAGACATATCATCAACAAAACTATTTATATCAAAACACCATCGCGGCAAAATTTGAATAATTCTATTGATCATGAACGTGGTATACATTTTTTCTTTGGTTTAAAAATCCCGATACAATGAAACCGCATGCGCAAAAAACACACGACCAACGAACAAAATAGAGAGGAAAGGTTGACAATAAAAGAACATAACTAAAGAGAGGCGGTGGCTGCGGCTGCCAATCTTCTTGCGCATTCAAAAATAGCAATACCTAAAGTAGTATTGAAGCAGAACGGTTACGTGGCAGAAACTACGACCGCAACTTCAATCACAGAATAAAAAAAATGGCCTGGCTTAGCTAAGGTTACGCCTAGGGTGCGAAGCATCCCTGTCTGTAGGCGGCATCTCGCTGTATGACTGCCTCGGCGTGAGGAGCGGGGCTCTTTTATACAAAGCCGCAACGACTATAGGCCCCTAGCGGGAGGAGCGGGAGTTAGCCTTGGTGGTCACGGGCGCGCGGCGACCGCGCGAGTTGAGCCCCGTTTCTCCACAGCTGGCGTGACGTCAGACCACGTGCTCGGCTGCAGCGCCCCTAGCGGGAGGAGCGGGAGTTAGCCTTAGTGGCCGCGGCCGCGCGGCGACCGCGCGAGTCGAGCCCCGTCTCTCCTCAGCTGGCGTGACGTCAGACCACGTGCTCGGCTGCAGCGCCCCTAGCGGGAGGAGCGGGAGTTAGCCTTGGTGGTCGCGGCCGCGCCAGGCTGGGCTATGGTTGAGCTAAGTAGTGTCCCTATTGTGCTTCGCATAAAAGTAAACCCCCTAGCGCAGAGAAATGAGGGTAAAAGAACAGAAACAGAAAAAAATTTGAAAAGACTGAGACGCGTTGACTAATATTTCAGCAATGCTCAGCTTAAGGGTAAAAAACAAATAAACGCTGTGGTGTACCTAAAGCTCACAGAAAAAGAATGCGGTCAACGAGGTTTGGGGGCCAAAAAGCAAAATTAAGCGAGCGTTGCGTCTTCTCCAATATACAGAAAAAATGTATCTACATCGACCGGTAATTACACGGGTTTAGGTACCGAGGTAACGTCATGCAAGATTTAGTCTCCAGCAGCAAGGCGCCTTGCCTATCGCTTTTGCTGCAGAGCGTTAATGGAGCACACATTGACACACAGTTTCATTTTAATTTACACAAACTTTAAATTCTCGCTATTTATATCTTATTTCTTGGTTTCTTGTTTCCGGCGTCATTCTATTCTTGCTCCTAATCACGAAGAGTACTTTATTACTTCATAAAGAAATGCTGTTTATGCTGTCGTGTTTCAGCTGATGGATGTTTCCAAAAGACTCTCCAGACAACCTCTTATCTCCAACTCCTCAGGTGTCAAAAATATTGTGCAGTCGAAGGGTACCCCGAGAAGGAGATTCCTAATTAACATATCTTCCTCTTCGGCGATTTCAATTTTCCGAAGATTGACTGGCATAATGAGCCCGCCCCTATAGATAACAATAAAGAAACAAGGGGATTCCTAGATTTTCGCCACAACCTCAACCTTACTCAGGTAATACTTGAACCTACCCGCGTAACACAGAACTGCGCCAATATTTTAGATTTCTTAATAACCAGTCACCCAGACAGCGTACAGCCCATTACATTCCTGCCTGAAATAAGCTACCGCAAAGTAATTTTCGCTAACCTTCTCCTTACGCCAAACTGGCGCCGCAAATACCATAAAACCATCCGCCTTTATGACAAAGGAAATTACAACGTAATAAATAATAAACTTAACGCGTTTTTTCATGTTTTCCCGTCAGGTTTTCATTTCCGCATTTCCGCAGTGTTCAAGAAAATTGGTTGCTGTTGAAAGAAACTAGAAAATCCAGCTGATAGATTCATCCGCCATATTAGTTTTCACTCTAATTCACAAAAGCCATGGTTTACTAAAACGCTGAAACGTTTGT
Source organism: Amblyomma americanum (assembly GCF_052857255.1). Classification (NCBI taxonomy): domain Eukaryota; kingdom Metazoa; phylum Arthropoda; class Arachnida; order Ixodida; family Ixodidae; genus Amblyomma; species Amblyomma americanum. The sequence goes on along the minus strand of NC_135498.1, from coordinate 126,711,004 downwards.
AGATCGAAAAGAAGCGCCTTTACCGTTCAGCCAAGTCTCAGGGGACGCATAGTGCATGGGTAAAATATCGCGAAACTGAAAGATCATAACTCACCGCTATTTTTAATGCCAAGCAAACCTCTTTTCACTCGGACTTGCCGAATATGCTAACTAGTAACCCCAGAAAGTTCTCAAATGTTATCAATCGGCATCACGCACAAGAAATAACCCTCACCGATGAGTCAGGCACAGTTTTCACTGGTGCTGAGTACGCTGCCATGTTTAACTCTGTCTTCTCAACTGTATTTACGAAAGAAACTGATATACCGCCATCATTTTCAGCACCTCCCTCAATGATAAATTATGCTATGGCACCAGTTGTCGACACGTAATCTGGCATTTCGTCCCTAATTGAAACCATGAAAATTTCATCATACACTTTTGACAATATGAACTGAAAGGTTTTGAAAAATAACAAGGATATTTGTGCGCAATTTTTATGCATACTTTTTTCACAGTCACTGTTATCAGGTAAACTACCACGCGTTTGAAAAAGCGGTAAGGTCGTTCCAGTCTTCAAATCGGGTGAAAAAAATTCACCGCTGAACTACCGTCCCATTTCCCTTACCAGCGTACACTGCAAACTCATGGCACACGTCATCTACTCCAATGTCATGAGCTTCTTCGACTGTCACAACTTTTTTCATCCTGCGCAACACGGTTTTCGAAAAGGCTTCTCATGCGAAACACAGCTGGCCATTCTTATTCATGATCTGTATGCTAATCTTGACTCTAACCTACAGACCGATGCTATTTTTCTGGACTATGCAAAAGCGTTCGACAAGGTTCCTCACAAACGCTTACTACTAAAACTTTCATATTTTAACCTCCCCTCTAATATCTTTAAAAGGGTAGAAGAATTCTTGACTAACCGCTCATAGTACGTCACCGTTAACAACCACAACTCTTATCCTATCCAAGTAACGTCAGGCATCCTGCAAGAGTCTGTCCTCGGTCCACTTCTGTTTCTAATTTATATTAACTATTTACCAACGCATGTATCTAGCAAGATTCGCATGTTCGCCGATGATTGTTTAATTTACTGCAACGTTAAAAACGCTTCTACCAAACATCTCTTCAACACGATCTTAACCGCATCCAGGAATGGTGTGCCAATTGGTTAATAAAACTTAACCCTCAAAAACGTAAAATCTTGTCCTTCACGCGTCACCGCTAGCCGCTTCATTTCCCATACGTCTTAGCTAACGACCCTGTTCACCCGGTTCTATCATACAAGTACTTAGGCATTACCTTGTGTAGCGAATTGTCCTGGAGCACACACGCTACGAACATCATTTCATCCGCTAATAAAACACTTCGATTTTATAACGTCATCTCCGCCAAGCACCTAAACATGTGAAGTTATTACCGTACAAATCCCTTGTCAGACCAAAATAAGAATATGCCTCACCCATTCGTAACCCGCACCAAGCTAACCTTATAAATGCACACGAATCATTCCAAAACAGAGCAGCCAGATTCATTCATTCATCATATTCTTACGACATCAATGTGTCAGCGTGTAAAGCTGAATCCGACCTAATGCCCTTATCATCTCGTCGCCGCATTGCCAGCCTTTCCTTGTTTAATAAATTTTTCTATAGTTCACTCGGCCGCGCACCCTATGTCGCACGAGCAAAGCTGATAATGTATAAGCTTCTCCAAGTGTTTTGAAAATGGTTAAGACGGAGATGGGTCGGTAATTATTCATATCATTAGGATCACCCTTTTTGAAGAGCATATATACATTATCGATTCGCGTTCGTTTTGAAAAACACGCACTCGTTAGGGAAAGGTTAAAAAAATGGGTTAAATATGGACATAAGACATCCAACACATATTTCACCGGACGTGTCTGAACTCCTTCAGCGTCGCAACTTGAACTATTATTTAAAGAAGAAAAAACTGCTGTAACTAGATCATTGTTAAAGGGCTTAGAAAAGCACATGAATTATTTCTAACGGGCATAAAATGGTAAAAATTTTAGGGTATACTATGATGAGTATCATGAAGTTAATACTCATTAAAGCAGTCTGCAAGGGTGCAGCCAGGCACTTCACAGTCATTTATGAACAACTTCTCGATTCTAGGTGAAAGTTTCGCGCGTTTATAAACTGTGTTCAATTATTTCCAGATGAGGTCACTTTTATTTGTGCAACCCTAGAATTCAGAGTTAATGTATCTAGACCTGCTTATTTTAACGTCCTTGTATAAGTTATTTCGTAACGTCCTAACTTGCTTTAAGGAATCAGGATCTTTTGTTTTAATAAACTGATCGTAAAGCATGTATTTATCGTTGATTTTTCGGCGCAGCTCTGGAGTTATCCAAGGCTTGGTGATTTTTTAACATAGCTTAAATGTTTTTAGTAGAAAATGTCGCTTGTAAACCTGCAGGAACTGGTTCTTTAACTTTTCGTACACTTCATCGGCATTTCTTATCTCCATTACCCATGTAAAACTTGACTTCAGTCGTTCAGTCCTGAAGCTGTCAAAATTTGACATAGTATAGACTGAAAAAAATAGGCGGTATTCTTTTGCGTCCTTCTAAATTCTGCTTCTTTACCATAACAAATACATTTTTATCTGGGGGCTGGTAACAAACAGAAAACATGCTTATTGACACGAACTGATAACGTTTCAAAATCATCACACAGCCCACAAAAAGAAGGAAGCAGTTTACAGTTTAGATTCGGCTTCATCAATAACATAACTTCACGACCACGACGATTTTGCCGATTTAAGCAGGATGGACAGCAAGAAAACCGAAAGTTATCCTGATCGTCTTTGCATCAAGTTTCACTTAACATGACTGCGTCGAACAAAAAAGAAAAACTAGAGATAAGACAATCCATTTGTGCCTCCTTGTTGCAAAAAGAGCTAACGTTTAAATGAAGGCATTTTAGTGAATTTTGGTGCTGGTACATTGCAACTGTATTTACATCCTCTGGAGCAAGGTAATTGTCATTTTCCATTTCAAACTCCCACAACCGATTTTAAACCCCTTTTGTTGGACAAATAGAACATGCTTTGACGGAAGGCCACGCATATTGCGCAATACGATTGATGACTGGCCATGTGCTGTGCGCATGAAGACCTTTCCATTCCTGTGCCAGACATACTGATATGCATTTTGTTTTGCCCAGTCCTTTGTCAGTCGCAGCAGATGTTGGTTATGACCAGTCATATTTACCATAATGGCAATGTTGCTCTTTTCATAACTCAGTTTATTCCTTTCTTCGAGCCATTCATCTCTGAGAGCTTGCTTGGTGTATCTGACTAATATTCCTGGGACCTTACCGATATTTGCAGGTAGCCGGTGAATTGCGTCGACGTCTGCGCTCGAAAGCCTTGAAACACATATCGTATCGGCCACAGCGTTTGCTTTATCTAGCAGATTTTCAGGTTCAGTGGACTGAAATCCACGGAAATCAAGGCTCAGCTTTCTGCTCCTTCATTCAAGATCATTGACTTCATTTCGCCACGTTTCATTTTCTTCTTTTTTCTGGACCTTACTCTCCAAAAGTTCCAGTCTCTTTTGAATATACTTTGTGTCTTTTTCCTGGATAGATAGCCCTTCCTCATACTTTTCTTACATTACCTGCACAGCTGCTTCAATGCCAGTTACCGTTTCTTTAGGCGGCATCAGCTCGTCTAACTTTCCTTTTATAGTAACAAGTAGGGCTTTAATGTCGGCTATCTCGAGAACAGAGCTTTCCACTTTGATTGTCTCCTTTTTTGCATGTGGGACATGCTCATTTCTGCTTGGCTGACTGCGATTTACTTATCTACTGCTTTACGGTCCGCCCAGCACAGGATCCGAGATGGTGCAATTGGTTACATCCATGTCACAGAAATTTCATCGGACATAGCCTTCTTATTGCATGAGGAACAACAAAAGTCTGTCGACATCGTGCGTTATACAGACAGCAGTTTCAAGCAAAACAAAAAACAAAAATACAAACGATAGCAGCATACTATAGTGGCTGCAGTGGCAGTACGCAGCACATATTCATAAAAGCAATCACAAGGAACGACACCTACCTGCGAAAAAGCAGAGCGGCATTCAAGTGGTGGTCTTTCGTGCTGTCGATTCCCTCGAGTGCTGGGAGATCCAAGCAGTCCGTCTTTTATCTTGAAAGGTGGTCGCTTGTCGTGCCGCGCGTGGTTGCAGGCAGGTCGCAGAACCGGGCAGTTCTGCCACACTTGCGCAGTCGGGTTCGTTCGTCAGCTTCAGCATGGGCAACCAAGCCGCGGTGGAGGCTAATCTGCGAAAAAGCAGTGCAGCGTTCAAGCGGTGGTCTTTCTGCTGCCACTGCCGCCGAGTTACCTGGCACAAATTATCATAATTATCAGAACGCAAACCCACTAAGACAGAGAAGAAAGGGGAAAAGAACTGAAACAAAAAGAAATATTGAAAGAATAGAGGCATGTTGATTAACGATTCAGCAGTGCGCCGGTTAAGGGTAAAAAAAAACGATGTAGTGTACTGAAAGTTCACAGAAAACCAATGCGGTCGACGAGCTTCGGGAGCCAAAAAGCAAAACTAAGCGAGCGTTGCGTCTTCTCCAATGCACCGAACAAAAGGTGTCTACATTGACCGGTAATTACACCAGTTTAAGGCGGAAAATCTTCAAGCGCCGACCAATCGTTAAAAAGATGACGTTTCGGCCCCGGCTTTGGGGGCCTTGTTCACAATGAAAGAAAGACAGGAGTGAAGGAAAGTTATATAGGTTTCATGGTATGACGCAAGCAGCGGGAGTATATCGGGGGTAGATTGCCTTCGTTGCGATTAAGCGTGTTTGCCGCTGTCTGAATATAAAAAGATTCTAGGTAAAGCCTTGTCGTCTTGCTCTTTTCTTTTCCGATTATCTTCGAGCCGTCCCAGTCGATGCCATGGCCCTCGGAGATAGCATGATCAGCCAGTGCGTTTGTTGTCACGCGCTTGTTCTTGACATCATTGTGGTGCTGCTGCAATCTTTTCCGAAAATCACCTGTTTCATCGATATGGACATGCTGGCAATCATCGCAGGGAACCCTATACACGATGCCCGGGAACTTCTCCTTCTTCATCTTGTCTTTCATTGTAACCAACGCGTGTCGCAGCTTCTGCGTGGGTACATGTGCGACGTCGACTTCGTACGACTGGAATATGCGGGATAAAGTTTCACTTACTCCGGGGACGTAGGGTACCGGAATCCTTTTCTTATTCTCTCGCTGGGGTTGCTGTGGCGGCGGGTGAGCTAGGCGATTCTCGGATTTTTGTATAAAAGAACTGGGATAGCCCGAAGCCATCAGGTCGCGGCGAACGGTGTCCAGATCTGTCTTTTTCTCTTCCAGCGTAGAGCAGAGGTTCTCCGATCGGCGGACAAGCGAGGCAACAACGGACTTCTTGTGACAGGTCGGGTGTACGGAACTGAAGTTGAGGTACATGCCAGTGTGCGTGTCCTTCCTGAATACACTGAATGATATTCCAGGGCCGTCGCGTTTCACCAGAACGTCCAAAAAAAAAACACGCTTAATCGCAACGAGGGCAATCTACCCCCGATATACTCCCGCTGCTTGCGTTATACCATGAAACCTATATAACTTTCCTTCACTCCTGTCTTTCTTTCATTTTGAACAAGGCCCCCGTAAGCCGGGGCCGAAACGTCATCTTTTTAACGATTGGTCGGCGCTTGAAGATTTTCCGCCATGAACATACCCGACCAGACGGGTTTCCGTCGAACCCTGTATTTCATCACACCAGTTTAAGTACCTAAATAACGCCATGCACAGATTAGTCTCCAGACGCAAGGTGCCTTACGATTCGTTTTTGCAACAGACCGTTAATGGAGCCCTCATTAAAAGAGTTTCATTTTAATTTATCTAAACTGTAAACCTTCTGTATTTATATCTTATTTATTGGTTCCTTGTTGCCAGCGTCATTTTATTCTTTGTTTTCATCATGAAGGGCGATTTGCCACTTCATGTGCAAAAGCTGTGTATGCTGTCGTGATTTCATTGTGATGGGTAGTTTCAAATGTCTCCCCAGACACCCTGTTATTCCAAATCCTCAGGTGGCACAAAATTTACGTACAGTCGAAGGATACGCCGAGAAGATGTCCAATACTGGCTGTCAAACGGTTTTCCAGGACACACTTCATCTTATTGAAAAAGAACAACCCCCCCCCCCCCCCCTGGAAGCAATAGTGTTCCGCCTTCATATTTATCACAGGGAAGTTTCAGATTATATCTCATGCTTTTGCTGGGCTTGTGCTGTTGAACATAATCAGTCAGCTTCCCCTGGAAAATAATTTCCCTCGTGCCTACTGAATAAAGGAGCTCATTCCAAAATCGTAGTTCATTCCTGGTCAAAGCAGTGGTATTTGCGCTGTGTGTGTGTGTCCGGCTCCAGTGTACCGCCTTTTCCAAATCATGGACAACAACGCTCGACAAGTCCTGGCTATTTACTTACAGAAGATGAACGAGATGCAGTCGAGCCGAAGGGACGTGAGCCTCATCATGAAGATCTTCGTTCTCCTGATGGTGCGGAACGCCGAAAGAAACCTGGAGACGCAGTTCGGCGACAACTCCTTCAGTTATTCAGACGACGACGACATTGTTGTATTCGCATGAAAACGGTGCTTTAAACTTCGCTGCTATGCGCGTCGGTAGCCTAACAAAAGTTTAAGAGGGATGAGACGACAGCTTCCTCTACTCTTTACAGGTCCCTAATGAATGCGCTGTGCAGACCAGCATGACAAGAGCCAAGAACTACTTTGAATAGTGCCCACCGAAAGCTGTGTGAGACAAATCATCAACAAAACAATTTCTAACAAAACTCCATCGCGTGAAATTTTGAATAAACTTATTGATCATCAAGCTCGTATTAATTTTTTCTTTGGTTTAAAAATCACTCACATTGAATCGCATGCGCAAAAAACACAGGAACAAAATAGAGAGGAATGGTTAACAACAAAGGAGGGGAATTGGCTACGGGTGACAAACTTCTAGCGCATTCGACAACAGCAATACCTAAAGCAGTATTGAAGCAGAATGGTTTAGTGGCACAAACTGCGGCCGCAACTTCACTCACAGAGTCAAGAACTAAACCCCACATCGCACAGAAATAAGGACAAAAGAACTGAAAAAGAAAGAAACTTTGAAAAGACAGAGACTTGTTGAATATTATTTCAGCAATGCACAGCTCAAGGGTAAAAAACAAATAAAGGCTGTAATCTACTTAAAACTCAAATAAAAACATCGTAGTCGACAGGCTTTGGGAGACAGAAAGCAAAATTAAACGAGCGTTGCGTCTTCTTCGATGTACAGAACAAAATTTATCTACATCGCCCGGTAATTACACGGGTTTAAGTACCAAGGTAACGTCACGCAAGGATTAGTCTCCAGCAGCAAGGCGCCTTGCGTTTAGCTTTTGCTGAAAACCGTTAATCGAGCACACATTAACACAGTTTCACTTTAATTAATTCAAACCTTAAATTGTCTACATTTATATCTTATTTCTTTTTTTTTCCTGTTGCCAGCGTCATTCTATTCTTGCTCTTCGACCTGAAGGGTGCATTATTACTTGACAAACAAATGCTTTTTATGCTGTCATGATTTCTGTTGATGGATATTTCCAAAATACCCTCCAGACAACCTCTTATTTCATATCCCTCAGGTGGCAGAAAAATAATGTGCAGTCGCAGGGTACCCCGAGAACGAGATGTTCATTACTTGCTGTCAAACAGTTTTTCTGGAGACAGTTTATCTTATCGCGAAAGAGCAAAAACCTTTCCTGGAAGGAAGTGTGTTCGACCTTCATCGTTATTAAACAGGGAAGTTGCAAATTCTTATCTCTCGTGCTTTCTCTGGGCTTCTTCTGTTGGACAGAATCAATCAGCCTCCTCTGAAAAATCCTTTTCCTCGTACATACTGAGCAAATGGGGCTCATTCACATATCGTCGTTCATTCCTGGTCAACGCAATGGTATTTGCGCTGCGTGTGTCGTGCTCCAGTTTACCGCCTTTTCCGAGCCATGGACGCTGACGCCGGACAAGTCCTGGCTGCTTGCTGCAGGAAGCTGAACGAGATGCAGTCAAGCCGAAGGGACGTGAGCCTCGTCAAGAAGATCTTCGTTCTCCTGATGGCGCGGAAAGCCGCAAGATTCCTGGAGACGCAGTTGGACGACGACTCCTTCAGTGACTCAGACGATGACAACATTGTTGTGCTCGTATGAATATGGTGCTTTGAAACTTCGCTGCTATGCGTGTCGGGAGCATAACACATATTTAAGGGTGGTGAGACGACAGTTTCCTTAGTCCTTTCAGGTCCATACTGAATGCGCTGTGCGGAACAGAATGACAAGAGCCAGTAATGACGTGCAACAGTGCTACCCGAATGCTGTGCGAGAGAAATCATCAACAAAACAATATATAGCAAAACACCACCGAGGCAAAATTTGAAAAAAGCTATTTTTCATCAAGGAGGTATACATTTTTCTTAGGTTTATAACTCCAGACACAAAGAAATCGCATGCGCAAGAAACACCAACAACGAACAAAATAAAGAGGAATGGTTAACATGGGAAGTGGCAGGCGAACATGCAAAATCAGGAATTTTTAGGCATAGCCAAGGAACCGCATTTGTTTCTCGTACAGTGAAATTGAGGACGTGCTTACGCAACTGTCCCCTGCCTTGGCAATAAAGTTCAAAATTTCAGGTTTAATGGACTGACTTCCATGGAGGTCATGGTTCAGCGTTCTGCTCCTCCTTTCAAGATCATTGACTTCATTATGCAACGCTTCATTTTCTTCTTCTTTTTTCTGGACCTTACTCTACAAAAGTTCAAGTCTCTTTTGAATATTCATTGTGTCTTTTTTTGGACAGGTAGCCCTTCGTCATACTTTTCTTACATTAGCTCTACAGCTGTTTCAATGCTAGCTACAGTTTCTTAAAACGGCATCAAGTCGTCTTATTTTCCAATTACAGCAACATTAGGGCTTTAATGTCGGCTATCTCGTGAACAGACAGCTTTCCACCTTGATTCTCTCCTTTTTTGCATGTGGGACATGCCCATTTCTGCTTGGGTGACTCCGATTTGCTTTCGTACTGCTTTACGGTAAGCCCAGCACAGGTTCCGAGACGGTACAATCGGTTACATCCCATACATGTGAGAGAACTTTCATCGGGCATAATCTTGTTATGGCATGAGGAACAAAAGTCTGTCTATATCGTGCGTTACAGACAGCAGTTTCAAGCAAAACAAAAATATAAACGATAGCAGGATTTTAGGGCGGCAGAAGTGGCAGCACGCAGCACGTATTCAAAGCAATCACAAGGAACGACACCTACCTGCGAAAAAGCAGAGCGGCGTTCAAACGGTGGTCTTTCGTGCTGCCGCTGCCGCCGAGTGCTGGGAGATCCAAGCAGTCCGTCTTTTATCTCTAAAGGTGGTCGCTTGTCGCGCCGCGCGTGGTTGCAGGCAGGTCGCAGATCCGGGTAGTTCTGCCGCACTTGCGCAGTCGGGTTCGTTCGTCAGCTTCAGCATGGGCAACCAAGCCGCGGTGGAGGATAAACTGCGAAAAAGCAGAGCAGCGCTGAAGCGGTGGTCTTTCTGCTGCCGCCGAGTTACCTGGCACAAATCATCAAAACATAAACCCCTTAAGGCAGAGAAAAAAGAGGTAAAGAACTGAAACAGAAAGAAATTTTGAAAAAGCAGAGGCATGTTGAATAACGATTCAGCAATGCGCAGTTTAAGGGTAAAAAAAAAAAGAAACGCTGTAGTGTACTGAACGTTCACAGAAAAACATCGTGGCCGACGAGCTTTGGGAGCCAAAAAGCAAAATTAAGCGAGCGTTGCGTCTTCTCCAATGTACAGAACAAGAGTTATCTGCATCGACCGGTAATTAGACGGTTTTAAGTACCTAAGTAAACTCATGCACTGATTAGTCTCCGGACGCAAGATGTCTTACGTTTCGTTTTTGCCGCAGGCCGTTAGTGAAGCCCACATAAACAGTTTCATTTTAATTTATCCAAACTTTAAATCCTCTATAATTATTTCTTGCTTTCTATGTCCGGCGTCATTCTATTCTTGGTCTCCAAACTAAAGGGTACTTTATTACATGATAATCAAATGCTGTTTATGCTGTCGTTTTTTCAGCTGATGGATGTTTTCAAAAGTCTCTCCAGACAGCCTCTTATTTCCAAACCCCAAGGTGGCAGAAAAATAATGCACAGTCGCAGGGTACCCCGAGAAGGAGATGTCCAATACTTGCTGTCAGTTTTCCTTGAGACAGTTTATGTTATCGGGAAAGAGCAAAAACCTTCCCTGGAAGTAAGTGTGTTCCACCTTCACCGTTATCAGACAGGGCAGTTTCAAATTCTTATCTTTTGTGCTTTTTCTGGGCTTCTGCTATTGGACAGAATCAGTCAACCTCCTCTGAAAAATCCTTTCCCTCGTACAAACTGAGAAAATGGGGCTCATTCACATATCGACGTTCATACCTGGTCAAAGCAAGGCTACCTGTGCTATGTGTATGTGTGTGTGTGCTGCTCCAGTGTACCGCCTTTTCCGAGCCATGGACGCTGACGCCCGACAAGGTCTGGCTGCTTGCTGCAGGAAGCTGAACGAGATGCAGTCAAGCCGAAGGGACGTGAGCCTCATCAAGAAGATCTTCGTTCTCCTGATACTGCGGAAAGCCGCAAGAATCCTGGAGACGCATTTGGGCGACGACTCCGTCTGTGACTCAGAAGACGACGACATTGTTTTGCTCGTATGAATATGGTGCTTTGAAACTCTACTCAAGTTTTATCCTGAGGAATCGCACTAGCTGAACTATTTCCTTAGGCCGGATCCACAGAGTCTGCTCTCGCATCTGGGCCTCAGTCTGGTTTCCCTAATCCCCGCTCAGCCGCTTCACGTTCGGATCTTATTTCTGCAATGATCGCAGCGGATTTGCCATCTGGCGACGGCAATGCGCTCTGCACCCTGTTAGTTTCCTGCAATGACGTCTTCGATTTTGGGAATCGTCCTCTCGACCAAACTACATACGGGCGATGCCAGCCCCGTACAAAGAATGCCCTATCGTGTCTCCCTTCTTGAGCGCCGTGTCATCCAGACGGAGGTGGACAAGATGCTGGCGAACAACGTTATCGAGCCTTCTAGCAGCCCGTGCGCGTCTCCTACGGTGTGGTAAAAAAGGAAAGATTGCAGTTGGGGCTTCTGTGTCGACTCCCGCCATCTTAATCAAATAACAAAGAAAGACGTCTATCCTCTTCCGAGAATTGGTGGCGCCCTCGACTGCCTACGCGGTGCCAGCTATTTTTCTTCTAATGATCGTTCAGGCTACTGGCAAATTGCTGTTGACGAACGGGATCGTTAGGAGACAGCCTTCGTCACCCCCGATTGCCTGTACCAATCCAAAGCCTTGCCTTTCGGCCTCTGCAACGCTCCTGCCACCTTCGAGCGTATGATGGACTCGCTCCTGCGTGGCTTCAAATGAAAAACGTGCTTGTGCTGCCTAGATGACGTTGTCGTTTTCTCCCCAACTTTCGAAAGCCACCTACACCGTTTTTCTACTATCCTTGCCGTCTTCCGCTGCGCCGGTCTCCAACTCAACTCAAAGAAGTGCAGCTTCGGCCAGTGCCAAATTAAGGTTCTCGGTCACTTGGTCGATGCTTCTGGTGTAAAGCCCAAACCTGAAAAAGTCCGTGCGTTCCACTAGTTCCCCACCCCCCGTTCCTTAAGCGATGTGCGCAGGTTCCTCGGGCTCTGCTCGTATTTCCGCCGGTTTATCCCGAGCTTCGCCGACACGGCCCTTCCCGTTACCCCCCTAACGAAGAAAGATGTATCTTTCTCCTGGGGCCTTGACCGAGCTCGCGCCTTCACCGCACTTGTTGCCGCCCTCACTGCTCCACCTGTGCTGGCCCATTTCAGCCCATCTGCGCCTACGGAACTTCGCACCGACGCCAGTGGCCATGGTATTGTGGCCATGCTTGCGCAGCGGCAGCACGATCACTATCGTGTCATTGCCTACGCTAGCCACCTGCTCTCTCCCTCTGAGCGTAGCTATTCTATCGCTAAGTGGGAGTGCCTAGCACTTGTTTGGGCATTAACAAAATTCCGCCCTTGTTTGTTTGGGTGGCCCTTCTGCATAGTTATTGGCCACCATGCCTTGTGTTGGCTCTCCTCTCTAAAAGACCCCAGAGGATGACTGGGTCGCTGGGCCTTGCGCTTGCAGGAATGCACATTTACTGTTGTCTACAAATCCGGCCAGTTGCACCAAGACGCTGACTGTTTGTCCCGCCATCCTGTCGATCCTCCTGATTCCCAAAGCCATGATACCGACGATTGTGTTTTGTCTATCTCGGAGTTTCTACACATCGGCGACGAGCAGCGCTGTGGTCCACCTCTGCGCCCTATAATCGACCGCTTCCAAAGCGTCCGTTCCTACCATGCCCGGCGCCTGTTCGTGCTGCATCACGATATTCTGTACCGTCGCAAAATGAAACCTGATGGCGCCGACCTTCTGCTCGTCGTCCCGACGCATCTCCGATCCACAGTCCTTGCCCACCTTCGTAACTCTCCTACTGCAGGGCAGCTCGGCCTATCCCGCACGTAGGAAAGCGTGCGCCGGCGGTTATGCTGGCCTGCCCTTTACCGCCCTGTCCGTGGTTACGCTGCTGCCTGTGATCAATGTCAGCACCGGAAAACGCCCCCGCTGACCCGACTGACCTTTTTTTCCGTGTTGGTCTCGATCTGCTTGGGCATTTTTCCACATCAACTTCTGGGAACAAGTGGATTGCCGTTGCGACCGATTACGCTACCCGGTACGCTATCACGCGCGCTATCCCGACCAGCTGTGCCTCCGATGTCGCCGACTTTCTCCTCCATGACGTCTTCTTGCTTCATGGCGCTCCACGTCATCTGCTTACAGACCGAGGCTCCTGCTTTGTTTCTAAAGTGGTCCACGACCTTTTCCGCTCCTGCTCCACCCGTCACAAGTTCACGACGGCCTATCATCCCCAAACAAACGGTCTTACTGAGCGCCTTAACCGCGCCCTGACGGACATGCTGTCCATGTATGTCTCCGACCACCATCTTGACAGGGACGTCCGTTTACCCTTCGTGACGTTCACCTACAATTCCTCACGCCATGATACCACCGGATACCCTTCCTTCTACCTGCTCTTTGGCCGCGACCCGTTGCTACCCTTTGAGAGCTTACTGCCTTCTGACCCTTGCACAAGCAGTTATGCTTGTGACACCATTGCCCGTGCTTACGCCACCAGCCAAATCGCTCGGGGTCGTCTCCCCGGTTCTCAGACGGTTCAAAAACGTCGTTACGACCTTCATCATCGTGGCGTCCACTCGTCCACTACCCTTCCGGCTCCCTGGTATGCCTGTGGCTCCCTGCACGCCGTGTGGGACTCTGTGAGAAGCTCCTACCTCGTTACGTCGGCCCTTACCGCGTTTTCAGGCAACTGAACGACGTGACCTACGAACTCACGCTGCTGCACCTCCACTCTTCTTCCGTGGCCCCCTCCACACAGCTTATGCACGTCACCCGTCTGAAACCGTACCACTCGCAGACATCCCCTAGGCCGCCCCGGGACTGTGCCTTCTCCCGCGGGGGGGAGGGGGGTAGTGTTACGGTACACAGGCGCGAAGCGAAGAGGACGGTGTTCTCTCGCTGGCCAGTCGACGAAGACAAAGACGCTGCAGCTAGTGTTTGAGTGACCTGGCTCTCTGGTGTGTCTTGGGTGTACGGCACCTATCGTTCCTGTTGCTGAACTAACCCCGTAAAAATATTTTGCGGCCAGAGCTTGATTAACCGTAACTACCGGCTAATGTGTGCAGAGTGTCCTTATCGTGGTTAAGATGAGGCCCAGAATGCATTTGCCGGCACTGTGCTAGTGAGCCCACAATTATTCCTCCATAGAAGTATATGATCAACGCTATACAGAACACTATTCACAAGCCTTCATCCGCGGCGAGACCTTCAATTCTGGAAGAATGAAACCAGTTTTAAGGGGGGGGGGGGGGGGGGGGAGAGGTGACGCTCTAATGCACAACTGCATCTCCTACTTTCTTCCCAGCTCTGAGGGAAGGACGACTGGCTGGCAATTAAGAGCTTGCTTAGCATTACAATGTCCGATTTTATATCTTAAAGAGGAAGATTAATAAGCCTGGACCAAGGACAGTTAAATATGAATTATGAGTAAAGTCACTGACAAAAATAGAATCATAGCAATATTTCTCTCTTGTTTGAAAAGGAAAAAAGAAATTCAAAACCGTGAAAGATGCCGAGCAATGAGTCTCAAATCACCCGTGAGTTTGTTCTGAATTCCTGCCTGTTCGCCCCTCTAGAAAATGTCATTACGCGGCTTAAATACCTTGTTTTAAAGCGAAAAAAAATAATTCGCATATAGCTGTTCGAAGTGCGAACTAGCTATTGTAAATTCTTCATATCTAACCAATGTAACAAAAATAACTGCAAGTTGCTTTAATCAGCATCATGTCATACATAAGAGGAGTGCCATCAAATTTCGAGATAACCTTAGTCTATTCATAATGGCTCTACTCTGCGTTCCAGTCCGAGAGCGAATGGAGCACTTGAAAAATAGCATTCCTTGCGTTCGGATGCTGGCTAGAAGAACACGACCAAAACAAATTAAACAGCAGCTGTTGAAAATTGTGAAGCTAACAGACAGACACAGGGCTGAGGAAAGACAGCAGCATTTGTTCGGCGGCTCAGAATGTACAGTTTTGAAGACGTCAAAGCGACGCACACGCCACAGCAAATTGGAAAAGTGCGGCACGATTTTTGATTTGCTAGAGAAAACCTGTACCATATTAACGAAGCGAAGTTCCAAATATACTTTCAATTATTCTGTCAAAGCCGTCTCTCATTAAACAACGAATAACTGCACATTAGTACATACATACACACAAATATATATGTGTATATATATATATATATATATATATATATATATATATATATATATATATATATACACTGCAATGAGTCGTCAGGATGGCTCCCTCTTGTCGCCGGGGCAGTTGCAATGAAGAATACGACTGTGCGCCACCATCAACGACGATGAAGAGTTTCGGTCGGCCTCGGCGACCGGCTGCCGCGCGCGTTGGAGAGCTCGAGCTCGCTCTGTTAGTCCATTATGGTGCCGCCGCTGCTGGGTCAGTTTGTGCGACGGTTACGCCGCCAGCCCGTCCAGCTTTACAATAAACCGGTCTTCACTTGGTGGAGCTTCGGTTTCCTGTCCTCGTAACGCCCTGGACATCCGCAACCGCACGCTGCCGACCCCCGCTATGCCCGCTCAGCCCGAAGCCAACCACCAAGCCGTGCAGGTGGGCTCCCCCGTCCTCTACTCCGGGGCTGTCCGGCAGCGAGACCCCGTCGTTTTCAACGGGCACTGCGATCAATGTGTTAAAGACTAGGTGGTCTCGTACGAGCGGGTGAGCCGCCATAACTACTGGGACGACCACATGAAGCTCAACAACGTCTTATTCTATCTGAGCGACGGCGTCAACCTCTGGTTTCAGAACCACGAGGCTGATATTCCAACCTGGGCTAATTTCAAGACGACGTTTGCAGAAGTTATTGGCCGTCCCGCAGTACGGAAACTTTGCGCTGAGCAATGTTTGCGCGTTCGTGAGTAATTTTCTTTAAGCGATACATTATTGTAAGTATTATTATCCCACTGATCAGCACTACACATTAAAAAAATAAACATTTCCCTATGCACCTTGGTTTTGTTGACTGTTGGCTCCCTTCATAGGTTTGTCAAACGAGCCCATCATTTCCTGTACCTTGTCTGCTAATAGCTTAACGAGGGTCTCTGTTCTGGCAGTCTTGATGCATAGGTAACATAAGAGGGCTCTCGCAGAGTTTCCGCCCTCGCCGTTAGAGGACGTTCTACGTCACACTCGCCGTATTACAGGACGTGCTACGTCCGCCGTATGGGCGAGGGTGGCCCTGGTGAACACTCTCAAGGTTCGCTTACACCCAATAAACATAAATACACACGAGAGCAGCAGATTGGACCGCCGCCGCCGTCGCTCAGTTGGTAGAGCACCGGACGCGATATCCGGAGGTCGTGGGTTCGGACCCCACTGGCGGTATGGTTGTTTTTTCTGCTGATTTAAATTTAGTTTTCTTCAAGCGATAGATTAATTTTAGTATTATTATCCCACTGATCAACACTACACATAAAAAATAAACATTTCCCTATGCACCTTGGATTCAGTGACTGTTGGCTCCCTTCATAGGTATATATATATATATATATATATATATATATATATATATATATATATATATATATATATATATATATATATATATATATATTAGCAGACAAGTTAATGGAAATGAGGGGCCCTATTGACAAATTTATGAAGAATTGTCAGTAGTGAAAACACAGACGTCTGAAACTACTTAGTGATATTGTGGCAGTGGGAACCATGATGTCCCTTATTTATACCCCTTTTTTTCTCTTTGTTCGTTTTTCATTGACCTCTTCTTCTTTCCCTTCTCCTTGTTTCATTCTCCCTTTTTCTATCTATACCTCCGCGACAGTCGAACTTCGATGGAGGAGAAATTCTAGAGGCCCGTGTACTGTGCGATGTCAGTGCATGTTAAAGAACTCCAGGTGGTCGAAATTTCTGGAGCCCTTCACAACGGCATCTCTCATAACCTGAGTTGCTTTGGGACGTTGAACACCTGTAAACCAAACCAAACCTTCTTCTATATCTTGGCTTGGCTTCTTTTCTCATTTTTCCACCTTCTTTTCATTGTACTCTTGTCCTTCTTTCCCTCCCTTTTTTCCACTTCTTGGCTTGGCTTTTGACTTCACTCTCAGTTTTCTCTTCTTATCTTGATTTTTGCAGTCTTCATCTTCCCCATCTTGTCTGTCATGGTTTCTGATCTTTGTTTTCATTAGCTTTCTTCTTCTTCTTCGTCCTCTTAAGGCATGGCATATTAGCTTTCCCACAAGAACTGTAAGAAGTGAAAGAAGGAAAAGATGAAGAGTTGGAAGTAGTAGCTTTCCGAGCTTCTACTTCTCCACTTCATCTTTTCCTTTCTTCTTTCACTTCTTGCAGCTCTTGCTCTTCTCTCATCTCTTGTTTTTTTTTATTTGGTTGTCTTTTCTTCGCTTTCGTATCTGTCTCTACAACCCAAAGCACTCTTAGGTTACAACAATATTTCTACAATATCTTAGGATTTGAACGCAATAAATTTTTCAAAATTTTGCATTTTAATCTAACCTAATCTTATTAAAAACTTTATACAGTTGGAACATAAATTGATATCTCAGTTCAAGCTTGAATTCGTACCAAGAAAATTTCAATTACAATATTTGGCAAAGCAAACAACTGAAGCATCAACTAAGAATTCTGCGCACCCCTGGACATCAGTATGAATTCGCAGATGACTGGTGGAGTTTTCATACAAGTGCACGAGACTGTGATGATAAGAAAGTGACGAAATTGGCTGTTGGCTTTTTCAAATTCGGAAACAAATGCCTTATGTGGCAACATGTCTCAGGTATGCGGCTGGTATAACACATAAGCATCACGCCGGAAGACTATGTCTTCGAGCACCACCGTCGTCAAGCGCGTTGAAAGTCGACGCAGCAGTCGTTTCATGGCTGCTTGTTTATCCTAGGTCCGATGCACTCGTCTGATATAGTATAGTGCCCCGTGGTATTCTGAAAAGCTTAAGAAAATATCCGCGGATTAACAGACTAAACGGATCAATTCCGTCCAGCGGAGAAAGCCAAGCATTAGTCGGCGAGATACACGATTACCCTGTTCCAAACCAGCCAGCAGGGCAGGCGTTACAATGGGCATCGAAAGAGCATACAACTAAACTAATAAATTGAGGCGCGGATAACAAATCTGCATGCACCGGGCGAATTGGCAACTGGAAAGGAATGTTCACCACGCGAGTTCGCCTTCTCAGGTAGAAAAAGAAGACGAAGAAAGGCATCGATCATCATGTCGGCGCAGCATGGCCAACCTCTCAGGGGCATCTTGCGAGGGTCGAAGAAACCACCTCCGGCCAGAGGTGAAGCTCAGGTGTCAGTTATGGACATTGGCACAGGTCATCGCAGACGCAATGACACGCCTTCATTTAAAGACTGGTTCGACATAAATGAACCCGGCCACCAGGCAGCAGCGGCGTCATTCGCCTTGTGTGCTCTCATCAGCTTGGCCGTGCTAGTCTCGGGCGCCACCTTCTACGCCAGCGGTGCAGCAGGAGCAGAGGAGGACAGCCCCACCACCGAACCTGTGACTGCCACAGCGCCCAACGCCACCGACGCAACTGAGGCACCTCTACCGCAGCGTCGCATAGGTGAAGTCACATGGAACAATGAAGACGGTCGCATCGTCAGCAGCGGCGACCAGGTACCAACATGGGATGACGACTTACGTATGTCCGTTGACGAAAAGTAGCATTCATTATTGGTGTCCGTGACGCAAGACACAAGATGAGACTTTTTCGGGACTTATTTCCACTTTAAGTGCTTCTAGATTCAAACTGTTTGTGGAAAATATGTCATAAAAAGAATGGCTATCAATCTCTGGCTGTCTGAAGTTCGTTTGCCTGCTCTCCGGTTCAGTAGCGGACGTGCGGTTGGAGTGAAAATGTAAGACATGAATGATATGAGGTTTAAAATTTATCGTCACCAGGCAACTTGCTCTTGCCGAGAAGCAGTGCGTGAGGATAATGAAGAGGAAATGGACAGAGAGTCCGTCATAACCACGACAAATTTTCTTAAGGCTAAAATTACTGCTAATAATTCAGCCAGTCAAATTGGAGTGAAGTGAGGAAGACAGAAAGAAAAAGAGGAACGCAGTGAAGGTTAAAAAATTCCCACACATGCCTTTTCGCGATCCTCCGAGGCATCGGTAGCAATAAGAATATGAGAGGGAAAGGACCTTAGGTGGTCCTGGAACAAACTCTGAAGAAGAGTAAAGGGCTGCAGCTTTCCTTTCGATAAAAAATGCCATCGAATGCAGTCTGAACAGAAAGTGAGTTGTTATACGATGCAAGAAACAACTCTGCGGAGTATGCAAACGAAATTAAGTGGCACTAAAAAAGACTGCAGGTTGTCTAAGAAAAATATTACTGGAGGCGTGAAGAGGTGAGTCGCGCAATTTTAGAAATGTTTGAACTGTTAAAAGACGAAACCTAGCTGATAAAGATTGGATCCGCGCCTCAAGCTGCAGAACAGCATTGGCGACCTATTTTGGAAGCCCCAGACAGAGACGCAACGCCTCACGTTAAAAGAGCACAAGAGGGAGAGGTTTATAGGCAGGAGCTGCTGAGAATGAAACACAGCTGAACTCCAAAATTGGCCGGACGTACATTTTATAAATCAGCAGAAGTGTGCGCCTTGTCATGCCTGACCTAGTACTGCAAAGCCTGCACGGGATGCCAATTACCCTAGCTCCTTTTGCAGAAAATTGCTCAGTGCATGGCCGCCAGGATAGAGTAGTGTCGTTTATTACTCCGAGATACTTAACCGCCTGAACTTGAGAAATTATGTGATTTCTATAGACCAGACAAGTATTTACAGGATCAGAAACCTGAAATACTAACAATGCGCATTTCTTCACAATGAGGGACACATGAATTTTCCCTAACCAGCTGTCAAGAACACTGAGGTAATTCTGCTAGCTTTAATAAAGAGTGTGAATAGCACCTACATGTGCAAAACAATGCAATATCTTCGGCGTACATATATTTTTTCACGTTCTGAATGCATAAAATTGAGCTTAGAAAATGTTAAAAGAACAGGGGAGAGAACTCACTCTTGCGGTACACTTCTTGCCTGTTGAAATCTCCTAGCGGAACCACCATTTTGGGAGCAATAAAATTCTCTGTTTTGCAAAAAAGCAGAAATTCAGACTACAAAATATTTTGGGAATTGAGTTCTTGTAATCTTAGTAACAGCGTCGAGCGCTTAACGCTGTCGTAGCCTTTACTGACATTCAATGTAACAAGCGCGGGAAACTGTTTTCTGTTGCGAGCTAATTTAAACGACTCTCGAGGTCAGTATCAGCACATCAAAGTGAACAGCCGAGTGTAATGCACAGGGGCCGAGTGTAATGCACACCTGACGGGAAATATGTATTAACTACTGTAAAGGGCTGTTGAGCTGGGGAACTGAGGCCAACCGCAAGGATTTCACATTCATTGTCTGCAAATTGGAATTAAATGCATGCCCTGTGACAAATCTCTGTAGAGATTAGCACAAACAACCCTCTCCATCGTGATGAGCGGTCAAGCCGGAACGTACGGTAATTTTTAGATGATAATTGAAACCTGTAGTTACCCATATTTCCTATATTGCAATTACATCTGGTATAGACTGACGGCATATACAATTTATATCTGTTAAAGCTGAGAATATAGGACCTCAATACCACTGGAGTACACTTAAGAACCCTATCTTGGTGGGAGTGTCGCAGCGTGACTGCTTTTTCTAGAATCCTGGCCTTGGGATTTTGACCACCGGTATTTTTCTTTTTCTACGACTGGGGGCAACATAGAAGTCCAATATTCAAATGAGCCTCCCTTTGTTTCTGGGCGCGGGTGCACGATTCCATATCCACACAATCCACAGCAGATGCGTCCATTACGCTGTTCGGAAGGGAGACCTCAGAAATATTTTGTTGATCATATTGATTTTGGCCCTGTGGAGCGCAGTTGATTACCACTGAAGGAGGAGCAGGTTCCGAAGCTAAAGAAGGCAATAGCGGAGCGGTGGGCACCTGCAGAAAATTGGTCATCTGGGTAGCTATGACTTGCATAATGCCCGTGGATACGGTTTCCATAATGCGATTCAGTGCACTTGCCACAGCTTTCCCAACTGCCGCTGTGATAGCCTGAGTTCAACTGGCATCCCTTATGGGTGGGAATTTGGCGACCACAGAAGAGTAGCCTGAAGCTCTCTCCTTGACTGAGCCAAAAGCTTCTCTCCGAGTGATTCTTCATTTGTCCATGAGCTAGAGCATCTGAACTTTTTGTGTTCGTGCAGGACAGTCAGGCGAATCGGCAGGGTGATCACCATTATGCAAACATTTTTCTTGCTGTTCGGGGTATTCCTCTCATCCATTACCTTCCCCACATGCACGATCGAATAAATGGCAGCGGAAAGTAAACGAAGACATCGAAGAAACACACAGACGAGGACGATGCTGCACTGACAACTGAACGTTTATTGGAAAGGCCGCATATTTATACTTAGAGACCAGCCAGTGCTTCGAATGATATCTTATCAATTCCTGCTTGCATCCCGGCACAGATATCTCACTTCTTTTTTCGATAGGCCAACTGATGGCATGCTGACGCATTGCTCTCTGGACTCACGGTAGGCCCAGGCTTCCAGGATTTCTCTTGTCAGATTGTCTTTGCTCTATTTCACTACCTGAACGTGGTGAAGGTCAGCAGGGCTTGTTTGTTTTTTGCAACTTTCGCAATCTCTGCAGTGTATCGCAAGGTTGGTGCCAGACTTGCTTGCTATGGCTGTTGCGTGCTCTCTTGCTCTGTCGTTTACGCATCTCCCGGTTTGGCCTATGTAATGCTTCCCGCAGAATAGAGGGATACGATAAACGATGCCCTGAAAGCACTGAGAATACCTCGTTCTGTGTCCGATTTGGCAATCGGATTTGTTTTTCTGCCCATTCACTCGCGCGCACATGCTTTTCGCCTTGTTTGGCGCCGTGGGAATGATCTTGATGTTGTGCTTCTTCCCGATCTTTTTGAGATTGTGGGTCAGCCCATGAACGTAGGGAATAACGGAAAACTTCTTTCATTGAGTCGATGCTTCAGGGGCACTTTCCTTTTCCCTGCCAAGCTTCTTCGGCAGCACGAGGTCTTCTGCTATGCTGCAGAGCAACGCCAAAGGATATCCGGCTTCCTGAAGCCTAGCAACTTGCCTCCGAAGGCCCTGGCTCATCTGGTGTGGACACGACTTCTTTAGAGCAGATTGCAATGCTGCCCTCACAATTCCTCTTTTGACCGTATTATAGTGGTTAGAGCTGAAAGGAAGAAACTGCTTCTTTGCTCGAGGCTGGTATGTCCAACATAGGTGCCCCGGCAAGAACTCAAGGCGTATGTCTAAGAAGCGTAGGACGCCGTGCTCAGGAAGCTCCCATGTGAACATGAGCCCTGGACAGCCATTCTGAAAGGTGGTCAGTGTGTTGTCTTTTAGGGTGTCCGTGTCCTCTTTTTTCTGCTCGCATAGCACCAAGTAGTCGTCGACGTACCGGACGATCCTCACGATGCGTCTGTCCTTGGTTGCTTCCTGAATTCTTTTGTCGCAGGCTGCGAGGTATAGATCACTCAGGGCTGGAGCGACTCTGGACCCGATGCACACTCCACTCTTCTGAATGTACAGGGTGTCTTCATGGGAAGCGATGGTAGACATAAGGTAGGCTCCCAACAGCTCCAGGAAGGAGTCCACTGAAACTCCGGCGGCGTTTTGAAACGACACAGCTCCCTGCTTTTCTATAGCGTCCCGTAGAACACTCATCAATTCATCATGTGGGATGGCATAGTACATATCTTCAATGTCGAGTGAGAATCCATAAGAGATGTTCCAGTTGTTACTCTTTATCTCAGAGATTAGCTCTTCAGAGTTCTTGATTCTAAAGGGGTCATCTACGTTTACGTTGCTTAGTTGCTTGGCAAGATAAGCCGAAAGAAGCATCTGCCAAGTGTGTGCTTCTGACAGAATCGCCCGGAAAGGGATCCCAACTTTGTGCGTTTTGGCACTGAAAAACACGGACAGGGTGCTTTGTCTTGTCGCTGTTACCTTGAGGTGGAGCGGCCCTAAGTTGGCGATTTCGAGCATCGATAAAACCTTCTTTTTTGCTGTTGTGAGATGCTTTTTGTGTACTTCACGAAAGTTCTTCTTCATGGCATCCAAAGCTCTCGTTTTGTAGCTGCAGGAATCCAACACCACAAAACCCCCTTCTTTATCCGCAAGGCACAGCTTCAGGTTTTTTTCCTTTCAATTCCTTTATGACTGGGTCGAAACTTTTCTTGCGTCGTTCACCTGCATTTGACCGACATAAAATGTCAATTCCTTCAGCCACAATTCGGCTGGCGTCTTCATCATCCGCTTTGGCGGCGACATGTCTAACGATGGCGAGCTTCCCTGCAGCGTCAAGTTTAGGTGGAAGCGCGAACTTAGGTCCGTGTTCCAACACGTCATTGGTTAAGTTCGCGCTTCCACCTAAACTTGACGCTGCCGGGAAGCTCGCCATCGTTAGACATGTCGCCGCCAAAGCGGATGATGAAGACGCTAGCCGAATTGTGGCTGAAGGAATTGACATTTTATGTCGGTCAAATGCAGGTGAACGACGCAAGAAAAGTTTCGAACCAGTCATAAAGGAACTGAAAGGAAAAAACCTGAAGCTGTGCCTTGCGGATAAAGAAGGGGGTTTTGTGGTGTTGGATTCCGGCAGCTACAAAACGAGAGCCTTGGATGCCATGAAGAAGAACTTTCGTGAAGTACACAAAAAGCATCTCACAACAGCAAAAAAGAAGGTTTTATCGATGCTCGAAATCGCCAACTTAGGGCCGCTCCACCTCAAGGTAAAAGCGACAAGACAAAGCACACTGTCCGTGTTTTTCAGTGCCAAAACGCAAAAAGTTGGGATCCCTTTCCGGGCGATTCTCTCAGAAGCACACACTTGGCAGATGCTTCTTTCGGCTTATCTTGCCAAGCAACTAAGCAACGTAAACGTGGATGACCCCTTTAGAATCAAGAACTCTGAAGAGCTAATCTCTGAGATAAAGAGTAACAACTGGAACATCTCTTATGGATTTTCACTCGAAATTGAAGATATGTACTATTCCATCCCACATGATGAATTGATGAGTGTTCTACGAGACACTATAGAAAAGCAGGGAGCTGTGTCGTTTGAAAACGCCGCTGGAGTTTCAGTGGACTCCTTCCTGGAGCTGTTGGGAGCCTACCTTATGTCTACCACCGCTTCCCATGAAGACACCCTGTACATTCAGAACAGTGGAGTGTGCATCGGGTCCAGAGTCGCTCCAGCCCTGAGTGATCTATACCTCGCGGCCTGCGACAAAAGAATTCAGGAAGCAACCAAGGACAGACGCATCGTGAGGATCGTCCGGTACGTCGACGACTACTTGGTGCTATGCGAGCAGAAAAAAGAGGACACGGACACCCTAAAAGACAACACACTTACCACCTTTCAGAATAGCTGTCCAGGGCTCAAGTTCACATGGGAGCTTCCTGAGCACGGCGTCCTACGCTTCTTAGACATACGCCTTGAGTTCTTGCCGGGGCACCTATGTTGGACATACCAGCCTCGAGCAAAGAAGCAGTTTCTTCCTTTCAGCTCTAACCACTCTAAGACGGTCAAAAGAGGAATTGTGAGGGCAGCATTGCAATCTGCTCTCAAGAAGTCGTGTCCACACCAGATGAGCCAGGGTCTTCAGAGACAAGTTGCTAGGCTTCAGGAAGCCGGATGTCCTTTGCGGTTACTCTGCAGCATAGCAGAAGACCTCGTGCTGCCGAAGAAGCTTGGCAGGGAAAAGGAAAGTGCCCCTGAAGCATCGACTCAAAGAAAAAAGTTTTCCGTTATTCCCTACGTTCATGGGCTGACCCACAATCTCAAAAAGATCGGGAAGAAGCAAACATCAAGATCATTCCCACGGCGCCAAACAAGGCGAAAAGCATGTGCGCGCGAGTGAATGGGCAGAAAAACAAATCCGATTGCCAAATCGGACACAGAACGAGGTATTCTCAGTGCTTTCAGGGCATCGTTTATCGTATCCCTCTATTCTGCGGGAAGCATTACATAGGCCAAACCGGGAGATGAGTCAACGACAGAGCAAGATAGCACGCAACAGCCATAGCAGGCAAGTCTGGCACCAACCTTGCTATACACTGCAGAGATTGCGAAACTTGCAAAAAACAAACAAGCCCTGCTGACCTTCACCACGTGCAGGTAGTGAAAAAGAGCAATGACAAGCTGACAAGAGAAATCCTGGAAGCCTGGGCCATCCGTGAATCCGGAGAGCAATGCGTCAGCACGCCATCGGTTGGCCTGTCGAAAAAAGAAGTGAGATATCTGCGCCGGGATGCAAGCAGGAATTGATAAGATATCATTCGAAGCTTTGGCTGGTCTCTAAGTATAAATATGCGGCCTTTCCAATAAACGTTCAGTTGTCAGTGCAGCATCGTCCTCGTCTGTGTGTTTCTTCGATGTCTTCGTTTACTTTCCGCTGCCATTTATTCGATCATGCACCAACTAGCTCAACAATCCACCTTATTAGCCCACATGCACATCAGCGTAAGGCCGATTTGCAGGCTTTGCCACTGGGGCCAAATCTCGAGCCGTTTTGACACTAAAGTGACCCAGACTTAAAGGCATCCAGTCGAAATACCAATAGCCACAGCTTTATTTCTGACGGGCAGAATATTCCTCCATATGTGCCAATGACGGACTCCATAGAAATTTTTACTCCGTCGACCATCCTGCTGCATCGTTCGACAGCAATCACTCCTGCAGACGAGAGGTTCTCAAGCGTTTCCAAAGGGCTCACTCGAGAGTCGACCCCTCGGACTAAGCCCTTGGAACACGCGACATGAGGCGGCATGAAAGCGCTCACCGGGTGGCTGGCGAAGGACGTACACTTTGGCAGGTCTTCTATACAGTCCTTATCCTGTGACCTGCACAAAATACCACCCCTGCCAAACTGCCGCACATCAGAAATGCGCATGAAGTGTTTCGATGCGAATTGAAGAGCCGCCTTTACTGCCTTCGGGTTGTTCAATCGCATCGCGCCTCCATCGGGAGCCACTGAAACGACAGGAAAGCTGTAAACGCAACTGCGGAAAAAGAGAATAATTGGGAGCTGGTCTCGATGAAGACAAGCCAACCAAGGGGAAAACCCCTGGCCGGGAGAAGAAGCAGACATTAAACCTTCGTCCCACGCCTAATCACCCTAGAACAGGAGCAGGCACAGACAAGACGGAGAAGTTGAGCAAGCTAGCGCAACACCGCCAGGTACTTAGGCGCTACCACGCTTTGCTGCTTGATCTTCTTCTCTTTCAATGTTCACTTTTTGGCTTTCGCTCCGTAATAGGTTTCGTATGCTTTTCAGATTCCTCTCAAAACTGTTTTAATTTAGATAGTATGCGATACGTAGTCTCTGATGAAATATTAATTGCGAGTGGATCATCTCTGGCATGCCGTCCAAGGAGAATGGGAAGCGCTGCTCGGACGTCCGGATCTTGTGGCGGCGCTGTACGACACCATGCCTTAAAGAGTAATCTTACTCACCACTGTCGATGGCAACTTTTATTCACTTTGAGGACACTGTCATGCCAGCGATTGGAGTTTTTTTATCTGCTTTCGTGAAACAATTTCAAGACTGACTACATCTTTTTATTCGTCGTCCTAACAATCTCTTCGTGACGGTGCTGTCGTAGAAAAATTTCATGAGACTGAGTATCAAACCTCGCAATTCAAACATTTTCAGAGGACTCCCTGAATGGAATATGAAGCCTTTTGTGTAGCCAATGCCGAAAAGGCAATTTCGAAAGCGAATCAGCACCCGCAGCAAAGCTGGCCACCTCTGTTACTTATCGCGTCGGCGTGCAGAAGCGCGCATCACGGCAGCAGCGGATGCGCCGCCTTGGGCCGTGCTAGCTGAAATGAAGCAGCGGTGAACGCAGCCAACAGGCAATATTTAACATGATGGCAATGTACCTGGCCAACAAAATGGATAATGTTGCTTGGCTCGTTCCTTCACACTCCAGCGGTTTGATAAAATGCGGCTGCCCCATTGCTCTGTCGAAGCACGATACACTCGAAGATTGGCGATGCGCGTTCCACTTCGTCGCGACCGTCAGCAGCAGAGGCGCCGAGGACTACATTAGAAATTTTTCAAGCATGAAAAAAACCCGTGCGAGAGCGAGAGCGATTTTCGGATTCGTTTGCGGAATTCTGGCAGAAAGCGAGCGGCACAAGATAGCAGCGACTCTGCAGGCGCTCCGTAACACTGCGCGGTGGTAAATTTACTTTTCCGATACTATATATGCAGTCTAGTGTCGACTATTGAACTCCACAAGGCCAGTCTGTCGCCCTTGTTGAGTAGTCGGGCTGGGAGATGAAGCCAATGTAGAATGGCCAAGATGGCTGTGTGGCTGACGTCGTCATAGCCCTTGTGACTGCCAATGGTTAGAAGCGTGCGGATTCTCCTATATCTACCTCCTAGTGGAGCCGTAGTTGACAGAAGGCCCAAATGAGGGCGAAAGGCAATCTGAGCTGGGCGGTACCAGGGATACTGTTCCAGTCACAATATGAGCATCGTAGCTGCGAATCGATATAGTAGCTTACATACTGTGTACGTAAGCGCTGTCGTGCGAAGGCTGCTTATACATGATGACAAACAGCACAAACTACACGGAACACGGAAAAGAAAGGAGATACCAAAAGTGTTGACTCACAAGCACTTGTCGGCGCTCGTGGCGCCTTACCTCTCAGTGTGTTTTGTCTAGTTCACGCTGTTTTTCACTACGATATCCATGAACTAGCCCGAACTACTACTTTGGTGCACAAGGTTGCTTAAATTCGTAGAAGGCTTTCAGGGCCTAAGGATTGGAACCACCTACGCAGCTTCCCCGGGGTTCGGACATCTCGGAAGGACAAATTTGTGCTGAGGGCCTCAAGTAAGCAATCCAGTGACAGGCCGTCGATATTTTGGAGACCTCATTTGTAAGTTCATCCGGCCCAAAAGCTTTGCGCAGTTTCGTTAAATCCTTGAATGCAATAAACTCATTCATGTTGCACTGCATGTGCATCCCTTCAAAGTGATCTTTTCTTGGAAACGAGCCTGCTATAGATGGAAGAGTATTCAAGCGGGTTACCGGCGCCGGAATCTGGTAGGAAGCCGTAAAGTACTGACAACCTCTGAAGCAAACAGACTTAGCATCTGTCCTAAAGCAAGGCATGCGGAGCGTGCTCGATCCTGTTAACATTCAACGATTTCAAGACAGAGAAGCGCGTAGCTTCTCTATCTGGCATGTAGGCTCGATACCCGCCGCGTTGGCTCAGTGGTTAGAGTGCTCGGCTACTGAGCCGGAGAACCCGGTTTCGAGCCAGGCCGGGCCGGTCGCATTTCGATGAAGGCGAAATGCTAAAGGCGCCTGTGTGCTCTGCGACATCAGCGCAGGTTAAAGATCCCCAGGTGGTCGAAATTGCTGCGAAAACATCCACTACGGCCCCTTTTTATTTCTTTTTTTCTTTCACTCCCTCCTTTCTATCTTCCCTTACGGCGCGGTTATGGTGTCAGCCGATATGTGAGACCGATACTGCGCCATTTCGTTTCCTCAAAAACCAATTTTCAATGTTCTTCATTTTTCTCTCAACTTCCCCTCTTCCTTTACAGCACAGTTGAGTTGTCCATTTGGAAGGCAGACAATTATTGCGCCATTTTTATTCCTCAAAAGACCACTAATTAAAGATCCCCAAGTGGTCAAAATTATTCCGGAGCCCTCTAATACAGCACCTTTTTAGCTTTCTTCTTTCACTCCAACCTTCGACCCTTATCTTACGGCGCTTTTGAGGCTTCCACCATGAAGGGACTGTTAATTCTTCATATCCTCGCGTTGGAAATCGCTCTATATATTGGTTAGCGCGTCCTCGAGTCGTCGTCGGTTTTCTGTGCAATTTCAGTGCACATGAGAGATCTCCAATCGCTAGACAATATTCTGGATCCCTCCGTTATGGCACCTCTTTCTCTTTTCTTTCAGTTCTACCATCCTCTCTTCCCTCACAGCACGGCTGAGGTGTAAACTGAGAAGGGACGCTACTGCGCCTTTAATGACCTCGAAAACAATTTAGAATGTTAACGTTACTGCGCCTCCCATCGCCTCAAAACCAATTTTCCATTTTCAATACACACGAGGGGGATGATGGGTGGTTTCCTGGCTCTATAGAGCTGCGACCTAAATGCTCTCACCAACGTGAAGAGGTCTCCTTGTCACCGGATGTATCTGCTGCTAAACCGTTGTCGTCGTTTCGGATGACGCGGTTGTTGCGACATGCGTCTTGCCTTTCAATCTTTCCTCTAACCTCTCTTTGAACTCTCCTACTTTCGGCACGTGGCAGCGATTGTGGCTCAGCCGGAGCCAGTGGGCAGGCCCGTGCACTTTTCCTTTCATTCTTCCTTCAGTCGCAACAAGACCCGCCGCGATGATTCAGTGGTTAGGTGCTCGGCTACTGAGCTGGAGTTCCCAGGTTGGAACCCAACCGCAGCGGCCTCGTTTTGCCAAGAGGCCGCGCGAGTGGGGCGTTCTGCACAATTGCTCCGGCCAAATGTGTGTGATTCCCCAGAAACCTCATCACATCGGCCAACCCACAGAGCAAGCAGCCACTTAAGGTCACCAGGGACCTACTCAAGCCAAGGTGCGTGAGCCATAGCTCATTCTTTTTGGATTCCGGTCGTAATCTGTGCAGCCCCGGATCGCCACCTAGCTAAGCCTGGCGGAGGTCTCGCCAACGCGCCAAGCCAGCCAGCCCGGCCTACCCGTGCAAGTCGGGGTGGAGTGACGCACCATCCCAGAACAAGAAATTTAATCCTGTGAGTGGATAACCGCTTTACACCGCTCATACAAGACTCGGGCAACAAGGCAAGTGACTGCAGCAGCCGACCCACTAGACTGCTTGAGACGCCCGGCACCAATGGGAGCGCTAACCAGAACAGGAGGAACGCGTCGCTCACCGCCGCGGCCATGACGTTAAACATGGGTGCGGTGCCGCAACGGTCACCGCCGATCACACGCGCTTCGTTCCTCGTCTACCACCACAACAAACGAATACCGCCTCTGCCCTTAGAGGCAATCAAGGTTGTCATCCGCCCGCGAGGCGAGATCCTACTCTCTACCATGCCCGGAATGAAACTACGAGCAGCACTTGAAGCCAAACTACACAAGCCTCTGCCACCCGACGCTATGTTTCGTATCCACCCAATTAACAACAGCTTCACGGCAGCCACAACGGACATAGAAAGCGTCCAACACCTGACACGAGTGCACCGATTTGCGGCACCCCACCACGAGCCACTCGGTGAGTGATCATGAACTCCTACTATCAGGAGACGCCCGAGGAAATCTACGATCTACAGGGAACCCAGCACACCACAACCTGGCCGCACGAAGAATAGACAACTCCAATTCCATCCTGATTAAATTCGACGCAGACGAGATCCCCTATGCTATAAATTATATGGGTACCATCTACAGATGCACCCCTTACAGAGACAGCCCAGACGCCTGAACAAACTACAATCAACCGGGCCACCTACAACGTCTGTCCCATACCAAAGACCCATCTATGCCGTAGATTTGGAGTGCAACATCCAAGTAGTGTCCTACCGCGCACACCTCAATGTATCCACTGCAACGGCTCACACCTCACGGGCACAGGACCCTGTTAGGCCCATCACCCGGGCTCAGCATGCATCAGCACTCTGCGAAGCAAGCCTCAAATCAAACGGGACAGTCGTCGTCGTGCCCACCTCCTCTCACCCAGCAGCAGCAGTGCCCCACA
Organism: Amblyomma americanum; assembly: GCF_052857255.1. Classification (NCBI taxonomy): domain Eukaryota; kingdom Metazoa; phylum Arthropoda; class Arachnida; order Ixodida; family Ixodidae; genus Amblyomma; species Amblyomma americanum. Next base: position 126,680,349 of record NC_135498.1, on the reverse strand, counting down.
AGATCCCAAGCAAAAAAAAACAGGCCGGACACTTGGGCTCAGAACGTTCTACAGCGACTCCGAGGCTCTACACCGGCTACGTACCGAGTTATACAGGCCAACTCAACGCCAAAGAATACAGCCTACCTTAAGCTACACAAGGAAACGCCATACTCCTTCAACGCATCGCCACACTGGAAGTCAATCTAAGTGGTACCTCTGGGGGAACATCCCGTTCTTTCTCATTCCCTCCCTCTTTTCCTATCCACCCTCACGTGCGAGGTTTAGTGACAGAATTCTGTGTCACTAAACCAAGAAGACACAAACCCTCATAGCAACGACAAACCGGCCACCCCACCCATGCATGTGGGCTCTGAGCCTGATATAGCGTTGCCACCCTCCCCAGGCAATGGCGCTATACCAGGCGTAACTCTCTCGGAGGCAGACATCCAAGCAGTGGCAAATCGCCTTGAAAACATTCTCTATACTCGGCTAGAAGCTCACCTGGTTGAACGTATTGAACAGACTACAGCAACAGAACTAGAAACAGCGCTTTCACAGATAATCGACCAAATGTTCATCCAAATCTCTACAATTTTTTATAAAGCGCTGTAAGAGCATGCATAACGCACAGCCCGCACATTTCAGGAAATAGAAAAGCATTTGGCGACTTTTTATAGTCACCCCTATTGTACGCAGAAAACAAACATCAGAAAACCAGGGCCCTCTGCACCGAACGTATCTCACGCTCCTCGCACATTAACGCAACCGTCACTCCCATCTGTCCCGCATGATGCTGCTCTATAAAGCTTTATGCACATGGTCTGGGATCCTACAACAATTTTTGTAATGTGCGTAGGGCCAAGACGCTTTAGCGCTACAAGAACCCATTAATAACATAACACTTCCAGGATATGCGCCCTATCTTCCCTAATCGCACGCGCCGCATTACGTAACGTTTCTCGTCAATCGATCATGCCCAGTAGTTGTGCACACCCTCCCCGTCCACGACATTGAGCATCTCTGCATTGAGCTCGCTTCCACTTACCCAAAATTCCAGTCTCTCTATATTTTCAATATTTATAGCCCCCTAAATGGGGCCTTCCAAACATCGACCACCTTTTTTAAACTTAAAATAACTCGCGCACGACGGACCCCAGCTAATTGTAGGAGACTTTAACGCCCCACACACAACATGGGGGTATCCATCAATACTCCCAAGGGCCGCCGAGTTTGGCTATCCGCACTGCAGGAAGGATTCATCGTTCTCCCTGATTCAGATCACCCCACTCGTTTGGGTACACGTGTGAGCATGGGCACTACATCGGGTATCACATTCACATACTCAATTCCTTGTGTCAAATGGCGCAACACTAACGGAAACATAAGCAGCGATCACTATATTTTCGAGATCACGCTCCACAGTCAAATTGGTCAACCCTTCCGTATACATCTATCTATCACAAAGTGGCATTCTCTAAGATAATTCCGAAGCAATAGAGCAGGGACTTCCATCTCTGAGAAAGAGGATTGGACCACCAAACTGCAACAGGATATAAGAGCTCTTACTCACTCTAACCCATGGACTGCCCCAGCGAGGCGATAGACGCACGCCTCATGAATTTGTGGGAGGCAAAATCAGGGCTCGAGCGCCGCTGGAGCACGCAGCGATAGAACCGAAGTCAACTCTGAAAGAAGACTTTGAAGCCTAAATGCGCAACTAGAAAAGCACGCAGCCGCCCTAGAGAAGCAAAATTAGGAAACGAAATGCACTCGTCTCAATTGAAATATGAGTCTCTCCCAGAAATGACGCTTATTTAGGCACCTTGTAGACCCAACAATATTCAAAACAACGCAAAATTGCAACCTCACTAAACTCCGTCCCGCTAGCATGGTCCAACCATAGCACCTCTTACAAAAACTTAGACATTTACCTTCCATCATCTCCACCTCAAATCTACCGTGACTACGAAGGCACCCCGAAGTCATTCTTAGACCAGCCCATTAAAGAGGCTGAAGTATGGGCAGAGCTACATCCTCCGCTCCAGGATCGAAAGGGGTCACCAACAGGGCACTAAGAAATCATGACTCCCCCTCCATCGAAGCCTTAACAGCATATTTTAATGACTGCTGGCAAAACGGCTCTCTACCTCCTCAGTGGAAAACAGCGAAAATTATCTTTCTTCCCAAGCCAGGCAAGCCGCTCCAACGGACTAATCTCTGGCCCATCTCACTCACTTCATCCGTAGCCAAACTCTTCGAGGATGTTATTGAGACACCACTGAGCAGCTACATGCAGAATAATGAGCTCCTGCCTTCCAGCATCTTCGGTTTCAGGCCAGGATTGGCAGCGCAGGACGTATTCCTACAACTCCAACATTAGATACTAGAATCCAAAATGAAGGACACCAAAGCCACATTAGGGGTAGACCTCAATAACGTCTTCGACCAGGTTACTCATGCGGCTATATTAACGAACCTTCAAAGTTTCCAGGTTAGGAAACACATGTACAACTACATCTGCGATTTCCTCACTAACCGTACTGACCAAAAATCTTTCGGCCCGCGCTCCCTTAGCGACATATCCCTCGGTACACGAGGCACCCCACAAGGAGCGGTCCTCTCCTTGCCTCTTTTTAAAGAGACACTGAGGAGAAATTGAAGTTGGCTTGTATCGATAGAATGCCAGCTCCTGATCACAAAAACGCCTTTATTACTGAAAACAAAGCTTTTTCAGGTAGAAAACAGCAAGAACAAAAATACAGGTATCGCCACCACAGGCCAATCTCGCAAGTACAATTGTGGCGACGTCATAGGACTAATGACGCCACCTTGGAGGAAATTTCCTTTCTACATAGTATGTTCAAATCTCTGAGGCTGACAAAGGAAGGTTGCGCGGTTAATTATTGAAGTAAGTTTTGTTTTAAAACCTATAGTGCACTTTTATCACACAAGGAAGACAGACAAAAGACTACCTGAATGTTGGAAGCAAAGAAAATCGATGCTTGGCGGCGCCACAGGCGGCCAGGAGAGTCTCGATTTCTTACACCGCTTGGCGTCTATGAGCTTTGGTTGCCCCGTGGTATTGTTTTTGACGCGCCTCGATTAACAAACGCCGAACAGCAGAGCAACTCCAAGTGCCGCTTCAAGTGCTAGTTAACCTTTGAATGAGCCTGTGAAGGCTGGCCAGATGATCGCCACTGTCGATGAAAAACTATGATGGCACGACGGTCGGTGATCGTACAAGGCAGCTCCCAGTATAAAGAGCACTTGTGTCTTCGCACGCTCACCCGGCGAAACATTCCGGGCTGTTGCAGTCAACTTCAAATCTACTTAACGGAAATCGTTTATTAGGGACGGGAGCCAAGGCACAAGGCAGTAAACAAAAACTGCTGATGACCTAGCTTTCTTAGGCCAGGATATACGTTGCGAAAGCGCGGATATCTCTTGCATCGGAGGAGTGCATTCACTAGACGCGCCTTTATCGTCGAATTTCCCGTGAGACGTCGTGGCGGAGTGGTAGCGTCTCCGCTTTAAACAGCAAAGGTTCTGGTTCGATTCCGAGCCTCGGCACAGGATATTTTTTTATTCAGTGAGTGGGCGGGGAGCTTCAGTGGCTTCCATAGTTTCCGCCACAGAATACGTTGGTTAGCGGTTAACCGCAGGCTCTGTTAAGGCTTGTTTATGCTTCGGCGTAACGCGCGCGCGCTGCACACCGACGTCTCGTCGGCCAGAGCGAGACCCTCTATACTCCAACTGCGCTTGACCCCCGACGCGTTCGGCCTCTTCGGTGCACTCGGACCGTACTGGCGGTGACTTGGAGCATGTCTTTATTTCGCGCCGAGTGCGCCAGCCGCCGCCGGCCTGGCCAGACTGATTCGGCTCCGCGGGGAGGTGCGTGTTGCGACATACATCAATAGCTTCGGCAGTTGGCCGGAGCTGTTCTTTTCGAGCTCTCGACTAATTTAATCCATTCACAGTACGACCCTGAAGGCACATGCAAGTCGACGAGAGAGCCCGATCTAGTGGACCGGTTAGATCTAGCGGAAGCCGTTGAAGCCTCGTGCGCCGGCTGTAGTTTCAAGCCGCCAACTTTACACGCCACCGCCATTGAGCACCCACCCGTTTTTTGTAGCAAAAAAAAATAAATAACTTGGCCCTTCCACGCCGTTCAAGGAATCACAATCCGTTGGCCCCAAAGTCCCGGCGAACCTCCGATGGGTGCAACGCGCCGACCTTGCTCTGGCCCCTCGCGACTCCCCGCTCTGGGGTTATGATATTTAGTTTGAAACGGCTGTTCACTGAGGAAGCGGGAAACGACCCGCCGGCGCCTGACCTAACCGTCCTCCTTCAAAAGCAACGCACGCTCTGTGGGGCTGAGGTGGCTGAAATGCAGGCCGGAGTTTTTGCGAGAACTACGTCGTCGTGTTCGCGAACGGGATCCATCGTAACGCTAGTAAGACGCCGGTGAAAACGTAAACTAAGCGACGGTAGCGACACCCAACAGATGCATTCAACGTGCTGCGGCGGCAGCTTTCATTACGGCAGCTTCTAGACCGCACCGCTAGCCCCAGAAATCACGGAGTCTGCGTTTACGTCACATTTCACGTCACTCCGTCCCACGACGTCATGAAAGTTCTCCGTGACGTCATTAGATTCCTCGAATTTGAATTGGCGTGGCGGGAAAAATTTTTCAGCTTCGAATCCAAATTTCTTTGAAATGAATGCATCTTTCGCTCCCGGACAAGCGGAAACAATTCCATGAAGTGCCGAACTATCAGATTTTGCTAACGAAAAAAATTCGATACAGTTCTCCTCAGTGTCCCTTTAACATAGCCATGATGGGGTTACCCAGGTTACTTAATTCGATCCTCAACCTACACTTCAGCTTCTTCCCCGATTACATAACGCTCTGGACATGCCGAAGTAGCGACGCGGAGATAGAACACCGCTTACAAGCAGCGGTGGGTATCATTTGTACCTATGCCAACGACAGATGACTGTCATGTTCTGCGACATCGGAGCTTTTCGTATACAAGCCTCACCGAACGTATCGCACAACACCCAATATTCAGCTCACTTTAGCCAGAGTCAATTCACACAGTCCCAAAGATTCGCATACTAGGCATGTTTCTCACAGCCCACGGTTCTCACACTGATACAGTCCAAACATTCCAAAAGCACACACAACAGGTAATTAAGCTCATCATCCGCGCTGCACAAAGGAAAACGGGCCTACGGGAACCAAACACGTTTTGACTAACACAGGCTTACACCACCAGCAGAATCACGTATGCACTACCATACCTCCCTCTCTTGTTGAAAGGTAAGGAGCGCTTAGATGGTCCTATTAGGACCAGCACGCGCACCGCTTTACGCCTTCCGCCAAGCGCCTCCACAGAGCGGCTTTTTCGACTAGGAATACACAACACTTTCGAGGAACTCCGTGAAGCAACCAAAACGGTCCAACTAGCCAGACTCACATTCACCCCGGCGGGACGAGCTCTGGTGCAGTCGCTTCACCTATCACCCGCCGGTGCAATACCCGACACTGAACCAATCCCAAATCCCACACGCGCTCCGGATACCCCCTCTTTCTAAACGTATGCACCTGGCGCGCGATAAAAAGCGCCGGGAGACCCGTGCCCTAGCGCTGCACAGGACATACGGAGAGGATTCCAATGTGGCATACATTGACGCCTCGTTCTATGCATCAGGCGCGCGTGCAGCCATAGTGGCTGTTCGCAGTGACAGTCGCCGTATCACTGCAGGAACCATTTGCACCTCATCCATAACCACGGCTGAGGAGGCGGCTATTGCTCTAGCCATCTCCTCCTCGGCCGCCACCAAAATTATATCGGATTCGCAAACAGCCATCCTAAAGTTTAGCACCGGACGCATCTCTCGTCAAACCAGCACCATACTCAGGTGATGGACGTACACCAGAACCGTAACTCACATCTGGGAGCACGCCCATGCGGGCCTACCCGGAAACAAGGGGTTGCAGGACTCTAGGCAGGAGAGCAACCCACCGCCTCCATCGAAGGGAGTGCCTAATAAACTTCAGAGACATTCTACACTACTACTACAACAGAAAGATGTACGCACCTCACCCATTGCTATCCACCAAGCAATCAACTTTCTGGTGCAGGCTCCAAACTCGCACACTACTATACCCGATGGTAATGAGTTGAGTTAAGGTGTTGAATGCTACTGGTGGGATTACCCTTTCTTATTCTACCGGCAATCGCTCCACCGTAGCGTCACTAATAAGTTAATATTCTCCTAAAACCTGTCGGATCTACCGCGTTATGCGCACAGTCACTTATAATAGCACATATTCCACTCCCGCAGTCACCATCTATGCACACATTCACTCCACACAGTCCACAGAACAGTCCATATTACAGTCCACTCCAGAAGTCACCACGCCCACTTGGAGGCCGTGTGGGTGACAACGTGACCGGGTCCTGTTCCTTTTCTATCGACCCAGATGCGGGAGAACATCAGGGCCGCCCTGCCGTGTGTGGTACCATCAGTGCCATCGTTTGATTGCACAGTATTCTTCGAACTCTATTCCCCAGCTAGGGATTTGGGGAATACGGAGAGTATTAAACAAGCTGCTGGTTCGGTACCAGAAGAAAGACCCCCTCCTGAGATACCCTTTGCTGGGAGAGACACCCGACCGCTAAAAAGCTCCCTTTTCTGAGAGGCACTCTCAGTTTCCCTTACTTGTACATTATGTAAATAGTCTTTGTATAAAGTTTTCCAAGTTTTCTTACTCCGATCTTCCTCGTCTCTCCTCCGGCCCAGCCACGCTACCTGAATCCCAAAAACTGGATAGCAGCTGTGAGACGTCCGCGTAAAGTTACCGGCTCCAACGTACTTCGGCAGCTGCGGAACTGACGGGCGTCAGCTATACCTTGGCAGGGTGGGTGCCAAATGTTTTCCGTTCATTTCGCCAGACCATACTAGCACAGGCAGATGCTAGGTGCGTATTCCTGTTGTCTGGGAAATTGATTTAGGGAAACTGTTCAGCTCACTTCAAGCTAGAATTTTTGTTTAAGTGGGCTTGCTAACGCATGGTGGAACTCACGATGGAGAAGTTAAAAGTGCAGGAGCTGCTCAAAATTTGTCACGAACTTGGGATTTCGCTACGCTCTACGAAAAGAAAAAAAGAAACTCTCGAGGTTATGCGGCAGGAGGAGGTGACTGTTGAGGAGGTCGACGAGGCTTGGGAAACGATTGTTGGACGCAAAGAAGAGCAGAAAAGACGTGGGTTGTGCGAGCGGAAAGAAAAATAAGAGCTTCAGTTGGCTCAAGAAAGAGGGGTGTCGTTCGAGCAGAAAAAAAAAGAAGAGCTTCGGTTGGCTCAAGAGAGACGGGAGGTCCGTGAGGCGGAGGAAAAAGCGAGAGAACATGCTCGAAAAATGGAGCTCGAAATCGCGTCGAACGGAGGGAATACGGCGCGTCTTAGCCCTGTGGGTTCTGTACAGGAGCAATGAGGCAGAGATTGCAGGATCTCGTCTCACCATACCGCGTGGAAGGAGATACTGCACTCTTTTTGGTAAATTTCGAACGTGCATGCGGGGAGGTGCACATCTACAAGAGCGCTTGGTCGGAGAAGTTACATCCTCTCCTTCCGTGCGAGGCGGCCGAAGTGGTGGCTCGCCTCTCACGGGGAGAGTGTGTTGACTACGAGAAGGTAAAGAGCGCACTGCTTAGAAAGTACCGGCTTTCTGCTGAAGCCTTTTGGCAGCGATTCAGGCAGGCAAAGAAAGGCGGAGAGTCACATACTGACTTCGCGTACCGGCTTAAAGTCGACTTAAACGAGTGGCTTAAGACCCCTGAAGTGCACGGAAGTCACGACAACGTACTGGAGTGCATCACACTAGAGCAGTACTATAGCGCGATTCCAGAAGATCTGAGGATATGGCTTCAAGATAGGCTAAAGGATATAGAACTAGACAAAGCGGCACAGCTCGCAGACGAGTATTATGTTCGCGAAAACCTCCAAAGTAAGGCAGGGTACGATAACAGGTTAGGAAAGGAAGAAGCCTATTTAAAGAGAATCTCCGACCAAAGGGTGCCACCATCATGCCGGGATCACCGAACAGAGGACGCAGGATCAAAAGGAGGAGGTAGCGAAAAAAAGATTGAGTCACCCAAATCAAACGATTCGCCGAAACAGCAGGCACCAGCAGCTCGCGCGTTGGAAGTGCGAATGCCCATTGTCTGCTATAATTTCAACAAGGAGGGTCACATCTCATTGAACAGCAAACAGCAAAAGATAGCGTTCGCGTGCATGCGAGAGTCGGAGGAAAACCTTAAATTTCTGGATCCATACATGCGGGACGTGGTGATAAATGGCAAGAAATTCAGAGCACTGCGGGATTCAGCGGCTACCATGGATGTTGCTCACCCGTCCTGTGTTTCCTCCACGGACTACACCGGCGAATTCGCCTCGATTAAGCAGGTCGCCGAAGAACAGAGTTCATGCTTGCCTATATCGAAGGTTACTCTAGAGGGGACTTTTGGCATGCTAGACGCAGAAGCAGCAGTTAGCGCAAACTTGCCGGCACACTTGCCCTACCTGTTTTCGAACAAATCCGAGCAGCTGCTCAAAGAGAAAGGTCTCTCATTAACCTCGGGTTTGGCTTGCAATGCGCTAAAACGTTCTCGAGCGCGAGAGCTCTCAAAGAAACTCGACTGCGCTCCTATAAATGAGCACGTATTGAGTCATTCTCCCGACCAGCCGGGGGACACTTGCAGGAAAACTGATCCGTCTAAACGGCATGAGCATGACCATGAAGGTGTTCCCGAACCAGCGGTAGCTCATGAAATCCAAGGAACTGCCGATTCTGTAGAGAAGGGGGCAACAGGAACCAACGCGAAAGATTCGACATTAACACCTGCTTCGACTTGTTGGGAGGAGTTGACTAAGGTTGATAGGAAACCACTCATTGCAGAGCAGAAAAGCGACCCATCGTTAAGAGCTCTAAGGAATAATGTGAACTTTCAGGCAAAATCAAGCCTTCAGTACCGGAAATACTGCGACTCAAAGGGACGCGCATATGAGCAACTCCTGGTGCCTGAGAACTATCGGCGGCAGCTTCTGGAGCTCGCACATGGAAATGCATGGGCGGGCTCATGGGCATAAAGAAAGCAAAAGCTAGATTAGCCCTCGAATATTACTGGCCTGGCTGCTGGAAAGATGTGGAACAGCTTGTTAGATCTTGCGACGCCTGCCAGCGGGTCGGCAAGTTGACGGATAAATAAAAAGCGCCCATAACACTAGTTCCCATAATTACAGAGCCCTATCGGCGTCTTCTAATAGATAGTGCCGGCCCGCTGCCAGCGTCCAACTGTGGTTGTAGCTACATTCGGACCTCACTGTGCGTGGCAACCAAATTTCCCGAGGCCATTCTCTTGAAGGACCTAAGTTCCGCATGTGTTGTAGACGCCCTTTTGTCAATTTTCTCTCGCGTGGGCTTCCCTGCAGAGATACAAAGCGATAACGGGAGCGTGTTCACAAGCTGCTTGACAACAACGTTCTTTGAACGGTGTGGGATTAAAATAATCCGCTGGTCCATTCACCAACCTCAGTCAAATCCAGTCGATTGCATTCACTCAGTGCTGAAGCGGATACTTAGGTCTCTGTGTTTTGAGCATAAGGTTGATTGGGAAGGCTGCATTTCAGCACCCCTATTTACAATAAGATCCGTCCCCCACGAAAGCACAGGATTTAGCCCCGCTGAACTTGTCTACGGCCGTGACTTGAGGACCCCGTAGCGCATGCTGAGGGAGTCGTGGGAGGGTTACGGAGAGGATCCCTGTGTAGTGGAATACGTTCTAAAGCTGCTGGACAGACTTTAGAAAACCAAAGCAGGAGGAGGAGGAACAACTTTATTTACGTCATGGCCTAATGGCATCATGACCTAATGGCGCCGTGACGGGGGCCCAGGCGGCAACTGAGCGGAGGATCTGAGGCCTTTGTCGCTCAAGAGCCGCCGAGACCTGCTGGACGGCCCAGGTTTGCACGTCACGGTCAGAGCTTTCCGCCGCAGCCGCGAGTCGCGGCGGAATCGTTATGCTTTTAGAAGCCTCGTCGGGGAATTTTGTGCAGTCCCATAGAAAACCAGAGACCTCGTGGAAGAAAATGTCAGAGCAGCACAGTCACTGTCTAAGGTGTACTGCGACAAATCTGCACGCAAGCGCACCTTTCAACCTGGCGACCAGGTAATGTTGCTGGCCCGTCAAAAAGGAACTAGCTTGAGGTGCAATGGGAAGGGCCAGCTAAGGTGGTGTCTAAGCTTTCGGACACCTACTATGAGGTAAATTTTAAGAAAAAACACAATCGGATAATCCACAGTAATTTGATGAAGCCTTATGTACAACGTCAGGACATGGTTAACATGGCGCTGAACATGCCAGAGGAAGAGATCTCAGACATACCTTATGTCCCACTTGAGGACGAGCAAGCAGCGAATGAGCTGCTAAATTCAATCGACAGAGAGCCACGTTTGACGGAAAGTCAACGAGGACACATGAAAAACGTCGTCCGCGACTTTGAGGCGGTGTTTTCAGACAAGCCAGAAAAAACAACCCTCATCGAACACGACATTCAGCTTTCCAGCGAACAGCCGATCAGGAGCAAACCGTACCGTGTCTCTCCAAGACAAAAGGAAATCATTGAGACGGAGATCCACCGTATGTGCGAACATGGCGTCATAGTGCCTTGCGAAAGTGACTATATGTCACCAATCATTGTTGTAGAGGTTCCAGGCAAGGATTCGAGACCTTGCGTGGACTACCGGAGACTGAATTCAATCACAGTGGACCACACCTACCCCCATTCCGAACATCGAGGAGAGGGTTGAAACAGTCACTAAATCAGAATATATATCCACACTGGATTTAGTTCGTAGTTACTGGAAGGTGCCACTCACTGAGCGCGCCAGCAGGTACGCAGCAATCGTGTCCCCCGCGGGCACGTTTCGCCCAGTTATGTTGTTGATAATCAAGTCACATACCTAGGAGTACGCTTTCCTTCTTTCGGCCAAGGATATGTAAGAGCAACGGACCTTGACATTGAGGTATTGGGGCGGGCAAAAAGGAACGCCACGTCGGCCAAAACCAGTCACCTATTCCCGTACCGCGTGCCGTCTATGCACCAACCTCATTACATTTAGCAAATTGTTTTTCTTTCCAATTGCACCAATTGCACACGCCTTGGACAGGTGCCATATCTAAACTCCTCGTCGGGAGACACCATGTGTTCATGCAAGCAAAACATTTGATCTCTTCAAGTTTTAGTTGATGTTTTTTAGCTAAGTGCAGTTTTGGCCCTAAGTTTTGGTCTCGCGGGATGAGTGGGTTCTGAGGGCGCTTGCTTTTGTCAGGTGTGTTTTGGCGTCTATGATCCCTTTTGCCTAGCATTGCAGATAGTTTCCCAACAACGGACATCTGACGAGAGGAAGCGATACCGAGCTTCGGCACTTAAAGTCATCCGAAGACTTCCAGTGAGCATCTGGTTCCTGGCACGCCCAGTCAGCCAAGCTACGTGCGAGCAGTTCATCTTCCGGGCGCAATATTTGGCGGCGGGGGTGCTGTTGCGCTCGTGCTGTCTTCCTGCTGTTGAGTTCGGCGAATTTGGACATGGGGAGGATTCCCTGAAGGCCAACGCGAAGGTCAATGAGCCCTCTGGAAGAAACGTGGCTGCAGGAATGTCGGAAGCAGCGTCAATAATAGCGTCCCCACGTGTTCGAACAGGCCATCGGGTCGACGAACGGAGTGTTGTCTTCTTCAGTCACGCTAGGGTTGAACAACTGACCGGGAGCTGCGCCTTCGACAGAGATTCCACATTCCAGTCATCAGACGACGAAGTACACGATCTTTCAGCCCCTGCTGGGAAACTCAGGAGCATTCCTGTTCCACATGGGCGCAGTCCGGACCCATGTGCGCCCACCTGGAGGCCGTGTGGAAGACAACGTGACCAGGTCCTGTTCCCTTTCCATCGACCGAGCTGCGAGAGAACATCAGGACCGCCCGGCCGTGGGTGGTACTATCAGTGCCATCGTTTGATTGGACATCATTCTTCGAACTGTATTCCCCAGCTAGGGATCTGGCGAATACGGCGAGTATTTAACGAGCTGCTGGTTTGGTACCAGAAAAGAGCCCCCTCCATAGAGATACCATTTGCTGGGAGAGACTCCCGACTGCTAAGAAGCTCCATTTACTTAGATGCACTCTAAGTTGCCCTTACATGTACATTATATAAATAGTCTATGTATAAAGTTTTCCAAGATTTCTGCCTTCGATCGTCCTCGTCTCTTCTCCGGCCCAGCCACGCCACCCGAATCCCAACAATATTCAGTCACAGTAGAACATAGTCCATTGCAGTGCCACAATCCCTACACACATTCACTCACACTATAACATAGCCAACTCCGGAAGACCGCATCTACGCACACATTCAATCACAGTAGACCATAGTCCATTCCTGCTGTCACCATTTAGAAACAAGATCAGTGTCTTGCCGAAATGTTAAAAGAAGGCGTAAAGTAGGTCGATAGTAATGCACGGACGTTTCCCCGACCTTTTCTCCGCCTTTTGAAGAATATACGGCAAACCAGCTGATTTTCCATATGTAATGCTCACCTGTTCTACTTACCCACATCCTCCCCTCCCACCCCCAGAGGTGGCACTCACTCACTGGGAACAGCTCATGTCAAGCACATCTCATCATCATCATCATCAGCCTTACTACACCCACAGCAGGGCAAAGGCCTCTCCCCTGTCTCTGCAATTAACTGTCCTTTGCCAGCGGCATCCAAACTTTGCCTGCAAACTTCTATTCATCCGGCAACCTAACCTTCTGCCGCCCCCTGCTACGCTTACTTTCTCTTGGAATCCACTCCGTTTCCCTTAAGGACCAGCGGTTATCTTGCGTTCGCATTACATGCCCTGCTCAAGCCCATTTCATTCTCTTGATTTCGACTAGGATGTCATTAACCCGTGTTTGTTCCCTCACCCACTCTGCCCGCTTCCTGTCTCTTAAAGTTACACCTATCATTTTTCTTTCCATGGCTAGCTGCGTTGTCCTCAACTTAAGCTGAACTCTGTTCGTTAGCCTCCACGTTTCTGCCGCGTAGGTGAGTACCGGTAAGATAAAGCTGTTGTACACTTTTCTCTTGAGGAAAATTGGTAAACTGCCGCTCATGATCTGCGAGAACTTGCCATATGCACTCCACCCAATTCTTATCCCTCTAGTTATCTCCCTCTCATGATCCGGATCAGCTGTCACTACTTGCCATAATTAGACATATTCCGTCACAACTTCCAGGCTCTCGCTGCCAATTGTGAACTGTTGTTCCCTTGCTAGGCTGTTGAACATTACCTTGGTTTTCTGCATGTTAATTTTTAGACCCATCGTTCAGCTCTGCCTGTCTAAATCATTGATCATGATTTGCAGTTCACCTCCTGAGTGACTCAGCAAGGCAATGTCATCAGCGAAACGCAGATTATTTAGGTATTCTCCATTTATTCTTATTCCCAACTGTTCCCAATTCAGGCCTCGGAATACCTCCTCTAAACATGCGGTGAACAGCATTGGCGAGATCGTGTATCTTTGCCTGACGCCCTCCTTTGTTGGAATTTTATTGCTGACTTTATGGAGGACTATAGTAGCTGTGCAGTTGCTATATATATCTTCCAGTATTTTGACATAAGGCTCTTCTACCCCCTGATTACGCAACGCCTGTATGACTGCTGAGGTTTCCACTGAGTCGAATGCTTTCTCGTAATCAATGAAAGCTATATAGAGAGGTTGGTTATATTGTGCGCATTTCTCTATCACCTGATTTATAGTGTGAATATGATCTGTTGTGGAATATCTTTTGCGAAAGCCTGCCTGATCATTTGGTTGATTAAAGTCTAAGGTTGCCTGGACTCTATTAGTGATTACCTTATTAAATACTTTGTAGACAATTGGTTGTAAGCTGATCGGCCTGTAATTTTTCAAGTCCTTGGCGTCTTCCTTCTTATGAATTAAGATAATGTTTGCATTCTTCCAAGCACATCTATAAAAGATCAGAGACGCACCATCACCAGTGCCACTAACAGGCTGGCCTTTTAGGGACTGGCATAGCACTTTTAAGAGAGAGACCGCTGCGTGGGCCCCTCTCATCGGCAGTGAGGGGGGGTTCTGCCCCTACCTGCTTTTTTAATGGCCAAATAAGTTTATGCCACCTTTCGACGGAGGCGAAACGCATAAAGCGCCCGTGTGCTGTGTGATGTCAGTGCTCGTTAAAGATCCCCAGGTCGTCGAAATTATTTTGAAGCGAAAAGCTTCAATACGCGGTTCAGAGCCCAGCTTCGCGTCAGTCGAACTGATGAGTTATGCGCATGTGCGAAAACGAGCGACGTCACGCGCAGCGCAGGTGGTCGCTCCTCGCCGCCGCCAACTCCGTCGCCTGACCTTTCGGCGGAGCCCCACGCTACTGCACATGGGCGTCATGTGCATTCGCAAGGAGGCTATATAATGCTCTTGCCAGAGAATATGCGTGCGCACTCGACATGGCAGGGAAGGAGAGTGCGGCTGCTGCTAGACTACGCAGAAAAGCTGAGAAACTAAATTCGTCCGATCCAGATGTACTCGCTTGGGAGTTGGCTGCACAACAGCGAAAAAATGATAAAGCCAAAGCTAAACGTGCGGCCGAAATGCCTGAACAGGAAATACGCCTTGCTAAACGACGTCGGAAAGAAGCCGAAAAGCGTGTCTTGACCGTATCTTCAGCCAGCAGCAGCCAAGCGAGTGATTAAGAGGAAAATCCCAAGACTCGCCATTACAACGACCACGTGGTACGACTTAGTGAAAGTGCGAGTACGACTAGGGTGTTTACGACAGACTTTGAGCACAACTCATTCGGCCATGTTTGTGATGTCTGAGAAAGACTGGCACTTGCAAGATTTGACGCCGGTAAGTGACAGCATGCGTGAGACGTTAAGTTTAGCATCTGTCGAGTTGAGTGGAACCGTGGCTATTGTTCGCGCGTCGTGCAAGGGATCTCTGGTGAAACAGAAAGTCCCTCTCTATAGTGTTAGCAATGGGTATCGCTTTTCGCTTTTATATGCAGGATGCATGCTTAACCAGAGCTGAGCCACTGCCTAATTTTACTGGAGCCTTCCACTTAGGCACCTTTCTTTCTTCACTCAATTCTTCCTTCATTCCTACTCTTACGGCGCGGTTCAGGAGCCCACCGAGATATGAGAGCGATAGTGCCATTTCTTTTCCTCAAAAACTACTTTCAATTTCCAAGCCGTTGCAGTGATTTGTCTTCATAGCTTTGGCATTGAGCAAGGCAGTTCAGAGTTCGTGCGCGTCACGGGTTTCTAAAGTCACGAACAGGTGCAGTAAACTTCTCCTGGTGAAAAACCCGTATCTTGTGCAATTAAGCGAATACCGCAGTGATCCGTTCTGATGAGTAAAAAGGTTTGTCCTGCATAGGCACTATATGAAGTTAATGTTTACAGTATAGCAGGACTGCAATGAGAAGATCGGAAATCGTGACGGCTTGGCTTATATACCTGTTATTCCTGAACAGATTCTACCTTTTCATATGTAGAAATAGAGGGCCTTTGCAGCAGAAGCAATCACGCGAGTTTATTAAAACTAATGATAACGTTCTCAAATGTCCACACCTCAAACATCTCAGCGAGCATACAACTCGCTCTCAAGTAAAGCGGGCTCTTCGATTTATTCACCGTGGTGATACCGTCCTTAAAGATAGGGCCCAGGAGCCGAGTGCACAACAGCCGTTTAGTATGACTTTGGTGCCCATAGCAGAACCTTTGGTGAACCACACTAACTGGAGTAATACACTATGCAGCACTTATAGCTGATTCTCTCTCATCAATAAATGAATATAATGACTTAACTGGAATGGCTATCCTGTGAGCACTCCCAACATAAAAAGTTGGCAGTGCCCTAGCTCGGCTATGAGAGTATGTACGTAGCGAGAAGTGCGTTTCCCTGGCTGAGCTTGTTGTGGTCACTGTATGTTTAGCAATGAGAGACACTGGGTATACACATCTTTTATTCATTTCGCTTTACAGAGACGAAGACTGCCCGATGATCTGTCAAGTAGCATGCAGCGGTCGCAATTTTGTCTATACAGAGTTCAAAGCGCAAGCTTAGAACGGCAGAACTGCGTATTCCGCAGCTCCCAAAGCTGCTCCTACCAGGAAGGTAAAAAATGACGATTAAATCCTATTAGTTTAATTGCACGTGCTTACATCCAGAAAATTTTTAAACAAATGTTACCGCTAGATACCGCGTGTTCAGTCCGAAACACGCCCAAAGCCTGTTCTAGACAATCGTTTTGCCCTATGTACACACCGACTCCAGCATTCTTATTTGGTTCAAGCCAACTGCCAGGCGAAAACCTCAGGATCAGAAGAGTTAATATTCTCTTGTCTATACCGCCGTTCTGAACCGTCTGGACTCTTCTTCTCTGCATGCTTGTCAAACGCTGTGATACCGAAGTTGACTGCGTATACGCCTTTTATATGCAATGTTGCGTATGCGAAGCGCGGTTCGGGTGATAGAGCGGCGTGCGGCGAGGCGACGACGAAGAACGCGGCGCAGCTGTGGGGTCTCGCTGGTTACCATGGTATCGGCGCATACGCACAACTGCTCATCCACGTGACGTCACGCTCGGCTCTGATGTTGGAGCTGGCGTGCGGCCGCGGCGAAGCGCACACCGCACCTTGCTCCTCTCCGGTTGCCATGGTAACGGCGCATGCGCACAACTTTTTTCTCCCATTCACTTCAAAATGCTCGACTGGTAGCCCCGTGTAGCTCTCGCTGCAAAAAGAGCCATTCTACGGTTTTTTCCTGAAGACTTTTTTGTGTGGTATTCTGCATCTGCTGTGCACGTACCACGTATTTCCCAGGGACAAGAATTCCAGAAGCATTGGTCTGATGCACACACTGCTTGCAGAGCATGTAGGCATCAAAGTCACACGGAAGAGATAAACAAATGATAATAAAAGTCTAAACCCTACACCCTTTCCTTCTTTTCTGCTAAGAAATGCACATAATCAGATTATATATCATTTCCGTAATGCTTTTCGGTCGCTTCGGATTCCCTGACTGCTCCAGCATTTTAGGTCATACTTAGTCATGAAAAATTTGCGCTCAAAATCAAAATGCAGATTTATTTTGCGTACTTTGCGCAACTACTGTGATCGAAGTAGTCGTAGCATAAAAGTCGACGTGCAGCTATCATCACCGCTTCTTCGGCATTGAGGCAAAGTTGTCGGCCAAAGCTGCAAAGAGTAGAAACAACAAGCGCTGTATGAAAGTGCTCCGAAGTAGCTATACGACAAACGATGGTGAACAACGCGGAGGTCAGGAACAAGACAGACACGACAAGACCGGCATAGACTCGCAACTGAAAATTTATTAGGTGAAAAGGGATGGAAGAAACAAAACAAATTTTTTACCAAGCGTACCCAGGCGACATACAATGTGTTTTGTTTCTTCAATTCCTTTTCACCTAATAAACTTTTAGTTGTGCGTCAGCGCCTGTCCTGTTGTGTTTTCCTTGTCCCTATCCTTCGCGCTGTTCACCGCCTTTAACATGTCAAACTAGCTCGCCCATCTTGACATTCTTACCTAACCGCTAGGTACATTTATCCAGACGGCTAAATGAAGTCGCATGGGTTCTATCGACCACCTTAAGTGGTTCCTGCCGGTCCTCCGGGGCTGGAGAAGGTCTATCTTTTTCGCGTTGCCGAGTATGGAAAGAAACCACTTAAACTCATTGTATACATATAAATTTCAATAAAACGTTACATGCGATATTAGTGGCTTCAAGCTTAACAACGCAGGGAACGCAAGCTTGTGAAGCGAGAAAAAAAATCATATATAGCGCGAAGCGTGATTTTTTTATAGAAGATGACTCGGATGGAGGGGGAAGGGGGCTATCCTTAGAGGCAGCATAACTTTTCATTGGCAGCATTCTACCGCTCTGCCTAGACCTAAATATTAAGAAGACGCTTAATCCTCGCCTTAAGAGTTGACGCTATCGAGCCTTTTTCTCTTTTTTCTCTTTTTATTCCTTTTCCTTCTCGTTTGCTACCGATTACCAATACACAAATAAATTACCGATCGCATTCATCGATTACGATCACAATTACCGGTCACGTAACGGATTACCAATCACAATCAAAATTATCGATTATGAACCACCAATCACAGTATACGTTAGATTGCACGACATGCTACGCCTCTAACTACTCATACACATATACGCCATTTGTATCAGTGCAATGATGCTCCATAGCACCGCCTTTTCCTTCCGCGCGATTCCTGACTCAGAATTAGCATACTTATATTTATTTTTATTAATTATTTATAGATACTATGAGCCTATAAAGGCTCATACAGGAGTGGATCACAAAGAAAACAGTGCAAGGTAAAATAGCAGCAAAAAATCAGAGACATGTTAGCGATTATTTCAAAAATTAAGCACAACAGAAAACACAGAGTGCTACGCAGATAATGCTACGCAACGGTCAAGAAAAACAAGGAAAAAATTCGAGTTCAGTTAATAATGGGCAACAGAGAAACAAAAGAAAGCTTAATAAGGGCGCAAAGAAAGCAGTGCAAATCACGTAATCCTATGCGAAAGAGGCAACAGGAAAAAGTTGACTCGACTGCGACAAAAGAAAACATAACATCAGTACACACCGCCCACACATTTCAGAGTCATGCTCACCACAACGCGTTCACTTGGTGCCCCTCTAACAGGCTTACACCAAAGGCACTTCGAATACCCTATGTGTGGCTTGCCCGTCTGGCACTCAGAAGGCCTGGGTTCGAAACCCATTGCCGGCGAATAATTTTTTTGATTCGAAACTAATGGGATTATTTCAGTGATGTTTCTGAGGCCTTTATGTCAATCCTAGTCGACGGCTCTTCGACCAAACGAGGTGTACACATTATCGCCTAAACCAAAGGCATATGGATGCCGCAGAAAGAAATACTGAAGATTGTCACTACCATCTCGCAGAATATCACGCACACTTATAAAGACCCGGAAGCCTCCAAACTCAGCTTGTTCAGCTGTCTTCCTGCTTTCTAGCTGCGTTCGCCTCATGTCTTTATATATCACAGGGTTATTTCTCTTCGAGCATTTAGATGTTTATTATGAACCGCTTGTGGCTGTGCGAGGGATCAAAGCGACCTACGTCGATATGCTTGCGCCGGTTTCGTATTTCCGTGCGAACGACGCTTTATTTTGAACAAGTACTTGTTTCCCGGACAGAACACACACACACTGCATCCTCGATGATGTTCTGATCTTCTTGCACTGTACTGCGAGTTAGATGAAGGGATCCCTCTCTTCTCTTGCGTTCGCATTGTCCCTTAATGACGACCTGGTAGAAATGTGCTGCCGCTGTTATACAGACGCGTCTGCTGCCTGCGTCGTTTTAAATTTTGACATTGGTTTAACAGCGCCACGCACAGAACTTCTGTGTTCTGGCCGCAGGGGGTGGAGAGGGGGAGGGGGGACTGTATACTCGTCCTTTCAAGAGGAATATGACAACGGGACCATCGCTGCACGGAGTAAAGGTCGGCGTGTTTCCTTACGAGAGATGTTGGCTACAAACCTAAGGTTCGCAGTGGCGGCGTGAGAACGATGGAGGGACACGACCGCCGCGCAGTCAATAAGAACAGTGCATTCTGAAGGCATGTAAAAGAGCATGAAAGCATGTGAAATAGCATATGTTGAGCATGAAATCTCTGCGACACAATAAAGTTTATTTAATTATTTACTTATTTATTTTATTCATTTATTACAGAGACCTGCAGCCCCTGAAGGAATTCTTGCATCAATGAAGTCTGCTTATGGGCAGAAATGCGAAAGCCTTTTTCTATCCTCTCTTACGCCCTCCATTTTTCACTTTTTGTTTTTTTTTTCATTTTTTTTTCATTTTTTCTTTCAACTTCATAAACTTTTTGTTGATTTATTTTCTTGAATCTTTATATTTTTCTTTTATTTTTACCCTTTATTTCTTACTTTGTAATTGCTAAACTTTTTACTTCTACTTTAATATTTATTTTCCTTTTTTATTTGTTATTTATTTTTACTTCTTTTTTACCGTTTTGTTTGATTGTCGGGAGGAGCGGACACGTGTACACATTTCCTGTGGACAGATCTTGCACACGCTCATGAGCGAAGAAAGGCTCCACGTAGATAAATGGGGTATTCTGAAGACCAAAGATTTCAAGATAGCTTACAACAGGAAAAGTAGAAGTTCGGACGAGGTGGATGTTCAAGATAAGAGTAGTCGCAAAGAGAACACAAGAACAGGACACACATAGCCCTGACATTCAAATGATGAGATAACCAGGTCGTCAATTTTCACAACCACTGCATGACAAAACCAAATCATGAAGAAGGTCATTGAGTCATATAAAGTCAAAAGATTTAAACTATTCATAAGCCATTTATAAAAATGAATATAAATGCGTTCCCTCACACTAAATATGTATTGCAATCTTTATTATAAAGACCCTTAAGCTCGAAAACTCACCCCAGCCTCCGGAAGCCCCTCGGTAGGCACTTCACATGATTCATCAAAACCGATATGTCCCATGCGACAGTCAATTGATTTGTTCTTTGACCCCCCCATGTGATGGCTTTTACGTCGGACAGACGTGCGGATGCGTTCATTCGCGTCTACATGAGTACAGAAAGAATGTAGACAATATACCCGTATCTGCAAACATGGCTGCCTATTGTCTCGTGTGCAGCAAAAAATAAAACTGCAGCCGATTTACAATAACTGTCAGATTCGAGCTACGGGAAAATCCCAGGTAACGAGGAATATAAAAAAAAATCACCTCATTGCAAAGTACCATGATCCATGCGTCAGTGATCGCTCAGTTTCTTCAACAATAAATGAAATGCAAGAAATTCAAGACCGCCATAGAAAATTTCCTGTAAAATCACCTGTAACCTTTATTGCCGTACACCACACCCACCCCTCATGTCATACCCCGTAATGGCGCCTTTTAGGCATCAATAAATAAATACATATAAAAATCGGATGCCTGTAAAAAAGCCTATAAATAAACGGTTTCATCTCACATGCTCACCTTCACGTATGTTCTCCCCATCGTTGTTTTCCGTTTGTCAAGCAGTAATATTTGTATCTATTGACGGCCTTTTGAATAAACTCATGAATTCATACTCATCGAAGTGTGTATGTCCGGTTCTTGTGTTCTGGCTGTCCTTTTCACGCTGTGAATGCCCGTATCAAAGAAAAATAAACAGCAGGCGCAAAGTGATACAATGGTAAGTGACATCTACAACGTGTATCACTACCGACTAACTAAAACATCACTGCGATGTCATATTTCAGGAAGTAAAATTTTATGCTTCCTTCTGTGGCTCATGATTGCAATCAATAGGGCGTAAGTAGAGGATAGCGTCAGTATGACATTTGTCGCGTTATCAGTACTCCAAATTCGATAATTGTATTAAAACAAAAAAGTCTCTTCAAGTTAATAGTTGTCTTCTCAACGAACACTGCACTCTGGAGGTTCTGAAATTAAGTGCAGCAATAGCAACATGATATATCTATGCTTAGGAAAGGACTGTTCCTTGCATATTCCTTCCAATTTCAAGTGTCTATTTATGAGCGTACATAAGCCTAGCCCTTACACAAACGATTATCTTCCGTTCTACGCCCATAAATGTGTTGCCAAACAATAAATATTATTCAAAATTTGCAATATCTGCGCACATATACTCAGTAATGTATACGTTTTAAACACAACATCTAGGCTCGTTTAAGACGAAATGGTCACCAGTGAGGTGGCAGTACTTGAGCAAATATCTCACACCTTGAAGTACAGCAGTGCCTTATATTGCAGCCATGCGGAGCAGGTTTATGTCTTGTCAAATTTCATAACACTCCTGATCATTGGAATCTGACCAGACACAAAAATGCGGTCAGTTATTTTCTTACGGCTGCAATGTGCTGCTCGAGTGAGAGGAGGACAAATGACACACGTGCTGATTTCCACCTTTAAATGACCGAGCGTAAATTTATCGCCTCCGTTCCTTCCCCTTTTGTCCAAAAGATAGTTTGGCTCAGCGTTATAGTTATGCTACAAACTAAATAAAAACCGACCAGGAGCTTCTTACTGGCCAGGTCTGGGTGCTTAAAAGCCTGTAGGCGGCGGCCATAAGCGAGGTCTCGAGCCTTGCAGATTTAGTATGACTGCTGAGTACAACCTGCGTCAGTTTTTACAACTGCTTTTTGAAGCGCCTCAAAATGTCGTGGCAGCAAAAACGGATAGATTAAAAGTAAAAAATTGGGCTGTCGATTTGCTCAGCGAACCCAGAATATACAAAGCGAAGGCTGTCGACGTTCATTGTGTTCATTGGAGCTGACGCTGACAACGTTCTAGACTCCGATTGTTTTGAGGAAAAGGGCGCATAACTGGCTGCCTGGGTCAGTGGGCGCCACAGTCGTGGTTTGCGGTAAGTGGTGGTGGTGAGAGAGAGCGTGAGATGTGGCCTACATGCATTAGCGCTGACAGCGTTGTGACAGTAACGCGGCACTGCAGCAGTAGGCCGCAGCTTTCATTGAGTGAACAACCTTTCGCGAACAACCCTTAGTTTAACTGCAACCTGCAGGGTGACAGGGTGGGCGCCTTGCCTATCCAGTGTGCGTAACGCAATCAACGTTACAGATGCCAAGCGGCGTCGACTCTAAGTTGTCATTAATCACCAACGGGGAACGTGACCCCACATGCCCAAATTGCAACCACGGACAACCCGCCACTCAGCTCACGTTCTCTGGGGATGCCAAAATAACCCTGTCAACACAGGCCCTCCTGACAACTCCCTCGGCGGAAAGCTGGGACCAAATCCTCACTCAGCCAGACAAGATCACTCAACTTGAACTGCTTTCGTGGGCCCAGGACGTCGCCCCCAACTGGGGGCGCATAGGACACACCTGCTCTTATTCCCGACGCCTGTGACAATAAAGCTGTCTCTATTTCTCTCTACTTTCCCGATACACAACAGCATTCGCTCTCTAACCAGGTTCAGCAGAAGTTAAACCGCAGTTAATTTTTTTTTCTGCCCAGCTGAGTCTCGTCTACGTCCCGTCGTCAGGCAGCAGCCGCTCAGAGACTATGGAGCCCTGGCGCCGCGACGGCGAAGTCACGTGATGCGTTGCTATGGCAGCGGCGTCACGTCACGTGGCGTCTCGTGATTTTTACGCCACGTATCTCGGAGCCGAGTTTTCTCGCTCCTGCTAGGCAAGTAATGCTGTCGCTTCAAAACGTGAGGATATTTGTCTACAGCGCTCGAGCAGCGCGCCGGATAGTAATCCTGTGCCATTTACGAGCAAATTGAAAACTGGGGAAGTTGGTTAACGTTCACTGTGCAAAATTCAAGCGTTAGCACGCAACGACAAAGGCGCCCTGTTGCAATTAAATTCGAATAAAGTGAATGAGCGCTGTGTCCTCCCTTCGTGCCTCTGTTTGCTACCGCTTGAATTTTTCACAATGAACGTTTAGCATTTTGCTCAATTTTCTGCCCGGTTGAAATTACTTCCAGTACAGTAAGGAAGCTCTGTGCCCCCTCCCCCCTTGTATCATTGTTTGCAAGCGCTTGAATTTTCCACAATGAACTTAATAGCGGCCCGGGGCTCAAGAAAAACCGCCGGATCATTCATGAACAATCGAATAGATTGTCTTTTACTTCTTGTCTTTAAGTCCATTACTTCCAGTCCCGGAGATAACGAGGAATGCTGCAGACGCACAATCTAGCGCCCCGTTTGAACGCTCTAGACAAGTGCGCGGACGTCTGCACAGTCGTCCACTAACTTGTCTAGAGCGCTTGTGAATTTATCGCGATTGCCGCTGCCCTGCTGTTCCCGGCACCGCTTTTAAAGTCTTGCATGGACAGTTAAACACGATTCATGGCAATCAGCATGTACAACAAGGGATCCTTATCAGTACTATGTCACTCGTAATGAGGGAAGTGTACTTCCGGGTGCACCGTTCGAGCGCTCTAGACAGGTGTAGGGACAACTGTACTAAACTTCTCACATGCGTTTACACACGCCTGCCTGGTCACATCCGGCAGTAAGTCTACTCTCGCTAAGAGAAATATGCCCCGGCTAAGAAGCAGGAAAACTTTACGCTACGTATTCGGCGCTTTTAAAGACATTCTTTAACCAAAAACCAAATCAAGCACATCTAACACAAAATTTTGCGCAGATTCATCCGGCAGAAATTAGCTTTAAAAACATGCACATAGCAAACACGACGTCTCTTTTCCTCCGCTTTGGTTGGTCGACGATGTCCCGTGAACTGCAGCCTAGTCCTCACCTTTCCCTTGTCATCATTGCATTAGTCTTTACGACAGTGGATGAAGCCTGTCCGCCAGAAGGCGTAAAACACGCTGCAGCGTAGTTGTCAGCCCATTCACAACTTGCGCCTGACGGTCGGACAAAGCCTGCAGTCGCTGAGCTGTGGCCTCCACCTGTCAAAGCATAAAAGGAAAATAAATAAAGTGGAGAAGCCACTCTAAGCCAATACAGCTTTACGCATGTTTACGGCTTGCCGACCGCAACGAATTACGCGCACGCAAGAAACAGTTCCTCGTTAGTGCGATGTTGTGTGCGCCAATCTCTGCAATACAATTTTCGCGCGCTTTCTTCGAAAATACTGAAACAACTCGCCCAACTGTATTTCTGAAGCCTTTTCAATAGGGACATCTTAACTTCGTTTTACTCTTGATTGCGCTACGAAAAGCGCTTGAGCTTTCATTTCACGGCAACAAAAGACGGTCTTCCCTGCTTCCGCTGCGATAATCGAACTCAAAATGGCGTTGAATAACTCGTATGGTAAAAGCATCTGTGTACCGTTTTAAAAATGTGTATCACTCGCCTGTATTCTTCATTACTGCACGAAACAGAAAAACGAGGAAATTAAAGAATTCGTTCGGAATCTCCTTACCATTTAGTGTGCACCAAGTGTAGGCGTGCTAATAACAGCAGAAATTAACGTCCACTGTTCCGAAGCTATTTGACCAAAATCCGAGTTCAGATACAAACATGTACTGCTTTGCTGAAAACCCGCTTTCTTTTCCCAGCATCAAAGAGCCGATCGATCGAAAAATATATTTCCCCCCTTTAGGTCTTTCCTATTTCCGTAGTCAGCCTACGATTTCTCTCGTAAAAAAATTCATATATAGGTCGTTCCAAGCAAACGCACCAGATTTCGCACTCGGCCCTCACCGATTTCATCCAGGATATTTATGACTCTGTATAGCTAGGTGGAACATATTCTCACCCCAATATTAGTGGCAAAGCTTTCTGGTTATGTGACGGCCCTTCGAAGGTTCCAGACAATAACATTACGTCATCAACATCCTTCCCTCATATAAAACCACCTTGCGAGAACAGGCCATCATTTCAGTTCAAGACCACAATATCTATTTCCAATCAATACAGCATGAATTGAGTGAGTGCAAAAGAAGCTGTCGTTAAAAATACTACAAAAATTTTCACTCCATTCACAATGCTCAAAATTAATCCTCAATTAGGCGGAAGCATTTTTCTTGAGTATTAGTCAAGAATAAAATGCCACCAAGAAGCCTTTCACACAGTTTTTGTTCTTTACTTTACCCAACATATGCCATTTCTATGGTTTTTTTCAGAAAATTAATACTACGTTCATCAGCAACTTACTACCTTCATCGGCTGCCTGGCACACACGTAATGTTCGGAAAAGTGTTCAAACTCAAAGAGAACAAAATAAATTAGCAAAAAATTCTGAACCTTCAAAAAATTATTGGACGCATATTCAGTAATAAATTTCACACTATGTTGTTGCAAGTAACAATACAAAATATCTGCTTACATAGCTAATATGATAACAGTTACGCTTAGCGATTTATGAATTGGAAATATTTATTTTAGGCGAGAAAAATTTTGAAGTTGAATGCCATCGCCACCGGTGATCGCTGCCCCATAATGCCACGGCGCTTCACGACACGATTGCGGCGCTGCTCGAAATCCTAACCACACCGGAGCGGTAGCCTAGTGCTTTGAGCTTCCGCCTCGCATGCGGGAGGTGTGGGGTTCGATCCCCAATGTCGCCGGGTGCCAACCGCCGCCGGTGATATAATATGGGTAAACTCATTCCCACGGCCTGGTGCTCTGCTTCTCTAGGGTGAAATGCTTGAGAAATGGGTCCTTTTCGCCACCTAGAGTAAAAGAAAAATACCATCTTGTGTCATGGCCATCTTTGTCCACACACACACACACACACACACACACACACACACACACACACACACACACACACACACACACACACACACACACACACACACACACACACACACACACACACACACACACACACGTGCGCGCGCGTATATGACACCGCCCGGCGGAACGCTGTACAACGAATAGTTGCACCCCTATTTTGGTAAGAAACTCTGGTAAGGCATGCAATTGAAGTTACATATGTCGTCGGTTTGAATCCCTGCAGCAAGCTAGCCTCCAAATTGACTAGCACATGGAAGCTGTATGCAACGAGAGATCTTACGACACCACCCGGAACGCTTTACTACAAACGGCTACGTCCATATTTCCGTACGATTGTCGTGAAAACTGGCGCCAAAGTGAGGTCGGCCGGTGGCGGGATTAAATAGACAAACTACATGTGTAAGGGTGTCTGATGTGGCGGTGCTGGGCTTGCTGTGTGCGTCATGCGGCCGCCTCATGACGTCGCCCTGGTTCTTTTGCCACCGCTGGGATTTTCTCTGCCATCTGCGAGTACACGCGCG
Organism: Amblyomma americanum; assembly: GCF_052857255.1. NCBI lineage: Eukaryota > Metazoa > Arthropoda > Arachnida > Ixodida > Ixodidae > Amblyomma > Amblyomma americanum. Next base: position 126,653,473 of record NC_135498.1, on the reverse strand, counting down.
CACGCCGCCGGCTTTTCTCGTAATGGGACTAGTAATGCATTAAGAAGTGACCAGATGTACTGAGCGAACGCGAGAGCACGGCGCCTGCATTCCGTCGTGTTACTAAGCCTCGCAGGACAAGACCGGAAGCGTGTACTGACGCAAAACTCCAATCTTCATTTAATCAGGATGGAAGCAACCTTTTTCTGCTGCTCTCAGGATGCACTTTAAGGAAAGAGCACAACACTGCATGTGCCTCTATAGCAGTCGCCACAACATGTCATGCAATGCAGTGGCATTACGGGACAACAGTCATTGGCAAAGATGGCAGTCAAGTTACTTCTGGCAGTGCAATAGAGAACCATAAATTTTCTGGGCAAAATCGAGGAATACCGAGCTTGAACTCTAGTACGTACTGTGTTTATAGCGTCAAATTATCCTGATAGATGCTGAACGCATCTTCGCGCGGTGCTTACCTGCTGAAGATGTCGGAGCACCTGGGAGCGGAACTGGTCTTCAGACACCTCCTCCTCCCCTTTAGGATCTGTGATGCTTCCTTGGTTGTCAGCGAGCTGCTCGCAAGATCTGTCCGACGACTGCCCTAACGAGGTCAAACTTATACTCTTCTGTGTTGACGAGTAAGGCTTCTCCTGGCGGTCTGCAACAGAGTGCCCTTATTCTGTTAAGTTTTGCTTTCATGAACGAGTCCATTTATGAGTTTATTATTTTTCTTTCCTTCTTTCCGGAAGAAAAACTCTTAAATAAAACGAGTATTTCAGATATATAAAATTATGCAGGGTGGCACCATAGACAGGCTATTTCAAGCATCATGAGTAATGATGTGTCAGGTTAGCTGTAAGATAGTATATTCTTCATTACATTGGAATAAAAAGGCGGTAATTTTAAAACACAGTGTAGTAGCAAAATAAAAATATCGAAGATCGAAAACTTTTCAGACAAAAGGAAAAGAACAAACAATACCCATGTGGAAGATTTGCTACCCGTTTTTTCCTATGGTTCGAGTGTTTCTGCAACGGTGTGCATTGGACGGCGGAAGGAAGCCTTGGAGGGTGGTTTAGACGCATTTCAATCGGTTACAAACGTACTTGTAAACAAAAGTAATGTTGGTCAAGTGATTTAGCTTGTATCATTAAACAACCCGAGAAAATATCACCACGAGCCACCCCCGGCACACAAGTCAGCGAAGAGGAAAATGAGCCCCAACGAATAGAAATGACGCTCAAAAGTACACAAACTTTATGAAAATTGTTTTATTTTCCTAATTAAACACCGGGAAAGCAATGCCTCAATCTTTTTTTTTTTTGCATTTTGCTCTTAACGATCAGCCCCGTCAGTCTCAACGCCAGTGGTGTCTATCGCGAGTGGCGCTTGTCGGCTTAATTTCATGCTTTTTAATCGCGGCGTTTAAACATGATCTCCATCTAGAACGTACGTACAAGGTCCAAGCAGAACGAGTGCTATATGTTGTTTGTACAAACCCAATTTCATTGCAAATGCAAATATTTTCAGTTTCTACTTTGTACTGTAGATACTAGTCCCGCCCTTTTCCATATTTTTCACGACATTCCATGCATCACCTTCGTGCCTCAAAACGAAACATTTTCCTTATTTCTACTTCGCGCCTGCCCCGCGTTCGGGGTTCAGGCTGTTCACGGACGAAGACAGGGTTATACCGGGTGACATGTGCACACCGCCTGCCCACTGTTCCACATGCTGTCGGCTTTTGTGTATAGCGTTTAATTAGAAAACTGCTATGCTGGCAGGAAAGCATTCCGGCATTGAGGGGTCGTGCAGCGTGTCATTTCGGTGAGATTTTTCTATTTACAAACACGGTCGTTAACATTTCTGACGCGAACACGCATACGCAAGACTTAAAACGAGACCTTCATCGGTGCAAAACAAAGCACTTCATGAACACAGTGAAAAAAACGTCTGCACAAACCGTATGCCGAAGTCGCCGATGGCGATTTTTCTGCCGAAGGGCTGCCGAATTGCTGTAGAGCCGCGTCCGAAGCTCGGTGCTGCAGTGGTGACTTGTCAGTAGGCTGCAAATGCGCATGCATCTCAGTCCTATTTGTCCCAAGGCAACGCACTGAAACACATCCTGATCTGCCACACTTGGAACTAATCTTATATGTTAAATATTCACGGGGTGCTTGTCTTCGGCAAAGCATACTGCGAATGAATTTAGCGCTTGCCACGAACTACCATCGCATGGAGCGTTGTTTTGTAAACGTTCTGAGGCTGATCGCGTATAGCGCTGTCAAGCTCATTATTAGCCTACCTACGCCCACTGAAGGACAAAGGCTTATCGAAATGACTTCCCCTTAAACCTCGTCTGCGCTAGATGCGACCACCTCATCCCAAAATACTTCGTAATCTAATCTGCTCAAATTCATTCTGCTTCCCCTTATTAGTTTCCTTTCTTGAATCCACTCAGCTAGCCTTAATGACCATCAGCTGCTTTCTCTTCGTACTTCGTTCCCTGCGCATGCCCGTCTTCTTGACCTCAGCTAGGATGTCATAAACTCCTTTTTGTTCCCTGGCCAAGTCTGCTCTCTTCTTGTCCCTTAACGTTAAAGCTACAATTTTCTTGCGAGAGCTCGCTGCTTTCTTCGCAACTTCATTTTAGCCCTTTTCGATAGGCTCCGTCTTATCTGGTTCGATCGTTTTTTTTTTTGCTACCTATGCACTTATCTGGGGCGCCATCAAAAGAAGAGCAGCCCTGGACTTTGTGTTAAACTTTCGATGAGCATAACGAGTGTTCACTTGTAAAACGAAAGATACAGTGCGCTTTTTTGTGCGCGCCGAATACAGCTCTATATCAACGAGAGCATGCCGCGTTTTATAGCACTAGACAACTTTACTTAGGCTATGCAGTATGTCTGCGCAAACTAATGTACATGCGCCGAACACTGCGTATCTAACCGGGTCTTGAGCGAATACATGTGATGGAAACGAAAGAATGCATGCAGTTACGATACCTTGCTGGTTGTATTTACAATCTGCCGGAACCTTGCGAGCTTATTTCGGACCAAATACAACTTCGCCGTTGCATTCCTTGGCCCAATAGCTCCTCAGAAGTGACGATCGTCTTTATTATCAGCCTCTGACCCATATTTCCAGGCATAATTAAGAGTTTTCTTTGCTTTTTACATATTCTGAACATTTTGAAGCAGTTAAGCCTAAGCATATGCGATGTACGCTGTCGTCATAGCAATGCCAAGTGGCGAAGCACTGTTTCACTGTTTCGTAAGCTATCGCTTCTTGCTTTATTTATTAGTAACCTTGCTTTAATAGAAGGATGTCTCGTTACGCAGTCACAGTTGTCATCACTGGTTGCATAAGCGCTTCTTCAGCCCAGCGCTGGAGCGCAATGGCTTATCACACTAGGAACCGCGATATCGTCAACGTATGTCCTTTAAGAGGCACTACAACAAGCACAATAAAAAAGTCACACATGGGAGTATTGTGCATACACACTTGCAGCGTACGCTAAATTTTAAGTGCCTAGTAGCAGATCTGCTGAGAGCGCTCTAGGCTTGGATGCACAAGTACAAATGGAAGGTTGTCAATGCTGACTGCAGTTTACGAGCAAAGAATAGGCACTGGCAAGCTTCTTTTCATAACTTTACCGTTGGACTTGATAAAGCCCATTTGTGTGCGCTGCTGCGATGGAAGCATTTTGTTTTCTTAACAAAAAACTGAACAATGAAACTGCCCTAGTTACACACGCTCCGTTGTCTAGTTACTAGTGGCTGTGCACAAAGTTCGCTGGAAAGAAATGCACATGTTATGGGGTCAGAAAGTTACATCGTTGTGATGGCAGCGGCTGTCCCAGCTTGTGAAGGCAGGTTGCTACAATTAGAAAGCGTACTCGACCTGTACTATACTTCACTTATTTTAACGATGAAAGCAGGTATCTAAACTCATGCTGCAAATTTGTCGCGCAACTCAAACCACTAAGGCTATGCCCCGTGCTTAAAGAGGCATCGCGATGTATTCCTCTGTTCCCATTAATCTAATTAATTGTATTCTTTGTGAGTTCGCACAACCAGGGCAAAACGCATATACTGAAATCAGAGCTGGCAAACGAACGTCATTACCATTATAAAAATCAAAATAACAATATCAGATAAAAGCGCATTACACTCGCCCAGTTCACTCAACAATGCTGAGATTCGGTGCTACCAATCGGAACAGCGCCTTGCACACATGCAGCGGAAGCTTGCAGGCAATCGTTGCCTTGCCGGGGCATTCCACCGCCACGCATTTTGACGGTGTTGTCAATACTTGTATACTCCGTACACAGGGAAGGGGCGACGAACTCAACAAGGGAAGCTCCCCAATGTTTCTTTGTTAATAGCTGAAACACAGCGCAAGGCACAGCGACGAAAAGACGGAAACAGCGAGAGACACTCACGGGCTTTTCTGTGTCTTTCACTGTTTCAGTCCTGTTTCGTTATGCCTTGCGCAATATTTTCACCATGCATCTAGCCCATCAACGCGCTCTTTTTGGTATATGACTGAAAAGCTAACGCCGGTCCCCCCTCCCAGCTTCGCCTCCTTTCTCCTGTCCGGCGTTTTTCTTCACACTTTTGGGCAATGTATGTCGAACAAGTGGGCCTGCATAGAAGCTCCAGATATCGACGGCTTTTCTTTATTTTCGCTCTCTTCTTGGTGTTGTTTGCACAGCTGTCCCCTCCTCTAAGGGTTCAATCGAATCTGGAAGTGTCGTATACCCCACGTTATTCTGATTAGTTTTACTTAGCTTTCACTGCTTCTTTTCGGATTTTCTGGGCGCACCAAAATATAACAACATTCAAAGACTTATATTTTCTATCTATTTCGTTGAGTGCAAAGTAACTAGTTATGCTCAAACAGGACACCAAACCAATTGGAAACGCAACTCCCAATATCTATGCCAGTTCATTTCCACTGCCGAATATCGCCGCGGCGTTGGAACCCCATGAGCTTGAAACGAGCATTTCTGAAGATAATTAAACTTTTAAATGTTACGGTTTCGGCGATCTCATGGGACCTTCAGGCAGCGTAATTTGCTTTACATTGCATTTTGAAGAATTAAAATCTCATGCTAGATTTACGTTGCAGTCGCCCATTAATAGTATTTACTTTGATTTTGTCGCCTCTGGAGCACTGCGGGTCATAATGGTCGCTGTTATGCGGTGCGATTGGGTCTTCAAGTTGCATTGAGGAGAAATTTAGGTTGGCCTGTATTGCCTGAATACCCCTTTGTGAGAAAAGGAGACAACTTTCTCTCAAATCAGCGGTTCCAAGTTAGAAAAGACGAATGAAAAGGTAGAGCTATCGTCAACGCACGCCGTTTGCGGTAATACTCCATCCATGATGTCGGTACTTTTCCTTCTCAGATTTCTGAGGCCAGATCACGCCATGACCAACATCCAGCCGGTAATATTGAAGTTCTTTTCATTATGAACATTACAAGTTTATCCAAGTTATTGAAAACGTTACACATTTTGATGCAAATCGGACGGGAAGATAGGCGGGTTTTGATGGAACGAGGATCAAGAGGGACAAACAAAGAAAATTATGAAGGGCAGTTAAGACGGCTTCCGTGGTTTGGTTGCGAAAGTAGTCAATTTTTCATTTCAATATTATTTGTTTATATTTTTTCTCATTCTTTCTAATGACACCTGTTCACGAGCATACAGTCGTAAGGCAACGCATATACTAGGCTAACATTTGTTCGCCAAGAACCAACGCGGATTTGTGATCTTTGTATGGCTTGTGTGCTCGCCTCGCAAGTTGATTATCCTGGGTTCAATTCGTCATACTTTCAGAAAAAAAATTTTATTTCTATTTGATACCGCGCTGACGCATCTGGGATTTTTGGGACCACCGCTGCTGGTCAACGCCTGACAACTTCAGGTATAGTAGCTGACAAGCCCTGTAATGCTTTTGCATTAAAATGGATGGATATTCCATGGATAAGATCCCAGTACCGCACTTCTGCTATAACATACCCGTTACAGCACAACGTTATAGCGCTTAAGCGATTGAGGATATGAAGGTTCGTAGTGGAGGGCTCCGGATAATTTTGACTACCTGCGATTCCTTAACATTCACTGACATCGCACAGCACGTGGACCTCTAGCATTTCGCATCCATCAGATTGCGACCACCGCGGCCGGAATCGAACCCTCCTTTTTCGCGTCAGCAGCCGAGCACCATAACCGATCAGCCACCGCGGCTTTTACTAGCAACTGCATGGTGTCACAGGGCGACGTGCTTGAAGCATTCTGTGATAGAACGCATATCACGAATTTTGTGCTTCCGCTCAGTTTCTTCGCGAACTCTGGGATAATAGGTTCACGTGAATGAGTGGAAATGAGTATGAAACCAGGTAGCAAAATATAACAGTGCCGAAATGCAAAACACTAATGCATTTGATGCCTAGGTATGAACTGGAGCGTATAACATACTGGAAAAATGCAGGAATAGGGCTTCAGAGCCTTCAGTTATTTCCCTCTAGAATGCAGGTCTTAATAACGCATTGAGGTTTATTTTAGGGCAGCATCAAAGTGCAGGTTTCTAAGGAGCAAGAGAGAGAGAGAGAGATTATGTTCCTCAAGATGGCATCACTGATGAAAGTGTCAAGCAAGTCCACCGTTTATCGAAATAAAAGCATATCGCGTAGCAGTCATGCATTAAGCAAGCCTTACAGCATTCGTGGGGGAGGCAGGCGTGAGTGCCGGTGAGCTGCAGCCAGAGTGTACATGTTCGCGTCGCTTCTGGACCACGTGACCCTGGAACACTTCGAGCGACACCTCGTCCCCAACGACGCTGAGCACTCGGGCGTCTTCTTCCAGGAGACCAACGGACATCGGACGGCCATCGCTGCTGTTTGCAGCACTGCGGTTGGAGTCACTGTTTTCACCAAAGAATGCACATGAAACCCGCATTGCATAGGTTTAGCGCGCGTAATAAAAGAAGGCAACAACATCTGGTTCTCCTCTTCGCTCTTAGTTATATTTCACCTATGTGTGCCTCAAAATGAATTCTTGCTCTCACTTCAACGTTTTCATTTTCCGTGCTGACTGGTTTAAGCTTCGTATACAAAGTGATATTTCCATTCGCTGCGTGATGACGACTCACCATGCTGAATGCAGGGTTAAATTAATCTCCGGGGTTTTCTTTAGAAATTGATGTAGAAAGGGATCGTTAATAGTCTCAGTTGTCTCAAAGATGTCGCACGGGTGATAGTTCTGCTCTTTATTTGATGTCATTGTGCGGTGAAGAAATTCGATTTGCTGCGCGTGTCCTGTGAGCCGTACTTGGAAAGTGTCTAGTTCAAGAAAGCACAATTGCTAGTTCAGTCATACTGCAGCGGTGGCCTAGTGGCTTGAGCATGCGCCTCGCATGCGGGAGGTGCGGGGTTCGATCCCAAGTGCCGCCGGGTACCTACCGGTGATAAAATGGGTACAAGGTTTCGCCTACTTGGTACTCGGCTTATTTAGGGTGAAATGCTTGGAAAGTGCGTCTTTCACCCTACCTTGTGCAATAAAAGCTACCTTGTGCCATGGCGCTCTTTGGCCAAAGCAGCCCTTGAGCCATAAAAATTCATTATCTTCATCAGTTCAGTTGTAGGTGTGGGCATTACTCCTCTTTTTCGTCGTCTGTTTTTGACCGTTTTTTCGCCTAACTGTGTACCAACTGGACCAGATATGAACTCTATTGCAGAACTCTGAGTTGCTGCTCTCTTGGTGATCAAGTGAAGGTAAAATATCTAGAGATTTCAATAACAAGTGGATTGCACTCGGGAAGCTAAGTCCATTTTTATCCGCTAATTTCTGCCTTTCATGCCACCGCGTAACGAAGCCTCCTTCTTTGAATGCATGGTGCACCTGGTCTTACGCACAGTTGAAATGGTCAACAATTGGCGAAAATGCACGCAGCAAGTGCGGGTTTCACAACGTGCATTTTCTTCTTAGTATATTACCGCTACCCTTGCCTGCCATTTACTCTAGAAAAAAAGTTGATGCGGCAATTGCGGTTCGCAGATTTTAAAATGTATTTGTCTTGACGAGAAAACCGTTTTATTTCGGCTTACGCTCCATGCAGCAGAAACCTTATACATGTTCTACCTTTCAGTACCTTCCTTATGAGGAGAACATCACTGGTAAACAAAAGAACACATTACTCTAAAAGCGATCAAGAGAGCATCGAAAGAGCTCTGCTTGATCCCGGAAACCAAAAGAGGAAAACGAGAACCAAAAAGAACAGCGCCTGTGTCAGCGTCCATCTTTCTTGTCCGTGTTGCTACTGCGCTGTAGTCCTGAGTATGTTGAACCAACAAGGCAGGTACTTTCTATTAAGTAAGTTCATCTCTAGATCAGCTGGCCCTCCTTTTCCTTGTCATCCGCGGCATCTCGTTCACCACATAGCGGTTGGGCGGCGCAGATCCAGAACGTATGGCAGTCGCCGCAAGTTGCTACCTTCCCATGTCCATATGTTCTGTGGCGGATTAGTTCCGGCTGTAGGTTGGCGCCACCCGTATCTGCAAGCTCCTGCGACCCGAGTGGCAACAGCAATCACGCCAGTACAAGGATCACCTTCGCCTACTTCTCAGCTGCTCTCAAAGCTGGAAGTGGCGCTGGCATGAATTATCCCGCTACATCGACAGGGCCACCGAGCTCCCGTGATAAAAGATAATACGAAAGCTGCAGCAATGCCTTCCATCAAAGGCGACGCCTTCCAAGAATGCAGTGCACACTGTTGATGATGTGCAGTTGCTAGCAGAAGTGCAGCACCTCCTCAACCATTGTCCAAAATTTGCCGCGGAGCCAAGAAAGAACGCAGCAGAACAGCTCGCGGTGGGGAAAAAAATATCAAGGCTGGCCCCTACAACTGAGGCCAAAAAGTGCGTCTCGGAAGGCGTTGACGTTTTGTTACGTCGCCGTGGTCACGCAAGAGACTTTCCGTTTATTAAGATTGTTGCATGTAAAAAAACAGTGCCTTTTTTTAAGCCTGTCTTTCTTGTACTTGTTTCTACTGCGCTGTAATCCTCAGTATGATGAACCAACAAGCCAGCCACTGCGTATTAGCCAAAAGACGCGATCAAGATTACTCAGTAATCGCTGCAGACGACTGGATAATATGTGACACACCGCATTCCGCCGCGTAAAGAGGCTGAAGCCTGACTGAAGTAGAAACTCATGAATAAAACACTATAAATTAGCACTGTACATGACTCGAACTAGGTTAGAGCACAAATATACCAGGGCGCTTTAACTTCAGCCAAGACATATGATTCGCTTATATCCCAGATTACGCTATCGGCGAGCTCGATTCCGCAGCAAAACCTCTTGGCCATAAGTATGGGAACAGAACAACCAGTACGAACTACTACCTTTTCATTCCATTTCACACTTTCCCATTGGTTCCTGTGCGCATTGACGTTGGACATCAAAGAAGACATCTCGCTGGTCGTGAAATGCCCATGATGCCACTTACCTTTCAAAAACGAGTCTCGAGCCCATGTCACACTGGATAACAGGCGCCAACCCCCTTCCTCCAAATATGGACCACGATAGTCGTCTGACACGTCTGACAAGAGTTATCGCTGCCAACCACGTCTCGCGAAAGAAACTGGTCATTATTTGTGCGACGAATTGGTACAGCGAGGTGCATGTGGCTCAGCCTCACTGGATGCGGCGGCATGAGTCTGACTAGCGGCGGTGACGCGACCAGGCGCCTTTGTGTGATGGGTCGCTTGCTTTCCCACCTCCTATTCGATACGTAAGAATGACGTCAAATCCATATGAAATGGAAAATGGAAGGGATTGTTGTAGAATACGGCCCCTGGTTTTTTCCTCATCGGCTTTTTATTTTGGGCTTCGACCTTTGAGAACATTTTCGGTTTCAGCAGCTGCTAGTGCCGCACTAAATTGCTATCCAGTACGATGATGTTAGCTGTTAGCCTGCGGCGTTCTCTGCTTACTCTCCGCGCTTAGGGTAGAGTAGCCGCAAAAGTCTTTTTCCCTTGTGATTTTCGGATTGCCCGGTCCATGTGATAGTGGCATGGTGAAAGGAAGAAGGAGGGAGTCGGTATGATACCAACGAGTAATTTGAGCCCATAACGCATTCGTTTGGGCGCAACAAATGTAATGTGTTTGACAACTGAACCGTGCCCATGACCGCTGTTCTCATTGTACCTTTATAAGATGCCCACAATGTATTCCACGAGAAGTTCCTGTAGCTCTGTAACTATGGTGCCGGTACTGAATGCCGCGAGTCGACGTATTTATTACGGTGACGCCCCGCGAGAAATCTGACGCTTCGTGAAGTATACCTTTATGGCCTTGGAATTCGCGTAGCGGATATCCAGTGCAACAACCTTGAAGGATCTAATATTGAGTTAATCTAAAACGCACTCTCTACAAAGATCCTCACCCTCAAGAGTTTAAGAGAGTAGGCTTTTGGACGACTCTGTCAGTCATTATCAACAAAGGGTAAAGCGCACACAGAAGGACGAGAACGGTATCCAACAAATGCCGCGCTTGTGCTGTACCCTTGCCATCTTATTTTTTTATGTGCGCAGTAGCCTATGTCGGTAACCATAGGAGATATTCGAAGCGCTTTCTGAAAAAGTTAAGATGTAAACAGCAGCAGTTGGTGTTCATTCTGTAGCTCAAATGATCTTAAAGCTGGATGTCCGTATCTTTCGTGCTGCTGTATTCACCTCATTGTCACACAGTGTACGTAAACTGTAGGAAATTTGAATCTTTCATTTCCTACATTGTTAACACATGCTGCCGGTGTAGCTCTGCTCAGAAATTGCAAGCATACGATTTTCATGGCTGCGCCTATTCTGTGCGCCAGGAACTAATTTGAACTCAGAAGTGCGCTACACTCAGCTCAGAAGACAACCGTACTGCAGCGCAATGTTCAAGGCGAATCGTGCAGTCATCCGTATTGGCACAGGCATTCACGCGACCCACGCTGACCACACAGCTATTCATCCTCGCTCTTGGACAAAATGTCGTGATTAGGGTAAACCGCGCCCCACTGTGTTCGCCAGTGTAAAAATAAGTCAATAGCCTGTGGATCCAAAGGAAGCATAATGGAATGTTTGTGTTTGCGAAGTGAAAAATTACGTGAATATATTTAAGAATCTATCCGAAAATAGAAAGGCAGGCAGCAGCACCTTAGCTCAGGTGGCAACGCACTACACGCAACTTCCAGATGTCGCGAATTTTGCTACACTAACTATCATCATCCTGACTGCTGTCTATGGCAAAACAAAAGCATCTGCCATATCCTCTCTTGCTCCAGAAGCGTTCACCTTAATCTTCGCAGTTTTCCTGTTATTTTGTGTCCATCTGACTGCAGACTTCAGCCGCCACCGGCTGCGCTTTTGTTGAATCCACTACGTTACCCTTAACGAGAAACGGTAAATTTTGCCTTCGGATTTGATGCCCTGCCCATGGCCATTCTTTACGATTTCGACTACGATATTAATTATTAACGCCTGTTTGGTCCCGACCCACTCTGCTCACTTCATGTCTTTTAACCGTACAACTACTGTTTTCGTTTCCGTAGCTTGCCGTGTTGCCCTAAATTTGAATTCAACCCTTGTCGATAGCCTCCATGTTTTTGCCATTTGGTGAGTACCGTTAAGATAGAGCTGTTATATACTTCCGTCTTGAAGGATACTGGTAAGCTGTGATTTGTGATATCAGGAAGTTCGTCAAATCCACTTTAGCACAATCTCATTCATTTAACTATTTCACTCTAATGGTCCGCATCGGCGGCCACTGCGTTGTAGGCTTCGGGTCACGCGGTCCACGGCGCCGACGACGGCGCAAGAGAGGGCAACCCTCCGGCGCTCGGTAACTAAACAACACCCGCAAGACATTACTGCACGGAGACGCCCCGCGCTGGGGGCACAGGGAACATGAGGAAAGAACCGAGACAAAATTGGAGGGGACACTTAGGCTCCGCCTTTAATCAGTTAATGCCCATATATGCGGAATTTGCCATTATCAACTTCACATCAATGTCCTTGGGAGTCCTCATACCACTCCTGACACAGTCGTGCAGTGGTTAAATGATACGCCACTGCCCTGCGATGGCATGTGCTGCCACCGGTGGGTCGTGCGACCCAAGTCACTTTTCCCGTCCAGCCTCTCGCGATGAGTCATTAATTTAACTGCTACCTCCCAGGGTGGTTTGTTCGCTCACAATCCAGTGGGTGGGTTTTGATGACCCCACCAGGTCACGCGACCTATGTTGCTTCTCCAGAGTGGCCGTTGAGCCCCCCTACGCCAGCCTATTTATCGCTCACAATGCCGGCAACCCCGACAACGCCGACGCCGGATTATCGGCGTAATGGGGCCTTTAACACTATCATGTTATTAAAGGTGGTGATGGTGGGGATGGTGGTGGATTATTATGGCGCACGGGCATATGGGCATGTGTGCCCAAAGAGCGGCAGGGCACAATATATTTTTCTTCTACTCAGGGTGGGGTCGAAGGCCCATTTTCCAAGCATTTCACCCTCAATAAGACGAGCACCAGACCAGGAGAAAGCTTGTACTCATTGTAACACCGGTGGGTACCCGGAGGCAATGGGGATCGAACCCCGCACCTCCCGCATGCGCTGTGGATGCTCAACCGATTAGCCACCGCTGCGGTGTATTAAAGAGCATTCTTAGTGACGCACCAAATGTGTTGGTCGTTCTCTGCACACGCTGCATGCATGGTAAGAATACATTGTGGCAGAGGTGAAAACACCCCAGAAAGTAGCGCCAGCAGATGGCCCAGGTTTTGGACTGCGGTAGCCATATTCCAGCTTCCAGTGCAAGCCTCCTGAGAAATTTTGCATTAGAAGACAAAGTGAGCGGCCACAATGGAAGCCGCGTTTCGAACGTTTTCGAGATGTCAGCGAGGTCGCCGATCACTCGCTAGCGGCGTGCACGCACTGGTCCACTTCATGGGGGTAAAGCAGACAATGTTTTGCTCGCCCTCAAGTTAAGAGGATCAGAAGATGTCATACGACGATGTGCAGCTGCTGTTTGCGAAGCACTTCGTTTTTCGTGGAAATATCTACGAACAGGCTGCGCTGTTCAGAAGAGAAAAGAAGGAGGGAAAATAGTATAAATGTTCCCAACTGACTTGCATAAACTTCCAGAGCTACGCGACTGCGGCGGCTGCAGAACGACATGATGCGACCAAATCGTCCCAGGCATCAGAAACCACAAGCTGTCGGAAAAAATGGAGCTGGATACATAGTTTTACGCACGAAAATGATAAAACCATGGTATTCCAGTGGGGAGTGTTGAAGCAACAAGCTGCAGTTATACATGGAAATTTCGAAGAAATGATGGACAGATTCGCCAAAACTCACAAACTAGCTGGTTCATCAGTCAAGAGAAAGACATATCTTGCTCATGTAAAGGTGCTCCTTTCCTGCGGCTACGAAGAGCATACGAAAGGATGGTGTCCGGTGGAGAAGGTCGCCTGCAACAAGTTGCGCAAGAGAAAGCAACACTACTCCCGATTGTGCAAAGGAGAAAATGCAGTGCACGAAATCGTCACCAGAAGCGGTGCACATTTTGTAGCCATTTCATCCGACACCCGAGAGGAGTGGATAACTACAATAGATGTTCACGCCTGATCAGTCAAGTTTGAAGTAGCCACAGCGGCACACGTGGTGGCAGACAACCAAAAAGAGTACTGAGAGGACCGGATCAGCAGCAGCTCAGTATTCTTGGGATGATGGAAGCAGATATATCATATGCGACAAGACGGCAGAAGCCTACATCTACGTCGTGGGTAGTCTTGAAGTCCTCCTTTTGAGAAGGGAAGCGAGGGAAAGTAGGTATCGGCAGTCTTCTTGCAAAAGTCAGCATCAGCAGGCGCGGAACAGGCAAACCAACATGTGAGCTCCCAATGCTTTTCACTTGTTTTGGTAACGTAAACCTTGCATACAAGATCAAGCTAAAGAAAGCTGCTGAATGTTTCTCACTGAGGACTTTCTGTAGTGTACATGCCGCTTGTGTCAAAGACTAAACCAAAGCTGCGGGAAATGATCAAGCGTGATGTCATCGAGTCATTTGATGGGCCAACAGAACGGTGCTCTGGTATGGTTATCGCGCAAACGCCTAAAGGAGACAAACTCATGCGTTGTCCTCACAGAAGTAAGCAAGTTTGTACGGAGAGAAGTTCACCCTCTTCTGATAAGTGAACATGTACTCAAGCAACTTGCTGGAGCCCGTCAAATTTTGAAACTTGACGCCAACTCAGGATTCAGGCAGTTCTATCTAGCAGTCGAGTTACGGAACCTCATGACCTTTATCACGTCATTCGGGAGATTCAGGTTTAAGAGGCTTTCATTTGTCATTAGTTCTTCATCTGAATTCTTCCAAAAGACGATGTCACAGTTCCTAGACGGAATAGAAGACGTAGTGTGTAACATGGACGATATCCTGATTTATGGCAGGACTTATGCACATGACAATGCCCGACTAAAAAAATGTTTGTAGCTATTGCAGAGCAAATGTATTTTGTTGAAGAAAGTCAAATACGAGTTCAGCATACAATAAGCAAAGTTCTTGGAACACATAGCAGACCGCCAAGGAATCAACCCTAGCCCCGCTAAAGTGCAAGGAGCAGTGAACATGAAGCGTTCTTCGAACACTCACGAACTGAGAAGCTTTTTTTGGAAGGGCAAACTACCTGATGAAGTCTGTTTTGAAATTATCCAGAAAAGACTAACCGACAGTGCAGTTCTGGCATTCCTCCTTCACCAAGAGAGAAGCATGCAGCGGACTTTGCAGATGCATCATCCTCTGGACTGCCTGATGATCTGCGACAAAAGCAGGAAGATGGAGGATACCAACCGATCGCGTGTGCCTCTCCATCTTTGACAGAGAGAGAGAAAGGAGGCGCGCACATACAAAAAAAAAAGAAGGTCCTGCAGTAACCTGGGCATGTGAGAGGTCCCGGGAGTAGGTCACCTGTCTTCACTTAAAAATCGAAACCGACCACAAACTTTTGATGCCCATTTTTAAGACCAATAATCTGGTGACATTACCCCTCGATTACAGAGAATGAAGACCCGCATTGTGCGTTTTTCATACGATATAGCGCATGTCCCTGGCAATGATCGCGTCGCCGCTGACACGCTTTCTCGACAGCCACTGGAATGTAGAGGCTACTCGCAGCACAGATAAAACATTGCAGTTCATAGCGGACTGCTAATGAAATGATCTAGGATCTTCATTCCGCAAGTAATCTGCAAAGAGATCCTCGACAGGATTTCCCAGGCCATCAGGGAATTCTCAAGTGCCGAACAATAGCTCCCGAGTCTGTCTGGTGGCCGGCATATCAACCCGAATTGAACAACTCGTCCGCCAGCGTACACAGTGTATTAATTAAGGATCCGACATAGGGCATCAGCCACTCATGCCATCCGAATTTCCTGAGTGGCCGTGGGAGAAAGTAGCCATGAGTTGGTTCCACTGCGGAGGAAGAGATTGCCTCCTGGTCACCTACTACTATTCCCGCTAACCAGAAATTGCCCTACTCTCAAGGATGAGTGCGGCCGAAGTCATCAACATCAACCTGACTGCACCCAGTTCAGGGCAAAGGCCTATCCCATGTCTCTGCAATTAACTCTTTCCTTTGCCAGCTGCGCCCAACTTATGCCTGCAACCTTCTTTATCTCATCCGCCCACCTAACCTTCTGCCGCCTCCTACTACGCTTGCCTTCTATTGAAATCCACTCCGTTACCCTAAGGACGAGCGGTTGTCTTGTCTTCGCATTACATGCCCTGCCCGAGCCTATTTCTTCCTCTTGATTTCTACTAAGATGTCATTAACCCGCACTGCTCGCTCCCGATCTGTAACGGTTGCACGTATCATTTTTTTCCACGACTCGCAGAGTTTTTCTTCCCTTAAGCTGAACCCTTTTCTTTCTCCTCCACGTTTCTGCCCCGTAGGTGAGTACACGCAAGTTACCGCTGTTGTGCACTTTTCTGTTCAGATATATTGACAAGCTGCCATTCATGATCTGAGAGAACCTGCTGTAGGCGCTCCACCTAATTCTTATTCTTCTAGTTATTTCCCTCTCATGATCCGGATTAGCTGTCACTACCTGCCCTAAGTGGATGTATTCCTTTACCACTTCTAGCACCTCGCTGCAGAAGTCATCACACAAGTTAAGTCTCTTTGAGCAAAGAGTGGAACACCTGTACAAGTGTACAGCGATGACTAACCCCTGTTCAACAGGATAATCGGCTCTGGTTTCCACCATTTTTTGGAGGAAAGGAGCTATGAGCATGCCATTTCTAGCCAGAGATTTCCTGAAAGCAAAGGTTTCATTGAAGCAAAGGTAAACGTCGTCAAGGAGAGCCTATGAAAAACTGGAGACAGGTTGCTACTCATACTTGCAGAGGTACACCACAAGCTGATGGCTTCAGTCCTGCGGAAATGTTAATGAGACGACGGCTGCGAACGTCCGTGCCAATTCCAAGCAGCAAACTGGAACCTGCATTATTCGGCAGGCAGACCCTTCAAGAATGAGAATTAACGAGAACAGCCAAACAAAAATTGGACGCTTAAGCTTTGCCTTTAAGAGTGGAACGCGGCAGCGTGTTGCTACGCTGCCAGGGAGTCCACGAAACGCCACAGCCCTTTAGGCGCGAGACCTTGCCCGTTGGACAAATCGCTTAGAGTCTACAGGAGGCCTTTCAAAATTGATCAGTTAGATGCTCTAAAATCTCTTAATTAACATCATCAAGCATTGCTTTTTATTCACAGCATTTTGACTCCTTTTAGCCCCCTGTTTCCGTTTTTTTTCATTTTAATAATTAATCGGTCAATTACAATTATTTCAGGAACTCATCATCGCCTATGACACTCCAATCAAACGCCAGAACCACCAATTTTCATGATACGATTTTTTACGTAGTTCCCGAATATTCCCCAGGTGTGCGAAATTTCCGCGGCCGTTCACTACGGCGTCTCTCATAGCCTGAGTCGTTTTGGGACGTTAAACCCCTATAATCCATGACCCATTTCCCATACGCAGTGTCGACTACTACTACGTCGACGGCTTTTCAAACGAACGTTCTAAATACGCTCTTGCGTAAAAGAAATATCCCAACAGGAGCCATGCAGCTCACCCGCGTGATGATTTATAGCCAGGCCAAAGTGCGTGGGTAAAACACCAAAAGATAGTGGCCATATCGAGTCTTCTGCAGGGTTTTCGAGGTCCTATATCGTAAAAACAGACATGGACAACGTGAGGAGTAGAATTCATCTAGCTCTGCTGCGTGGCGTAGAACAAGAATGTCGTCTGCCGCAAAGGCCCGAAGAAACGCAATTTCGAGAGATACCTTGTCTAGAGAGCGGAAGTAAACAAACCTCGCTCAAAGGCGCGTCCTCCCAATAGCTATACAAGACACGAAGGAGTCGTACGCTTAAGCCGATCCAAAGAATTCAGCTTTAGAAAGAGTATATGTGGTTTAGGCTGCGAGTCACGAGGCCCGCGGCGCCAAGGGCACCGAGAACCGGGCCATCCTCGTGGCGCGCGGTAGACTACACTGAACAAGGCCCGCATGAAGAAACTGCAGGGAGAAGCCCCGCGCTGGGGGCGCCGAAAACCTGGAAAAAGAACCGGGACAATAAGGGGCTCTCCTGCCGAGGCACCGAACGTGTCGGTCGCTCTCCGCGCCCGCTGCATGCATGCTAACATTAGGGTCACTACCTGACCTAAATAAATATATTCCCTTACTGCTTCCATTGCTTCCCTGTGTATCGTAATCTCTTGTTTCCTTCCGAGAGTGTTGACAATGCTCTATTTTTCGCGTAATAATTTTTAGGCTGGTTGGTCTGTTTCCCTCTCTAGACTTTCGATTGTGCCTTGCAATTCGACCCTTCAGTTACAAGACGCCATCAGTGAATTGGAGATGACAAAGGTGTCTTCCATATTTATCCCAAATTTTATCCCCTCTGTTTCCAATCTAACAACACGGAGAGAAGAGTAGTACAGAGATCGCGTCTCCCTGCATCACACCTCTCCTGATTGGTATTTTATAACTTTGCCTTTGGAGGACCGCGGTCACTGTGCAAACGCTAAACACATTTTCCAGTAAGTTTTTGCAAGTTTCAGGTACGCCACAGATTGTCAGCCACTGCTTATGCACAGGGTAGCAAGATTTCTAAGACAACGTCGCGCTCGTCTGTCAACAAATGTCCAGCCTTTCGATTCTAGCAGCCCCGAACCCGGGGACCATAGTACAGTATGCACGCTGTCACGAAAACAGGTTCTGGCCACCTTGATGTAGTACCTGTCCACTGCAGTTACAACTTGGTTCCACTTAAACCAAGTAACTTTAGTCCGCATCACTATTTAAAAACCTATGCTTCCTGAAATTTCAATGATCAATGCCCGTTACGGAACCCCAGGTGGTCGAAATTTCCAGAGCCATTCACTACGGCGTCCCTCATAGCCTGAGTCGCTTTAGGACGTTAAACCCACTAAACCAAACCAAACCAAATTGCAATGACCCTTAGCTTCGTTTTACAAGCACACTCTTGTCTAAAGTCTTCGGCCCCCACGGTCCGGTCTTTTCCGAGCGTCATAGGAAGGCCTTTGAAAGGATAGAACAAGGATTCTTTTTACGTCACAAATTTTCTGCTTTACGCCTGTTTTGGATGCTCCATGCACCGGGCGAAACAAGACTTTTGCGTATACTGAAAATTTCCGAAGAGCGGCCTGCCTTCACGAATACGTCCTCGTTTTACTCTTCTCTTACCGTCAATGTAACCTTGAAGACAGTAGATCTTGAAAGGCAGGGAAGAAGCCGAGTGAGAGACATTTGCTTTACTTCTTTATGTCGTTCGGTTTTAAGTGCTATACTTTTGGTGACGAAGTACCCACAAGCACAAACAACAAGTTATATCGCCAATTAAATATTGCCCTCAAGTCCAAGAAAACGCAGACCATTTAATAAAGCATGCCATGGGTAATAAAAGTAAGCGACGGAGTGTCTATCCTAAGTACCTCACCTTAATTCGGTCGCGGCCATTTCCGAGGCCCGTTTCCTTGCGGCGGTCACGCGATTCTGCCAGTATCGGCGCCACTCCTCACGCGACCTGGAGGCAGGACCCAGTGCGTTCAGCAGGCTGGTCATCTCAGACCAGAGCCGCTGCCGCGTCTCGGGCCGCAACTCGTTGGTGTCTCGTCCCAAGCCTGTGTGGACGCACAGGAAGTCCAGCATGACCGCCCACTGCTCGGCGCTACAGTAGCCGCTGTCATTTGAGTACAGCTGATGAGGCAATTGAGGAGGCAATTTGCTTTCGTTGTTGTGCCCTAACTCGGACATTGTCGCCACCTTTCTAGCTTCGTCTTCGTCGCTGCTCTTGGGAGCCTGCTTGTTTTTTTTCATAGCTATGTGCTGCTTGGAGGGTACGCGCTCAATGTGACAGTCTGCTTTCCTTGCCTTAAAAGAGAACAGTTAAACACAAGAGGGAAACAACGCATAGCACGCATGCACAAACTCGGAACAGAAATTTTATTCCGGGGTACATACATATACAGGCATTTCAAGTGAAAGCAAAATTCCGAAGCGCAGTCAGGACTTCATCTTTGCTGTATGGACAAGCACAATCCGTTTCATGCATTACTGACCCGACTGGTATGCTACATTTTTTTTTAGTTTTTCAAGAGTTCCTTTTCTTGTCACGAAAGCATAACATACGTATCGCTTACACATGACCCTCCTTTTCCCGATTTCATGCAGTAAGCTTCCTTTCACTCTCTTATTAGCTTGTCTCTCGATTATGGCGCAACTGCAGTCGAATAGAAGCAAGGTGCGCATTTGTCACATCTGGCGCAATGAGATGAAGCGTGCAAGGGGAATCTGGCGCACGGGGATTGAACTTGCGACTTCTTCTATTTCCGGAAAATGCATGGTAGCAGTTTTATTCTTATCAGGCATTCAAGAATGGCGCATTGTGGGACGCGCCGTTTAGATTACATTTTGACCAGCTGTAGTTTCTCACATTTGCGACAAATTCACAGTACACGGGCGCTTTTACAGTCGGCACGCAGCCGCCGCAGCCGGGTTTCCAACTAGATACTCCTCGCTACGCAAAAAAGCACATTTTTTTTTGAAGCGATGTTTATTGCCTCAGGGCATAAAAATGATGAAGTGAGAGATGAGTAAGATGCTTAAATAAATGAAAAAAGTTGAGCTGATCTGATGAAATCAAGGAGTGAATGATGATATCGACCTTGTGTCCATGCAATATATGAATCCGGATGGTCCGGTGAGAGTGCCACTAACAAAAAAACACATTTCAACTACGACACATTGGCGAATAGTCAGATGCTCGCAACATGAAAATCTTTCTGGTGAAGTTTACTTCTAAGCAGCATATTGAGCTGCACATCCTTCAGTGATGTCAGAAACCCAATACATTAAAGAGCTCAGAGAACCAGGAAATAATCAGTTTTTTAATGATCTATTTCTTCTGAATCCTTAGAATGAAGTTGTTCCTGGACTCAAGGTAGAAATAAGTTAGCTAAGTGTCATCACGCAGGTGGCAGCGTAACATACTCGAGTTGCTGGCATATTTCATCACACACAACATTTAGGCATGCTACTTTTCGATAACGAACATAGGTAGGTCGTCGTCCCATGTCAACTCGTTGGTATCGCTGACGGCGCTGCCGTCTTCATTGCTCCATGTGACTTCACTTACGCCACGCTGCGGTAGCGCTCTCTCAGTTGCCTGGGTGGCGTTGGGGGCTGGGACAGTCACTGGTTCCGTCGGGGGCGCATCTCCCCCTCCACCGGCTGCGCCGCTGAAGTAGAAGGAGGCGCCCAACACTAGCACGGCGAGGCTGATGAGGACGCACATGAAGAAAGAAGCCGCCGCTGCCTGGTGGCCGGGTTGACTGAGATCGAGCCAGTCTTTGCCGGGAGGCGAGTCATCGCGCCTGCGATTGCCAGCGTCGATGCCCACGTCTGGTAGCGGGGCAATACCATTTGCCGGGGGTGCCTTCGGTGACCCACGCAATATGCTCCGTAACGGTTTGTCGCTGTTCTTGTTGTTTCCCTCCATAGGATAATGGCGCGTAGGTTGTGCCGCCATTCTGTCTGTGGTGCGCTCTGCCTTGGTCTTCTGTTTCTTCCTGAGAAGGTGAACCCGCGTGATGAATATTGCCTAAGCATGCTTTGAAGAAGTAGAAGTTACATTTGTAGATCTTAAGGGGAAGAAGAAAAAGAAGATCATTATACGCGCCCATAATTTATAGAATTAGTGTATGCTCTTCTCCGCTCTTTGCATTACATGCCCAAGTGACGGAAGCTAGCAGCCAATGAAACCAAGAAGCTAAGAATTTTTTTTCTAAACCTTTTTCCTTCCTTTGTCTGCTAAAGTGAAATGAGATCATATTGTACATTTCAAGTCATTGCTTGGCTTACCCGGCTCGGCTAAGTCAACCCGTTTAGTCTCTTAAGAACCTCACCGTGGTGGCTCTGTGACTTTTTTGTTCGGCTACTGATTGCAAAGTCAAGGGCTCGAACCCCGTCGAGGCGGCCGAGTTTCAATGCAGGAAAAATAGAAAAACGATGGTGTGTTGTGCAATGTCTGTAAACTTCAACGAATCCCAGGTGGTCTAAATAAATCCAGAGCCCTGCACTATGGCGTCCCACGAAGCCTGTGCGTCGCATCTGGACCCTAAGCTACCAATTTGCAATTTACTTTCGTAGGCAATGCAGCTTTCGCTAAGCTTTCTAGAAGACAAATTGGTGCTACACTATATCAAAAGAATTCATTGACCCGCGGGTGGACAAGCTTTCGTGAACCGACTGCGGTGCAGACGTTGATTGCGTTCGACGGCGGTTTCGCTTCCATGGAGACATGATCGTATGCCACGATTCTTATGCGCTGTCAGCACCATCCCCAAGACATGTTCCCAATATTGCTTTCTGTTTCCGAATTTGCGAAAGCCTCATCAGCCAATTTTAGCACTTTTGCAGCGAAACCTACACAAGGCTAGAAAAATTGGTTGTTAAGGCTAGTCAGCAGCGATTTTCAGTTAAGCGTCGCTAGTCACTACTGCGCATGCGCCACTAGTTGCACCGAGCCGCAGGTGTTCCGCCTCCGCGCCGCACCTTTCCTCAAAACCCAAATTTCAATTTTAAGTTTACATTTTTTCTTTCTTCTTTCCCTCCCTTATTTATCCCTTCTTTTACGGCGCGGTTCGGGGGTCCACCAAGATATGTGAGACAGTTACTGTGCCATTTCCTTTCCTCAAAAACCAAACAAAACAGGTGACTCGCCGGCATTCGTTGGGTTCATTGGCATTGACAACGTTGTAGAGGCCATTCATTTTCACAAAAGGAAAGGCGCACAACTGGCTCCCTGGGTCAGTGGACACCTCAATCTTGCTTTAATTTACGTGGCGTTGGTGTAGTAGTAAGTGGTTTTTATTAAAATAATCAAAAAAGTAAGGAAAAATTCTGATAGCCCCAACATCTGCCATCGATACTGAAGCACGTGAGCTGGGGCAGCGGAAATAAAGGATAGCAGGCAGAATGGATAAATGAAATAAAAGAGTTGAGGAGACAGGAAGAGAGGATAGGGGGAGAAGTAATATACACAAACTATTTACACAATAAGAAATGTGTCCAGGTTTTGTGTGTGATTAGTTCGTGATGGAGGAATAAAACCACACGCGCACAGCACTATGTTGACTATAACTGGAGAGGGGCGTCCAGTTGTTAAACGTCTAAGGTAGAACTCACGGACCGTTCGGTCACTGCGTGTAACTACCTGGCGGAGGGCAGACGGGACGGCAAGCCCGTCTGTTTGAGGAATGCATAGAGGCTCACCAAGGTTTGTTCACGGGTGCGCGCACTGCCCTGCGGCCACAATAGCTTCTTGAGGAAGTCTGGTAGTATTCCCAGTGCCCTATAGGCCGCAATCATATCTGTCACACAAATCACACGTCGCGATTCCGTGACGCTCCCGTCGTTCCCCGGGCCACACGCAGCCAATGAGCGCGCGGAGGATCATTACACGTTGCGACCGCGTAAGTGCGCGACAGCCGGTGATGCTGTCGATGCGCTCACCCCCTGCGATGCGTGGGTCGGGGTGCTGCTTTCGGAGATGCTCCTGGATGACCGCACGCACGTCCTCCAGTGCAAAGCATAGACCGCTGGGAGGTAGTTGATGTGCAGCGGTCGCGAGGTCTTCAGCTTCTTCTTTGCCGGCGATGCCGCAGTGACCAGGCACCCACTGTGCACGCACGGCGCATCCTCTCTGCGCGAGGCGCTCGATGCGAGAGCGAATGTCCCGCACTAGTGGGGTACCGTGACCGTTGGATAGCAGGCGGCGGAGGGCGGCGCAGGAGTTGCACAGCAGAGCACTCCTGGGCGGCGGAAAACAGAGGGTGAGCAGCAGGTCCAGGCCGAGCCGGATCCTTCCCCCGAGCCCGAGCCGGATCGGCTTCCTCTAATCTTGCCTTGCACTGCAAAGGTTGCAAAGATTGTTATCCACGGTTAAACAAGACCAGCGCCTTATTTAAGCACAGGGATCAGGTATGCAGGGTGTTGGTGAAAGCTTACCTGATAAAGAATCCGATTACTGCGTAGCATCACCATCGGTGGGCATGATTTATAGGGAGATACCCTTTTTGCGCAGTTTTTTAGCGCGAGCAGGTAGTATGGAGTGTTAGCCTTATAGGAGTGTGCCCATGGGTTTGCTGTTTCTATGTTGTCTCTGACAATGCGCAGTTTGCTTTTTAGATGTGTGATAACAGTGGAATCACGTTACATGCGCCAAGATAGTGTGTGATAGTGTTTGCGTTTTCGTGTTTTTAGTCTGTCTTACCGCGGGCTGAGGATACATATATAGGCTTCTTTACCTTGAACAAAAAATCAGTTGATAGTCTGCGCCGTTGGCGTGCCTTCTCGTTCTCTGTCTTGATTTTTTTGTGCAGATGAACATGAATCCCTACCAACCCGCCCAGTTTTCCTCTTATTTCCCCATCAACTCCGCCGTATTGGAGGAGCCCAGGAAGGTTGCGTGTTGCTGGCTGTGCAGTCGCAGGGCGGGGTTGGTAGCCGTAGCCGCCGCTGCAAGGGAGCAGCTGTCCAAGTACGTGGCGTTGGTTTCAAAATGCAAAAACCTGCTTTCATAGCGTTCCGCACACTTAATAGGCACCGCGCCCAGCCTACCACTATGGCAGGTGACAGCTAATGGTTGGTCACGAAAGGTAGGCCCCCAAATAACGCTGCGGCCTATTGCTGCAGTGCCGCGTCTCTGCCACAACGTTGTCAGCGCTAATGCATTCAGGCCACATCTCTCTCTCATCACCGCCACGTACCTCAAAACGCGATTGCGGCGTCCACTCACCCAAGGAGCCAGTTATGCGCCCTCCCTTCCGTTGCTCAAAGCCATCGCCGTCTAGAACATTGTCAACGCCAACGCCAATGAAGAAATGAAGGCCAACAGCTTTCGCTTTGTATATCCTAGATTAGCTGATCTAATCCACATTCATTTCTTCCGCTTAGGCTCATGCACACGGGGAAACGACACTTGTCATCTCCGAATTTTCACAGATGCATCTGTGCGCAAGAACAATGATTCAGTCGGTATGGCGATTTTCTGCACCGCAAGAAATGCGCGCGCTGCCGCCGCATCCTATACAACGCTACAACTGAAACCTATTAGTTCATAGCAACTGAAGAGGCTCTGAGAAAGCAGACATAGCACGAAGCCGGTTAGAATATATCTGGTCTCTTTATTCATAAAAATAATGACGTCAGCAAGACCATCGGCAGACCTCAGCAGGCCTCAGCAAAGCCGATAATTATTGCATCAGTTGAGAACATCTAGCCTGTCCAAACAGCAAGTCAAGATCATGTGAGAAGCAATTACAATAACAAATATGAAGACAGTCACGACCCCCATCCCCATTTTCTGCACACCTGTTGTCTCGCACCGTTACTCGTCTTTTCTCCGGATCTTTGTACTTGTAGTACGCACTTTAAAGACGCCGCAGTTGGTTACTACAAACCATGAACCGTGGCCTCCTTATTACTCCACTGTGCAGCCAGAGCCATAAAAGAAATCTGCCTTTTAATTTTATAGCGTTAGCATTAAAACCTTTATATCGGGAAAACCTGCCAGTGTCCAGCGTTTTCTGAAGCCTCCGAGAACACCCTGCTACGGGTGGCAGGTGACGAACTGAAGCGAGAAAAGTTTTTTATCCACATGTAAGGGAAAGGAGGAAGAGGTCCGCAGGTGGCTACCACGAGAACAACCCAAAGGGTTGCTATCGGGGCCGAGGAATGCGCAGCAGCAATGCGCAGCGGAGATATCAGACACGCGCGCCCTTACCAGACGCCACCCTTCGGTTGAAGTATAAAGAACTACAGAGAATGAGTGTGCAATGAAAGCGAATGTAAAGAACGGAGTGTGATGTGTCGCGTCATCCAAGGTGGAATTAAAATCCCATGCAACACGTTTCCTACGGATCGGACCGCCGATTGTCTGTCAATCTTTTTCATTGCCATGCAAACTAGAGGCATGAAAATTCTTGCGCTTATAATTTCGGCTTGTGATGGCAGAAGTGCTGAGTCATGCTACTTCGCAGAATAATTATATGATGTCATGAGTGGTGACTATGATGGCCACTCATACCTTGTGCAATCTCTATACTCCTCACATTAGTTTCAAAGTGCTGAGTAATTATACGTTGCGAATAATTGTAGGGGACGCTCAAGCTCTGCTGTAAAACTAAAAAGCGAAAGCGCAATGAGTTAATTCCCATATATGCAGAAGGTCATTCTCTACATTCATGAATACATGAGAGTCATCATGCCTGTCCTGGCGCAGTGCTGCAGCGGTTAAGCGATGCCCCACTGCCCGGCGATTACAGGTGCTCTCGGGTTGATTTTTCTGAGCGACCAATAACTGATTTAACTTCCGGATAATTTGACCACCTGGGGCTCTTTAACACGCACTGACATCGCACAGTATATCGGCCTCTAACATTCCGCCTCCATCGAAATGTTAGAGGCGGCGCTAGTACTGTGCGACTTGAAGTGTTGTTTTGTGAAAAAATTGATTTCAGAATCTATTTTTGTCTGTGCAATTAATTATTGAACTGTAATATTTTTGCACGCAACTCAATGTTGAATATATCGTGGTCTCCAGGGGCACAGCAAGGTGCATTGCACACCTTTTTGCATTGAAAACCGTTCAGTAGAGAAAAACACATTTGCTCTCAATACCGAACAAAAGCGGCATTTTCGTGGTGTCGGATAAATCAGCGCTACGGTGCTGAGATGGACGCGCGTTACCAATAGCGTACGCTAACAAGTTGCAAATCAGCCTGTAGGCACACTGGTGCTTGAAAGCGCATGCAGACACACGCTGTGGCTAATGCCTGACGGAGAGATGTAGAAAACACATGGCATTATATTTTCTTCTTACAAAATTATCTTAGATCTCAATATCTCAATATAAAGTTCGGTAGATTCATCTTGCTAACTGAGTAACTAGAACACCCTTCCACAACCCGTTATGGAAAGTCTTTTGCCCAATTTGATGTCACCGCTCAACTTTAATTTCATTATATCGCATGTATTTTGAGGCCTGGGTTCATTCCATAAAGGCTACTTTTATTGTCATACAAAACTGTCGCATATTTATTAAGGCCAACGTTCCATGTCAGTGTCCTCGCTCTCGTATTTCACACCCTGGAAGCGCTGAACCCTTCGGCTTTCGCTTGAAGTTTTCCAGTGATAACAAAATTGCGGAGGCCTTGTCTGATGAGTCTTCACTGGTCGACCCTAGTCGCTGAGACGTTCTGCGTTGAAGACGAGTGAACCATGATGCCGCCGGATCCTTGGTGTCGGTTCCGAAGGCCATCGTCGTAGCGGATGGCTTCCGAGAGAGGTGCGGGGCTGTCGCTTCCGACAGATGTTTCTTTTCTTGTCATTTTTGACTGCTGCGTGACGCAAAGCGAAGAAGTGATTCAGGCATAGAACGTAAAGAATTTTATTGCGCGTGGTCCTAGATTTAATGCCAATTTTTATCGCAATATATAATTTTCAAAATAATAAACATCGTTATAAACTGCAGTGCTACATGTGGAAGCCACTGTTGATTTATTCCTCTCTTTTCATATCCGAGACAAATATTGTGATAGCATCTTAATCGTCTAATGATGCAACGCTCACAAGTACGGAGCGCATCAAGCGCTTGGCAAACTGCTCAGTCGAGCATGAGAGGCCGCGTTGGTTCTCGTGCATACGCGAAGGAGAAGGAAAGATTTTGTTCGGGGCGAGCACTAAATCTATTCGTGCTACTGACAAGAATAATATAGCTAATATGCGCTTTGCGAAATCACCATTTATATATTGCGAAGCAATGCGTGATTGAATGGAGCGTGCAGCGTCAACTGGAACTATCTCCTCTGGCATATGGCGACTGCGTCCCGAGCAAAGAACGAGTATGTTGTGGCACAGCATGACAAATGGCACGAGATGATACGGTACGGTATGGTATATTGTGCTATATGGTATGACATGATATGGTATAGTATGATATGTTATCATGTATATGGTATGGTATGGTATAGTATGATGTTATGGTATGGTATGGTAAAAAGAGTTTAACATTTCTTTGTTCATCGCAGGCTTCGATGTTCATCACAGCAAGTTTCAACAGCGTGTGCGTTTGGGCGAGCATCGTCTGCTCACTCCGCGGTCGGACACTATTTTGGTGATAGCCGAGCCGGCGTGTGAAGTTATTTGAACTTCCCGAAACACGGTCTGCAATCAGCTGGCTCACATATGAACCGCCACTGTATGCCCTATGGCTGGACTAAGGTACCGCTAACAGAGTTAAACCAGCGGGAACTGCGGTCTACTGTGCTAGGACCCACGTCTTACAGAGAGCCTTTGAAGTGTCCTGGAGATGATAGATTGCCTCAGCGCACGAAGAATTTTCTCGTTTGTTTTGGAAATATAAACGGTTCTACCATATCTTTTCCTTCAAAAGCCTCCCAGCGAATTGTTGCACTCAACTTTAATGCAAAATTCGGGATGTAAATTTGACTTACACAAAACACAGTGTCTCGCAATTGGCGTTGTAGTGTTAACGTCTTTTTTATTTTCTTCTCCTATTCCCTACCGGTGACCGCAGGGAACCTAACGGTTGCCTCCCGCCATTCCCTCTGGTGTGGTGCTTAAGGACAGGTTGTCCCGTTTAGTGGAAATTTTCTAATATATTCTCTTCCATGTGACCGAAACTTACATGCACCACGTCTACTGTCGGCGTTGTATCGTGACACCCCTGTTAAGGACGCTAACGATGCAGTATAGCATTTTTTTCTTGCACTCCATCAGGCTTTTCTTCCTAAGAAGAAATGCAATTAGGCATAAGCACCGCGAAGCTCAGCAGTATGCTAGGAAAATTTAGAATCCCAGTGACGTTCCGTCACAATCATAATCACCGCCTCATAAGCTCCGCATACAAGAGTTTGAATGAGACTCACCTGTACTTTTTCACAGCTTTTGAGTACGAGAAAAAATATTACAGGTCAAATTTTTAGCATTGCGTGCATGTGAAGTTAAGTTGCGTTTTAATTAAATTGAATTTCTAAATACTAAATAGAGTACAAGGCCGCCAATTTCTGCGGTGAGCGAGGAGCTTGATGGAGTTTAAAGCACTGCCCAGCGTCATGTGAGTGCGAGGGCCACAGTATTTCGCACGTGCTAGAAGCGCAGGAAATATGAACGCTCCTGCCTCTCTCTGGGCCTGCTCGTTGGTTCGCGAAAATCGAACCTGTGTTGCAGTCATATTTTTACTTAACAATTTGCTATCATTTCACACCGAATCAGCAGGGTGGTCGTGGCTAAGCCTACAGTGGTATTGTGCTCGAGACCCTGAAGAAGGCCAAAGGTGAAAGGGGTGGCGTAGTACTGAGAAAATTGTTTATATACTCCAGTTTCGCGTGGATGACCGCAACCCCCTCCCTCAGCATGACCGGGCTGACCTGGCACTTTTGCTCTCACTGCTTTAGATTTTCTGCCCCTGTTTCTCATATGGGTGTTTTGTTAACGAGCGGTAACATAACGCTGAAGTACATACGTGGCTCGTTCCAAAAACGAAGCACACGGCGGCTCCTATCAGCAGTGCGACCACGATGGCGGATACGACGAAGTTTTTTCTCTCGAACCGGTGCTTAAAGCCGGCAAAGTGAGCCTCTGGGTCGCCGTTGTTTTCGCAGCCACTAAGCGGGCTGTTCACCCTCAGCACGTACACGATGCTGCGGGATGGAGGAAACAGCGCATAAGCACAACTCCAGTGCAAAACGCGGAAGCGTTTCTCACACGCTCGCTATGGCATGGAGACTTCGTAACAAAATAATCACTCTAAACCGCTCGATCACTCATCCCGCTGTGTTCGGGGCCTACAGCAGCCCTCTTCTGATTCCGCGGTATACTTTGAAGCTGTTATTAGGACGTAAGCCTTTCTTGGCTGATGAGTGGCGTGGACGGAACTTGTGCACAGAATTTGTAGACAGAGGCTGTGCGCAAATGTGTGCGCACGAACTCTCAGTCATAAGTTGTATGGGAATTAAAATGAAATACAAAAAATGATTAAGCAACAGCTGATAAGCAACATATATCTAATGAAATTTTAAAAAATAAAGACAAAAAATTAGGAAAAACAAAACATCATAAACATAAATAAATCAAAAAGCAGAACCGAAAATAAAAAAATTGGAAAGAATAAAAATTGAAACAATACATTTTAAAAATTGGGCAATAAATATGAAAAATGGACGGAGAAAGAGACGTAAGGGAAAGTCTTTCGCATTACCGCTCTTAAGCAGATTTAAGTGTAACCCTGTAATTTTTTACAGAGAGCTTTGAAGCGCCAGCAGAATTGCAGATGGCCTACATTGAGGCCCGGTGCCAAAGCTGAGTTGCTTCTTAGGCTGCACATTGGGCCTTCATATAAAGTAAATAGCACCACACCATTTCCGTTCACTTCACGTCGCCATTATCATCGGCTGAATTATGTCCACTTCAAGACAAAGTCCGCTCCCATTATCCGATCTTGCGCACCCTGTTAGTAATAATGGCCTAAAATTACAAAAATGTGAAAATTAGATGAACATGTTGGCGGCCTCGGCAAAGGCTAACAACTTGAGCACTCGATAATGCCGCTGGAAGAAACATAGCTACACAGAGACGGTGCTGAGCAGACGTACTAACAGGAGCAATACCAAAAACATGACGGGAGAGGCTTATTCACTGTGTACCAAAATACAAAAACTGAACGAGTTTTCCTGTCTTGCTTCCGTATGCGAGTATCCAGGCAGTCTTCTAAGTATCTGCGCGAGCACGAGCGGATCGCGGAAATGACACCGTGAATGAATGCTTCTACAACCTTTGTCCGTAAAGTTTCAAAACTAAATTATTTTCTTGTCTAGAAATAATTCCACAAAACAAATGTTGGTGCGTATGTGTAGCACCATTTTTTCGGGCTAACCTGAGCTATTTATGTTAATTATTGTGCACCCGCTAGATGGCATTACATGTAAAAAAAATACGTTGTAACTAGTCGCCTGCGCATTCTACTCTGAGCGAATGTGGAGAGGTGGACGTCCACCTCGAACAGCGTGTAAACATAAAATTATGTGTGAAGCTTGGCAAGACAGCCACACAGGCGTATGAGCTCCTTGTGCTGCTTTATCCAACGAGACATTATCGCGGGCGCGAGTTTTCGAGTGGCACACGAAGTTTGTTTCGGGAAGAACGTCGGGGGAAGACTGCAAAAGGCAGGGGCGTCCTTCAACTTCACGGAATGAAAACAACGTGGCTCGGATCAGGGAAATCGTACAGCAAGACTGCACCATTACAGTCCGCATGCTATCAGATGCTCTCGACATTAGTAAGGCAACATGCCACCAAATTTTCAGTGAGAACACAAGGAAACAAAAGCAGAATGCCAGACTTGTGCCGCACTTACTCACTCCCTTGCTCACCGAGGCAGAGAAGGATACTGCATTCATCGACACCATCACTGCTGAAGAAGAAATATGGTGTTTTTAATACGACGCTCAAACAAAGAGGCAGAGCGCCGAATGGCGGTCCACAAGCTATCCGGCATCGAGAAAGGTGTGGCGACAGAAGACTGAAACAAAGACGATGCTGATAGTTTTTTTCCATGCCAAAGGTGCCATACACCACGAGTTCGTGCCACAAGGGCAGGCGGTGAATCTGGAGTTTTTATCCGCGTGCTCCAACACATGCGTGATGCACTGCGACGCCGTCGCCGTGACTTATGGGCGTCTGGACTATGGAGCCTTCTCCACGATACCTCAAGGCCGCACACTGCTCTCAGCGTAACAAAATTTCTCGCCAAGCACAGCACTACTTTACTTCCCCATCCGCCATACTCGCCTGACCTCTCCTCATGGGATTTTTCCTTTTTCCTGGTGTGAAGAGAGCCCTAAAAGATCGCTGGATGGGGAGAGTGGAGGCCATTCAAGACGCCACGACAAAGGAGCTCATAGCCCTGCCAAAAGAAGCGCTTTCCAACTGTTTCCAAGATCTCAAGAGGCGTTGGAAGCTGTATATAGACTGCAAGGGAGACTATTTCGAATGGCTGCTGCACACATTATTTCAATGTTACCCGCATCTTTTTTAATGGACTCAATCTCGGAACCTTACGGACAAAGGTTGTATGATGTCCTAAATATTCACCCACTCCCTATTGAAGCACACGGCTCCCTGTACATCTTGAAAGACGCACGATATAATTTCGTTCAATTGCTATATGCAATACTCCACTGCCCACGTTCTTCAACCTCCGTCAAGGTTGATTCGAACATAGCTCTTATACGTTTTCGCTTCCACTCCCCAAAAGCTAGTTTCCTAAGCACACTTTCGTGCACATGTGTCAGTCTGGCATATTTTTTTCCTAACTATCGACATGCATTTTTGCGGTTAGACAACCTTGTGTCGGATGCAAAGAATCGGGATGAGTGCCGTCGGCTTTCTTTCATGCTGGCTATAAAAAAGCCAAGGAAATCTGCACAAACGCTTCTAGCATGCGGGACTTGCGCCGCGTGCCGCGCAGCACTAAACATTCATAATTACGTGGAAACGTGGAATCTCCGGTACATCACACTGATTTTCTGTGGCCGTCAGATATATTTGGTGTAAGCGCGCACAGCATATTGTAGGCCATACTCTTCAAAGATAATCACACTGTTCGCGCAGAATCGCTGAAAACTCTCCTCTCTAGTTTTCTTAAAATTGCACGTTTAAGATTCAACTTTACGTTTGCAGTGTTCGCTACTGACAGCCAACAAACCGCGCTAAATGTTGATGTCCAGGAATTCTTGTCATGCCATGCCGTTACTAGCCCCCCCCCCCCCCGTTCAAAACTACTTAGTATGTCATCTGCTAAGTCATGTAGGTAGCCGTGCTTCGGCCTTCAGCACACTAGTCACCAACCGCGAAACATGCCTGGCTCTGCGTCAAAGCCAGCTGCTTCCATTGAAGGCTTTGTTATCAGTTAGGCGCGGCATTGATTTCCATCTGAGCACCGTGTATCGAAGTCAGAAAGAAATGCTTGTGCAGTGCATACCTGTCGCTATTTGCAGTCTTGCGCTCGTTGCGAATCCAAAGGCGAAGAAAATTCATTGCCATGCTGCTGGACTCCGGCGCAAGAGGTGACCTCTTCTTTTTTCTTCTCACCTCGCATTCATGGTCCTCGCGGTGAACTACAGCAAAAAAAAAACGAATAGAATAGACGAGATGAAATAACCGTATCGTTTTTGTAACTGTGCCTTGTTTTAGTCGCTTCGAAAGATTATTTTCTTTTGTCGCTCCTGAACTACACGAATCATCCTGGCAATGGTTACAAGATTTAAACTGAAACATTTATGCTCTCTAGCTATTTCAGGTGCTCCGAAAATTCCGTAGGCATCGGATATTCTATGCACCAGGGGATCTCTGGATGACTGGGGTGTGTGGTAATCAGTGTTCTGCTCTTTAAGGTCGACTCATTTTCTGTTTCTTTTGCCTTCGTCGTGCATGAACCACAAAAATGACCTAATGTGCTATCTCAGCTATCAATTTCCATGCGCTGCGACAGTAGCGGAAAACTGCGCCAAAGATATTTTTTTCAATTTTCAATCACGCGCCCAAGAAAAAGACTAATGTGACTCGGCCGTGCAACTCCTCCTCGAGTCGTCGTCGTCAAAGGATAAATGGCGCGTACCCGCTACGGGGCATTGTCCAAACATAGGTGGCAACTTGCAGATGCTCAAAAGCGTCCTTTTTCTCAAGAATGAATATAAGCTGCGCGTTGGTATTCCTTGCATTTTTCCGCCCCTGTTTAATCTGCTGACAATTTTCGCGAGCGCTACATCGTCATTATGGAAATACGTGGGCGCAACCTGAACGAGCCACAAAGAAAAAGAAGACACAGGAAACGCGTGGTATTCAAACTGGTTTATTGAGAAATAGCGGTTTCCTTAAATACAAAGACAAAGCAACCAAAGACCAAAAAAACGTAATGGTAATCAGTTCTGCACAAAAGCAAAAACAAAATTCAGATATCGGAGATATTCTATTTCTTGTTTTGTTAGCGGTATCGGTGGCCTGCGTACACAATTACCATACGATGCGATCTAGAATGCTTCCATCACCTCTCGTGAGTTGATGCGGATGACGAAACAAAACTTATGTTCCCCTAAAATAAAGACCGGCAGTTCCTGCATACCCGGCCGTGCTCAGCTATTCCTGACGAACAATCGTTCTTATGCTCTCTAAGGCGGACGTTATTACACCGTCCGGTCTGGCTTATATAAACTAGTCCACAAGAGAAGGGAATTTTGTAGACCACATCATAGTGACACTGCACAAAATTCATTCTTTGTTTGATCTTGCAGGTGCGGGAGTGATGATCAAATTTTTCTGTCTTTTTTTGCAAATCGGGGTATCATCTACCTAACCTTAATGGCGCGGAAAGAGCTACATTGACATCATATCTTTTTGCCACATGCTCGAACTAGCCCAAATTTCCATCTTATTGAACAACATCGCCCGACACAACTGTCTAGCTATGCCCCTTATCTTCGCTTGCCATCCTGTCACTGAGGACCGGCGTTACCTCAATCGGTACCTTGTGCGAACCCCTGCCAATGCGCCCCCTCACCAACCCCCGACCATCAAACTCATCTTTTTTATTTTACCTTTTCTCTATTGATTCTTTTTGTTGTTTTTCGGGAAGATGCCTAATATTAAACAAAATAGTTTTTGGCAGTTCATTTACGCAGGCTGTGTATTTCGATGGCTCAAGCCTAAAGAGAGATATCGAGTCAATTTTGCCAAGCAAAGGTCGTCACCATGTCGTCGCCGCCCTAGGTCCCAGCGGTTCTCAGAGTGCTAATATTAAAAGAAGATAATGCACTTTAAAAAAAAGTACGCAAATAGGCTTATGAATTAAAACTAAATTCAGTTGCATTGCCAGACAACTTCAGTTTTTCTTCAATAAGCTTGCGCGCGCGTACGAAGCGTGAAATTTGACTGTTTGATTTAAACTTTTATAAAAAACAAGCCAATCTAGACGCACTAATAGAATGGACACCAATGTCACACGCGCTAAAGCTATTCCAAGACAAATATCAGCAATTAGATCACTGCAATAAAGGGGCCAATTAAATGCCCATTCAGTAACGAACACTCTCATAGAGCTAACTTTCTACTTATCCAGCGCAGTCGGTTGTTGGCACTGCAGGGCTCGAAAGGCCTTGAATTAAAATACTGGCAAAGCACACAGACGTGCGCACGCGCATGCACACACGCACATACCCACGCACACATGCACACGCCCGCATGTACACAATATTAGATGGTGCAGAACAATGCACTTTGCGCACGAGCAATTTGACCGGCGTACCGCGCATTCTTCTTCCCGCACTGACAACATTGCCAGCCAGGAAAGGAGACACCTGAGGAAAAACAGAAGCATCCACTTCAGTCATTTGATGAGCTATATAAATCCGTGCTTATTTTATAATGCACGAGGTACAATAAACACGAGCAAACGAGGTACTCCTCAATGAAAAATTGTGGTGGCCATTTTTACAGAAAGAGCAAGAACGTTTTTTTTCGCTAAAGAATAAAAAAATCCGCTGAAAACGGAAATTACCATAAGCACCTGAACATAAACACGAACATTATTGCTCCTTAAAAGTACAGCTTAAAATGCATACAAAATAACAAGCTTGCAACTAATTAATATCAAAGGTTTATTCTTTCAAATAAAGACGTTTGTTCTCAGCTGCGCTGTGATATGACTGTTAAACACAGAAAGCAAGCGGAAGGAACATTTAACTCAGTTATCACAACGGAACCTGCCGGGCTTTTAACACTGCAAATTGAGCTCCTCCTTCGGACATGTTGATGGTAGATGGAACTTTGGATTCAGCGGAAAAAATTGCCAAAGGTTACAGCCTCTGATCTGCCATAGTCAATCTTAGATAAGTTATTAATTTTAATTTAAAGAAATTTCTCACCGCTGTCGACGGGGAAGAGGAAATGCCAGGAGTACCTTAAGTTGCGCACATGTGTTTAAGATGTTATCATCAGTGTTTTGAATAAATATAAACTGAATCACATTTGCGCTCCTCGCGCTGCGGCGGCCTAGCCCAACTTCCTCTTTCATGTCCGGCGCCGCGTGCATTGACCTGCGAGCCGAGCGTGGCGCGAGGGGCGCTGCACATTTAATACATTGAATGTCTCTCACCCAGCTTCAGTCTGAAGCGATAAAAGTATAACGTGATTCTGGAATAATAGCTCTCACAAAAGTATAACTGGTTTTGTAAAGCATTTTTATGCCAACTACTGGAGGCATAGGGAATTGCTCATTAGCCTCCAATCCTGAACACATTGGACTAAACCGCTTGAGGCTATAATGGAATGCTGCTTCTTTGATGATGTTTACGAAAGCATGGCTCTAATGCACCCTTTCTTCAAATGCGTCCGCAGTCAGGCACTGCACAAATGTCCCACCGGAATCATAACGCTTCTCCTTCACCAGCTCTCATCCGTATATCAAGTCAACGCTACCTCAGCCTGAGACGAATGACATCATTGACCTACTGCTGCAGGCTATCTGCCTTTAACACCGGATATCAAGCATGCCACTTGTAAAAGAAATAGTACACGTGTGGGTATCACAGGCGGTTTTTTTCAACCTTGCCTTTGATTTTAGCCTCACAAATATCTGGTTCAGGATGTCTCGGTGCTTCACTTGCTTCTTCTTCATCATTTGAAAAAAGACCAAGAGAAAAGCAAAAAATTGGCTGGGGCTTAGCTAAAGTTAAGCCTGGACATCTGGAAGCGAAATATTTGGGTGATGCTTATGGTTTACCTTATGGTTATGCTTTATGACTTAGCCTCTGATTATGCTTACGCCCTTTTCTTTCTTCTTTCGCGGCTGCTCAGCAATTCCAGAACTTTAACCATCTTGGCTACTCTCAGCTGACATGGCCGAACGTCGCTGTCAGCTTCCTTTTCACGCTGTTTAGCGAGACGTACCTGTCGTACTTCTAGCGTTTCAGGCTCGGCTTTGCTGCGTCGTTTAGCGAGACGTTATTCTCGTTGTTCAGGTGTCTCGGACGCTCGTTGAGCTTTCATGCCTTTTATTTCTTCGCTCCTTATCAGCCAACTCCCGTGGTAGCACTTCTGTGTCGTTAGTATCACTCTCTTCTTCTTCCATGTTCAATACGCACGCCTATTCTCTGGCAAGCGGTTATATAGTCGGCCTCCGCGATAAACACGCGCTTGCGAAGAACGTCAAACGGTCAAACGATGACGCATGGCGCGCAGAAGTGGCCGCCTGCGCTATGCGTGACGTCAATCGCGGCAGCGGCGAAAGGTCAGGCAACGGAGTCGGCGACAGCCACCTGCGCCATGCGTGACGTCACTCGTGCTCCGACATACGCCTGCTCGCGCGAATTGCGGTGTTGACTAGCTTAGTGAAGCTTTTTGCTTCAAAAGATATTGCGGGAACCATGAAAGCACTGCTCTAATCAAAGACATTGTGTTGTAGTGTTTATTTTCTTTTTTACAGTTTTTATGCTTATGCTTCTCTTGCTTGGGATCCTTAACTACACAATAGACCAAATAGAAAAGTTATGTGCTTCATGACCTTTCTACAGTATTCCAAAGGCAGCAATTAGGTTTCATTGCTTTATTTCACCAGTAACTACCTGTTACAAGGCACAGGAAATTTGAAGTGAACCAGGGGTGTGACAACGCTATGGCAGACATAACCGAATGAGCAATACATAAGTGAATATTAGCGTTCAAATGGAGCACTGCCTTAGAAGCACATGTGTGGCTAGCACCAATAATTCGTACCATACTGTATTATTCTTGCATCATTTGAAACCCTGTAGAGCTTATATTGAAACTGTGGAAGGCGCATCCCATACACCAGCCGAAAGTGTCTGGTGTCCACAAATTTATTAAGAGCACTCGTTCAGTGAGGAGGGAGCGCAGCCACCGCCATGCCGAGAGGCGCAGCACCGATATCCGATTGCATTGCCGTCAAATTCTTATCTGCGCGTGCCCGCCGAGTGCCAAAATTCATGCGCTAGTCACGGCTCGGTCCTCCCCGCCCTTTGCTCTGTCAGCTCCAGAACCGATGTAAGAAGTGCCGGCGAACCCGACACCCTCTAGCTCTGACATGCGTTTCACCGCCCCCGAAAATGCCCTTGCCCAATTAACGACCCAGATTTCCATATTTGGCCAAATCTGATAACCTGCTCAAGGCAGTCATAGCCATAGTTACGGGCGCCGTGACAGCCTACATTAAGATGTTGCTAGAGTCAAACCCATGGCTTCTCCGCCGGATGAGACCCCTCAAGGACGCGAACCGCCCATCAATATTCAACCGACCGATTGATCAAACCAAACTCTCGGAATATCCGGAACCACTCCCGCTGCAGGTGACGGAACCTGTTCCGGGTTTCCACGGCAATCTCCATTCAAATCAGCATGGCTGTGTCCCCTCCCAAGCAGCCCCTAAAAGAGCGCCTCCCCCCCTCCGCAAGCACAGCAAGCCCTTTCCCTTGTACAGTG
The DNA here is from genome assembly GCF_052857255.1 of Amblyomma americanum. NCBI lineage: Eukaryota > Metazoa > Arthropoda > Arachnida > Ixodida > Ixodidae > Amblyomma > Amblyomma americanum. Next base: position 126,615,278 of record NC_135498.1, on the reverse strand, counting down.
GAACTGTCGCGGTTTCAAAAAGAGGACGACACGCAAAACGCACCAACTTAAGGGCCTACATTGACAACCTTGAACACCCCGCCGCAGTCCTTGCATTGGAAGAAACCGAGATGCGGTCAAGGTCTCGGGCTATAGTACTTTTCAACAAGACCCGCTCAACTGTCTCATAGTCCACAACGCCTATAAAGAACAGGAGGTTAATCTCGACCTAAATCTAGAATATTCATACGTGATGGTCCCTGTCCTTCCTCTACGGCGGACATATAGCCCCGCACACATCCTTAATATCTACTGGCCGCTGAAACTCAAAAACATAAGTTTTTCAAACATGTTTAGTGTAGCGTTTAGAATCTAGGGTCGCGACCCCCTCATGATAGTAGGCAATTTTAATGCCCCCTGTCATATGTGGGTCTATCGCAAGGAAGAGCCGCGTGGTGGTAACTTAGAGGAACTTATTTCTACGCTAGGCATCACTCTTCTAACTGACCCTGCCGTTCCGACACATATAAAGAATTCCGTCACTCGAGACACCCGCCCCGACCTTACTCTAACGAAACAGATCCGACACGCATAGTCGATCAACACTGAGGACACCCTCTGCGGCAACCACTGCATACTGAACACTTTAATTTACACTCGACCCATACATCGCCCCCTTGCAGAAGACAAACCTCCCGACCGGAATGCTTTCCGCCAGGCGCTCCCAGTAACTTCTCTCTTGGAGCAAGACTACTCCACTCGGGCACACGGACTCATGCAAACACTCCATTCACACGAAAAGCAGATCCAGAATACGAAGCGTACATTGGACGTAGATAACCACCTGATGCACCTCTGGAAGCTCGACGTAGCCTCACTAAACGATGGCGGCGGCAGAAACACAATAGTAAACTCCGCGCTCGCAACTCTGACATCACCCAGCAAGCTGCCGAGTAAGCTGCCCACCTCGCTGACAATAACTGGGTAGATAGATGCAACAGCGCAGGAAGACCGCTGTGGAGCCGCAACACTTGGCGGCCCTTTAGGAGTCTAATAGACCCTACGCAAACACGTTCAGAAATCCAGAAACACCTCACTCGCGCGATGCACAATTTTCGAGAAAACACAAAGCAGCTAGCGAACGTCTTACGCTCACAATACCTCTATCGGGATAAAGATCCGCGCGAGCAGTATAATTCGTATACAAGCAGCAATAATCCGGAACTGGATCAGCTTTTCCAGCTTCACACCTTCGCACGGTTCGTGCCAAAATGCGCAGGGGAGGGATAAAGTCACAGTCCAACTGTTGGCAAACCTTCCCGATCGTGCATACGAAACCCAACTTGGATATATCATCGCCATTTTGACCGGGGACACTTCGTTGCCACCCGATTGGAAGATATCATTGGTAACCTCTAACCCGAAGGCGGGGAAACCGGTAAACGCAGACAACCTCCGGCCCATCTTCCTCACTTCATGCGTAGGGAAACTGATGGAGACGATCGTCCGTGACCGCCTCTCGAAATATCTCGCATGCAAGAACACCTTCGCCGACACCATGACCGGCTTCCGACCTCAGAAGTCTGCACAAGACATCCTTTTACAGTTTCATGGCGAGTTTATCGAACCCATAGAACACCCACACAATGAAAAGATGGTCCTACCACTCGATCTGAACGGTGCCTTTGACAATGTTAAACACGGCGTCGTATTAAGACATCTCAGCGAGACAAACTGCTGTCCTCGTATGTTCAACTAGATCAAACATTTCTTAACAGACCCCTTATCTTTGGTACTAGGCGCGAACACACACAGAACACAAGGAAGGAAACGGGACAAAGCGCCTTTCTTGTGTTCTGTGTGTGTTCGCGCCTAGTACCAAAGATGAATTGTGACCAACTCGCCCAAGAAGACGTTCTTTTAAACTTAACAGACCGCTTGGCCTATACACGCATGCAAGAGACAGAGCACGGCCAATTTGAGATGTGAACGCTGGGCACACCTCATGACGCTGCGTTGTCCCCGCTACTCTTTACCATTGCCATGATGCACCTCCCGGCACAGCTGGCGCGTGTCGACGGTGTTCAGCATGCACTGTATGCCGATAATATTACCATCTGGGCTACTACGGGAAACATAGGATAGATTGAGGAATGACTGCTAGCAGCGGCGAGCATAGTAGACCACTATGCTACGTACTGCGGCCTAAAGTGCTCCTCGTCCAAGTCTGAAATTGGGCATATTCGACATTCTTCGAAATGCAAAATCTTCGTTCAGCTTTCTCTCGCTAGCGGCCTATCCGTGAAGCGCAAGTGGTGCGAATACTTTGGTCTTTTCATTAATCAGCATCGCAAGGCAGACAAAACTCTTGCAAAACTCCGCAAAGTCGGCGACTAGGTGGGCCGAATGGTTCGCCGCGTTTCCAACAAGCGAGAAGGGTTGCGAAGTAAGGATGCGGTGCGGCTCGCCCATGCCTTCGTAACTAGTCCAGTACTGTACTCGACTTCTTACCTCCGCTTACGGAAACATAACGAAGATTGCTTGGAAGTTGTAGATTGGTAACACCTTTATTAAAAATTCCTGCAGAGCTTTCGCCGACGGAGCCTTAGGTCTCCCACGTGGGGATGTCAAGGTGTTGCCTCGCCGTCGCCTCGCGGGCCTGCTGAACGGCCGAGAGTTGGTCACCGAGACTGGGGCTGCGCAAGGCGGCGACCCATTGCGGCGGGAGGGTTCCGGAGTTAGCGCCGTCAGGGTTTTTGCTAGTCCCAGAGCATGTGGAGTAAAGTTGCTATAGCAGTGTGGCAGACCTTGCATATATTCGTCTCCTATGTTCCAAGGTAGAGTCTGTGGTATTGTGCCAGGGTTAGGGTACATGAGCGTCTGCATTTGTCTGAGGGCTACCGTGTGTGCCCTGTCCAGCTTGTCGTTGGGCGGAGGGAAGGTCCGGTGGGCCCGACAGGACTTGGTAATTCCGTTGTATGTGGTCAAACAGTCTTTGGTGCTGTCCAATGGACACGGTCGCCGGCGCGGTTCCCGAGCTCGCGCGCCTTGGCGTGTGCCGTCTCGTTTCGGTTGCGATATTTGTTCGATACTTCTCCCATGTGCGCTGGGAACCATTTGATTCTGGTTTGAAAAGCTTCCTCCCAATGGACGTTTTGATTGCTCAGGATTCTGGCCGCTGTCTGTGAGATCTATCCTTTGGCGAAGTTTTTGACCGTTTGTCGCGAGTCGCAGAGAGCTGTGGTGCACGTCGGATCCGTGAGGGCCAGGGCCACCGCCGCTTCCTCCTCTTCTTCGCACTCGCACGCTACACTTGCCGTTATGCGCGTTTCGCCGCTCGAATCGACGACCGCAACCGCGAATTGCGAGCGTTCTGCGTATTCCGCGGCATCAACGTACCTTGTCCCCGTTTCGTCTGCGTGGCTGTGTAGGAGAGCTCTGGAATATTTTCAAGAGAACCCTCGACTTCCCAGTTTCCACTTCCAACGTGCGACTACTCGAGTTTGGTGTGGTGAACACCTATCGGGATTGTCGCGAGGCGCATCTGGTAAATCAATACACGCGTCTCTCCCAAACCGTGTCCGGTCGCCGACTCTTGCGCCGGTTACATATCAAAGATGACCACCATACGATAGAACGGGTTCGAGTGCCGAATTGTGGAGACGCGCCCTTTACGTTCGACCACTTCCTGCTGAGATCAACAAGGAGGACAATAATGGCCGGTGCCAGACGCGGGCGGATGCACTGCACCGCCACTATGGCTCCAAGAAACACGCCTTCTACGTCGACATTGCAGGCCCCTACTACTCCACGGTCAAATAGTACACGGCTGCAGTCATACACGAGGGAAACAGGTGGACGGCCTCTCGTTCAAAGCACCCAGCTCAACTCATGCGGAGGAGGTAGCGATCGCCCTCGCAGCCTCCCATCCCGACTATAAATTCATTCTAACAAACTCTTGCGGAGCGTGTCGTAACTTTGTGTTCAGTTGGATCACACCACTTGCTAACAAAATTCTTCACCACAGTACTCGCGACTGCGATCGAACCCATCGCTCAATCATATGGGTCCCCGGCCACCATGGCTTGCCAGGTAACGAAGCCGCCCATGAGGCAGCTCGCGCACTCAGTTAATGGGCACCAGGCGTTTCTTAGAAAGACCTTAACCCAGATCACAGCCCTCTTCTTTCTTTTAAAGATATTAGCGAGCACTGTCGTGGCGAACACCGGCGCTACCCGGTTCCTCTCAAGGGACTGGGTAAAACAGGCGAACAAACTCTCGTTAGGCTCTTAGAAACACACTGCAGTGGCCGGTGGTTTTCAAGCACTTCCTTTTTTCTTTTTTTACGGTCACTGCTCATTGTGTGGGGAAGAGGCCGACTCCCTTTACATGGTTTGGGCACGCAGGCAAAATCTTTCTCTCCGCCCATCACCCCTTCCCCTACTCGAGAGGACTGGGAGGTGCCTCTGCTCGGCTGCCAAGAACTATCGGTCCAACAGGCCCTGGTTCGGCAGACATGCGTAGCGGTCAGGATGAACGGGGTAGCGGAATGAGGGACTCGGACTTGTATTGTAAAGGACGAGACCCACTAGGGGCCTCTCCCTGAGCACCTCTCTTTATAATTAGATAAATAAACGCTTTTCTACACCGCCACCCCCGCGTGATTGCTGCGTGTCCACACGGCGCCACTGCGCCCGAACGAGATGAGCGGGCGGGAGGTAGGCGCTGCCGTCGCGCGCTTTTAGTTAGGGCAGTGGCGTACATTGCCATGAGGAGGAGGAGGGAGTGGTTTTAGTGGGCGCCGCCTGATGACATTACGTGCGCGCCAAGCTAAGAGGAAAAGTAGCTGAAACATACTTTGCTACTCGCATCACTGCGACTTCTGTAATCTCCATGCTCATAATTACGAATATACACCACAGCCCATGTCTCTAAAGCATCCTTCTAAGACCACTGTATTCAGTAGGCACGCCTTTGTTAATTCTAAACCATCGAACTGGCATGGCGACCAAGTGCGCAACTTGAAGAAAAACGTCTCCACACCCGCTGGCACTACCATTTTCTGTACTTTTCTTTAAATATTTCCTCCTTGACCTCCCCTATACAGAGATCGATACATGGGCTCGGGGAAGACAGAGTCAGGCAAATCTTTTAGCAATTCCTTACGCGTGACATTTGAAAGGCATTCCAAACTGAAGCGAGCATTTAGAAACCGGACAGCAATGATTACTTCTTTTAAAAATATACTTGCACTGTATCGCATCCCGTCTATAGCGGAACTAATATAGTTTGGCAAAGCCGAAGTAAGCCTCACTACAATAAAAGTCCGCAGGAAAGGGTCGCGTTGAGCTCGAAGAAACATAAATCTTGACAGCACCTGCCTCAGGTACAAGTGTGGCAAGAAAAGACCCCCTTTCCTCAAACGCAGAAATAAATTATCACGTTTAGTCCTTTGCCATGAGGACTGCCAAACAAAAACTTCGAAGAGACGATGAAACTTTTGAATGCTAAGTCGAAAGCACAAAAGGACCTGGAAAATATATCGCACTTTTGAAATCAGGTTTGCATTACCTATGTTTGCGCGCGCGAATATAGACAGTTCCTTTCCCGACCAGTTTTGTGTACGCGTGGACCAGTTCTTGATTATTCTCCTTCCAAAAGTCATCGTTATCTCGATACCTGTCAACAGGAACACCTAGGTTGGCGGTTAAAAAATAGGTGGAAGAGAAGCGCTTCCTTCTATTGTGGGGCGCATACTGCTTGTGTCACAGACCAGAGTCAATAGAACACGTCTTTATTAAATGCTGGGATGCGCTGCTCTTTTGGGACGTGTTCCATCGTACAGTAAAAAAGTACCCTTGACGCCGCATGGGATACGATTCTTGGTCATTGAGCAGGATCTTTATAAATAAGATGTAATCTTCATTCTTGGCTTCCACAGTATTTGGCGAAGCTGGATGGCTGTACGAGACTGCGGTGAAGATGTGCGGTCTGTCGGAGTTACTTCAAAAGAAACATAATGAAGCTGCTGGAAGTGTTCAAGGAGCTATGTTCTGGAGATGAAGGTATCGAGTTGATGGGAGAGTTGTGTTCCTTGAAACAGTTTTGATTTTCTTACGTGAGTGAAACAGATGTCCGCTCTTGATGTTTGAGAGGGCAGAGCAGAACATATGTTTGTGATCTGTTGTAAGCTATCAAAACTGGGAATAAAGACAGAAACGCTGGCGTGGCGGAGTGCTTAGCGGGCTCTTCTCGCACTCAGGAGGCCCTGGTTCGATTTCCCAACTCGACCAATAAAACCTAGTCGCATTTATTTATTAATGCTTCTGGGATTTTTCGCTCAAGACTAACGCCGCCGACGATGACACCGGTTTTTCTGCGACACGCGGCCCGTAACGCTATCGCGTTAAGAATAAGTGGAAGTCTAGATCACCATCATGAGTAAAACTTTGGCTTGAGAACAGAATTTGTCGCTTCTCTTTACTATTATCAATTAGCCTGTGAGGAACATGGAATCTGTGCTCTCCACTGTCATGAAATCGCCATCTTACCCCCGATAGAGATCATTTGGACCAGCATGTGAGAGATAGAGGGAGAAAAACTTTATTATAGAAAAACTTTATTATGGGAGAGACTTTATAAAGCATATGAGAATTATTCATAGACAATGGATGCCAAATGATTTTAGTTATTGACTGCTCCGAAATACAGACCACGACCAGAAATGACCTAAGGGACCTAACTTTAAGCAACTATAAGACACAGAATACCGAGGCATTCTTTACCGCCATGGCACCGAATGTCTACATAATGAATGCTTCAGCATGTCGAGGGCGCTCATCGGACAAGCATCTCATCATTGATTCCAATGTTGAGAAGCATATTTGCTCAAATTTAAAGTGATGACTCACCAAGCCTTAACGTTCAATGCAAAATTAACACGTAATGGGCATAAACTTGCCTGCCTTCATAAAAAACGAAAGTGCAAATAGGAAGTAATTGCCCACTTGTTAACCACCGGGTCACAAGAAAGTGGCGATAAAGAACAGCAGTACTGCTTTTCAGATGCTTCGCAGTTGATAAAACAATTCAGAGACTTTGATGTTGAAGATAATAAATTTCCACACTCTGCACCTAGTGTTGAAACCCAGTTTTAGGGGCTAAACTCCGCACCCAGTGTCTAAGGTAAAAGGCGCAATTTTCGGACAAAAATATTTTTTATTACATAGTTCTCGGCGGGTACGTTGTCCGCAGGACTGAAGTGTGCCACCTGCGCATATATATTTTTTCCACGCACAGAGAAAGTATCACGAAAATTCTTTATACAATTGCCGCGGGTAATCTCATCTTCTGTTCGACGTCGACGAAAATACATACTGTGTAAGCCACACCAAAATATATTGCGTAAAACCCCACAGCTAAGCTCTTAAATGTATTTACCCGCCGCGGTGACTCAGTGGTTAGGGCGCCCGCCTACTGATCCGTACTACCCGGGTTCGAACACGACCGCGCTGCGATGGAGGCGAAACGCAAAGGCGCCCATGTGCTGAGCGATGTCAGTGATGTTAAACATCCCCAGGTGGTCGGTGTTGTTGTTATTGTTGACCTCACACAATGGCACATACCCACAAGGGGAATTGGCCATAACCAGGCGGTGACTATTTAAATGACCAGTTGCATTTGGCAAGCATGGGATGACCTACAATAACTTGGATCGCACAGTCATCGTAGCCGAGGTGGTTGCAGGAGGTTAGGAGGGTCATACAGACTAATATTTAGGCAAAGAAGGGGTAGGGAAAACTATAAGTGGTTGAAAAAACCGAAATACAGAAGCTGATAATGGGATGGGCAGGACGAAAGCTCATGATGGCAGACGTTTTGATTCTAGGAGAAAATTTTGAACGGCAGAGCAAACATTCCCATTGGTATGGCCAAGCATAGAAGCGCCAAGAGACAAAACAACCGCAGAAGACAGGCGCAATCTGAGATTCTGTATTGGAACTTCTAATAGTCGGCTCCTAATAGATGAGTACCGACGGCAAAATTGAAGAAAGTGCTCTATTGTTTCTGGCTCCGCACAATACGGACACAATGGGGAGATCGCCAGACCAGGCCCGTAGAGGTCAAAATTTAGTTGCGGCACCCGGCAACGAAGCCTCGTGAAGGAAACTTCATGATCTCGCGATCGCCAGACTGAGCTTCTCCAAGGGAACAGTAGGTGCTGGAAGTCGTCCAAGGAAGTAAGCGCTGATGCGCCCAATTCGTTCATTACAGTGTACCGTCGAAAGCGTGCCGCCATGATGTAAGCAGTTGTTGGAAGCGGGTCAACAATCGGTACACTCAGGGCTGCCTTCGCTAAAGCATCAGCTGATTCATTTAATAGAAGACCCCTGTGCCAAGGAACCCAAAGAAATCGAATTGGTGTGATGTGTGGAGGGATCTGGAATTTTAGTATCCGAAAGAGCGGCGATTCAGTGGACGCCGAGAGGGAAGTGCATAAAGATAACGAGTCCGTAATTATTATTACTGCTGATAAAGAAATTGGTACCTTGAGCAGAGCGAGAACCACTGCTAGAAACTCAACCTGATAGATAGGAGTGAAATCTTGGAGACGGAGAGAAAAAAAGCAGTCAAGGGACTGGGAGTAAATACCTACACCTGCCTTTTCTGCACACACCCAGCCATCAGTCGCAATTGCAACATGTCAGCTGAAGGTCGACAAATAACCCTGCAACATACCATTTAACCATGAGAAAGGCAGTAATTTTGCATTACATGGATAAATGTCATCGTACATGATAGACACAGTTGCGGGGATAGACCGCACTGGAACAATTTGAGGTGTTCGCACGTTGAGTGGGCCCAGCAAAGATTCAACGAAACAGATTTGGGGAGTTTGAAGGCGAGACCGTCCGACACCCAAGAACTCCGCTCGCTGCCCTAGGAAGATCAACTCCGATGCATGCTGCTCCGAGTCGCAAAACTTTAAAAACATTTGTACTGTCAAAAGGCGAAACCTTGCAGTAAGAGACGGCACCCGCGCTTCCAGATACAAAACATTGTTTGCCACGTATTTAGGGAGACCCAAACACAGGCGCAGAGCTTCTCGCTCTAAGAGCAGAAGTGGGCGCAGTTTGTATGCAGCTGCTCCAGAAAACAAAAACGCAACCGAATTCCATGATTGGCTGGATATACATTTTGTAAATCCGCAGAAGAGCATGTCTGCGCATACCGCAGCGAGGGCTACTCATCCTTCGCAGAAGGCCTACCGCACGAATCTCTTTCGCAGCAAACTGATCTATATGTAACCGCCAAGAGAGAGAGAGGAGTCATAAGTTACCCCGAGATACTTTAGGGAACATACCTGAGGAATGACATGATGACGATAAGACAATGAAATGTGTACCTGTTGAGTAACCGGAAAAGGTAACAAAGCGCACTTGTTTACATTAAGACTTAAGTGTAATTCAGATAACCATCGGTCAAGGGAATTTAAATATGACTGTAAAACCATATATACAGAATGTAAATCACTAGCAGCAGCAAAGAAAGCTATATCGTCTGCATACACGTACGTAGTCACGTCAGGGGAAGTCGGAATCGAACTGATTAAGAGGTTGAATAGAACAGGGGAGAGAACTAGGCACACCTCTAGATTGATGAAATTTCCTTGTAGAAACTCCGCGTTGACAACAATAAAATTCTCTGTCTGCCAGGAAAGCTGACACCCATTCCACGGAATAACTTGGCAAGCCCAGAGCACGTAGTCTGTACATCAGAGGCCCATGTTCGACACTGTCATATGCTTTCGAGATGTCTAGAGTTACCAGCGCAGCATACTGTCGACGCCGGCGCGCTAGTCGGACACGGCTTTCAAGGACAGTATGCGCACACCATATAGAGCACCCAGGCTTTAAACCAATCTGACAGGACTTAAGTAGTTCCTTTTCAGTAATAATAGGCATGATTTGTCCATACAGCACGCGTTCAACCAATTTCACCAGATTCGATGTCAATGAAATTGGTCGAATGTTGTCTAAGACCAACCCTTCGCCTGGCTTTTTAAGCACCGGGATAATTTTGGAAATACGCCATACATCCGGGATCCATGGGGTGCTAATAGAGTAATTTACCAGCTCCAATATAGCATTGGGGATTCGTCGAACAGTATTTTAATCATCACAGAGGTGACACGGTCAGGACCAGGAGCTGCAGAAGGTAACCGATTTATCACCTGGGAGAGCTCAGAAACCGAGACATTAAGGAAATCATCATAGTGAATCCCAAGCAGTTGTGGGCGAGAGAGCGCAGCCGAAAAACGGTCTTCCAAGCCTTTGCCAATTTCTTCTAATGACCTGGCAAGCTCTACTGGAGTCAGCACATTAGAGGGAATGTTGTCAGACGGTGGCAGCCTGTTCCTTGACCTCAGAAAGCGAAACAAGGCTTGTCTGGTATTAGATTTTGATAGATGGTCATAATTATCTTCTTCATATTTTTCTTTTGCCCTCGCGACTGTGCGCTTGAAGGTAGCTGCAAGAAACTTATAATCGATCCAATTCCGGGGACATTGATTATGGATAAGTTTCTTCCAGACTGCCTTGCGCCGCCTATAATCCTTTGAACATTCTGCATTCCACCAAGGGCTCAGAGAAGTGCCTATGCTATCGCACACTGTACACTCTGATGCCTCCGTACCCGATCTAAAATAGAGCATAAGCCTAACACCGTGCTCTCCTAAGACAGATTCGGCAAAGAGTGTAGTTCTGAACTGAGTGAACTTTTTAACTTGTTGTAATCGACTAGTGTGCAACTGAATCCGCCGATAGAAGTCATCGGACACACAATGTCAAAAGTGAGTGGGAAATGGTCAGTTTGTTGCAGAGTCTACCGGAGTCCAGGAGGAAACTGCTACCCCTGGGGTTGAAAACGTTAACTCCAATGCTGATCGGGAGTGCCCACGGAGAAAGGTCGGAAAACCCGAGTTATGACAGTTTAGGTTATTCACACAAGCCCAATCCCATAAACGCAAACCGCACTGGTCTGTTCGATAACCCCAAGTCAAGTAATGTGAATGAAAATCCCCAACAAGCAACACATGTGATCTGCTGACAGAGAGTAAGGAATCTAATGGCCGTGTGTCATGAACCCCAAATGGAAAATATACATTTGCGACAGTAATGGGATGGAAACCAGGAACTGAAAGATCCACTGCCTGAATTTCGCAATGAGCGTCCACACGATGAAACACCAATCGTGCCTTGTGACAGAATCTGGATGAAACCAGCAGAAGCAAACCGCCCCAACTTGATGGGCGGTCCATTCTAAAAATTCGATAATGTTCCATTTGAAATGAAAACTCTTTCGACAACCAGGTTTCTTGAAGCGCAATGACATGAGGAGAAAATCGATTTGAAAGAGTTACTAAATCAGTGAAAGCTGATTGAATGGAACGGCAGTTCCACTGCAGCACTTTCAGAGACCCTATTCTGCCGAGAGATCTGCAGCAGCAACTGCCTATTCCAAAATGCTGTGGTGACCGGTTTTTCCTGAATTACTCTTTTTTGTTTTGGATTGAGAGGAGCTAGACGGACCAGCAACGGCCAAAGGAGACCAGCTACGTTTCTGAGCTGGAGCATCGAGCTCCATCAGCTCAACACACCCATCAATTGCTCCCGCCGTGACTTCAGGTACATGAGTTGGAGGCTTGCGCTCTTTTTGTGGCTGCATTGAAACAAGGGAAGGCGTCTCCGCACTGAGTTCAGTAGGTACTGCAGGATCCACGGATGACTTCAACGCAGCATTGGAGGTCATTATTGAAGAGGTCATTTGCGCCACCATGACTTGCGATATGCACTCTGTTACTGAATTCACTAGCCGATCCATGACCTTGGCCATTGCCTTTTCAACCGCTGTAGCAATCGCATCTGACAGGCTTGAATCCACGACCGCAGTCGTCTGCCGTGCTGCCACACTTGAGTACCCGTACGTCCTTTCCTTAACAATAGCCATATAGCCTCGCGCCTTGAGCACCGGTGCTTTTCTAACGCTTCCAGCACCTTAACCTCCTCAGCCCTTGCAGGACAATTAAAATATGGGGTGGAGTGACTACCGCTGCACAAGCAACACATCTCATCTTTTGAACACCTTCCTTCATGGTCATGATTACCACCACACACACTGCACCTTGAGCTCGACTTGCAGGTGTTCGCGCTGTGGCCAAACCTCCAGCAGTTGCGGCATTGAAGTGGCCTTGAAGAATACGGATCGACCCTGAAAACCAGGGGCCACACCTTCAACTCAGATGGACAGGAGAGACCCGCAAAAGTGGCAATTACCGTTTCAGTTGGAAGTTTTGTTTCCTCGACGACCCGAGTGCACCGATGTACAGAAATCACCCCTGCGGAGGAGAGTTTCTCTAACGTTTCCTTAGGGCTAAGGTGTGGGTCAACCCCTCGCACCAGACCTTTGGAGCACGCCAAGTGCGGCGGGATAAATGCGCTTACCGACTGGCTTCCAAAAGCTGTGCACATTATCAAATCCATGATGCAGGCCTGGTCGGCCGACCTGCAGACCACGCCTCCTCTGCCGTACTGCCGGACATCACAGATTTTTAAGAAGTGAGGCGTAATCGCCTGTAGCGCAGTCTGAACCGCATCCGGGTTATTGAGTCGAATGGCGCCACCATCCGATGGAACCAAGTCCATGGGAATAGTGCCGACGCCACCCCGAAAGAAGGCGTCCAGGGGAAGTTGGTTAGGGGGGAGGCTGGCCGACCAGGGGGAGTTCCCCTGGCCAGGAGAGGACGTCGACATGCGCCCCTAGTGACCACCTGCAAGCGCCCTGCAAAAGCGAAAGACAATCAAGCAATCAGAAGCTAGTGATACGAACAGTCACCGCCCAGTGAGCACGGAACGCAAACTTCTCTTTGTCCCCACTTTATCCCTTCCAGAGATTACTGTGCGGCTCAAGTGTGCGCCGAGATGTGAGAAAGATGCTGCGCCATTTCCTCGCCCCAAGAACCAATTTTAAACCTTTTAAATGTGTATTAATTTCGGTGGATTGTATAGAGAAATTGCGTTACCAATTAAATTATTTTAGTAAAGATTGGGTTGCTTCTAAATACGTTGGCTTAAAAGGAGAGAGTGCCGAGTATCCGGTGTTGCTCTTTTTCTAGAGAGATCGCAGCTCAGTAAAGTGGGGGTACCCACGAGGAGATGGGTGGCTTCTGTTCGCATTCGTGTTAAGCGCTCTATCACCAGGGAAGAAAGCTACAGAATATTCAAGCATAGCGCACCAACTAGACAGAGAAAAAAGATAAAAAAATACAATTGTTTCATGTACTCAGCGCTGCAACCTCGAACGCCATGTGATAGAAACGAAAAAGGAGCCCATAACTAAATAGGTATTGGGTGAAGGTTCCATAGATAGAGGTGATAGAACTGCAATCACGGAAGCTAATCATGCGCCCCATCGTCTATTCTTTCAAGTCGCTTTCAAGATGTGGTGCTCATTTTTATGAATATTGTGGCAAGTACTGGGTGGTGGCTGTAAGAAATGCTAGGGAAAACGCGCAGCGCAGACGGCGCTATGCTCCGTCAAAATGTCTGCATACATATACTCCACGGTGCGCCCTCACCTTCGTGTTCCGCTGACCCGGGAGCAAATGCCAGTATTAGCACTTCAATAACTTTAAACATGCATACGTGAGGACTGAGTTAATTCGGGCCGCACTTCTACCGGAATTCTTACATCGTTTTCTGGTGATGAAGTTTCCACGCAACGCTATGAAAGAGCTTTGTATGTGGCAGGGTGGGGGGGGGGGCGCCGCCGTCCTAACGGTGACGTGGATGTCTGTGGGGAAGCGCCCGCCCATAGCAGTAATATGGCGCGCAGGAATTTCACGGAATTTTTAAAGCGAAAGCTTTAATGACCTAGCAGAGCTGATTTCGACGTGGGTATAAGGTTGACCTTGAAATTCTATGCGGCGCCGCTGCCATAGCAACGCATCACGTGACTTCACTGAACCGGCGAGCAGGATTGTTTTACATTTCCTATTGTGTAAAGTTTGTGTATATTGTCACGGACTAGAAGACGACCAAGTGAACAGTGGCGCGGCACGGAGAGCTCGCGCTAGGCCCACCGCCATTAAATAATTACATCGCCATCTGACATGTGATCCTGTCTTCATCTGCTTGCCGTCACGTAATATTTGGTGTGAGGTGCGGAGTACATCTCCATCCTTGTCCTCGAGCTTCGGCGTCCTGCGTGTACCGGGATCGTCGGTCGTGTGTTCCTGTCCGCACCGCCCGGCTGTGCCCCGGCCCACCAGACCAGAACCGACCACGCGGTTATCCCCAGTACTATCCCCGCCCCGACCAGAATACACGACGACATGAGAGGCGCCGCAACTCGAACCTATGACCCCACCGACGTCGACCCTAGAAGCCGCCAACATGTTCGAACACAGCCCCTGCCCAAGCCGGTCGGTGTGTTCATGGACCTTGGCCGTCGGCTCAATGCGGCCTAGCTAAGGCCCGGAGGTTTCCTAGACCAGAGCTCATCTGATTATCATATACTCATCTCTTTCATCTTGACGGCAAGCCCTGCATCTTCGTCTTTTCTGTGTTCATCCCTCCTGTCACACACGTCGTCACGTCCTGCGTTTCATCGTCACGGCCGTTCATCTATTCCCGATCGCTCGGCAGTCCCGGGTAGTGTCACAGATTAGGAGACGACAAAGTGCGTAGTGGCGCGGCACGGAGCGCTCGCGCTAGGCCCAGCACACTAAATCGTTCCATCGCTATCTCTCATGTGGTCCTGTCTTCCCCTGCTGGCCGTCACGTAAAAATATTACCTCTCCCCCTATTCTCCCTTCCTGTCCTCTCACCACTTTGATTTCATTTCTCCAATTTTCCTGCTATCCTTTATTTCCGCTGCCCCAGCTCAGGTGCTTGAGATGGCAGATGCCGGGGCTAGCAAAAAAGATTTTCCTTCCTTTTTACTTTTATTTTAATAAAAACCACTTACTACACCGAGGTTCCACATCCGCGGAAAGGCTGCTGCCTGTCAACGTGATTTAGCCAAGAACCCGGCTTTTCTTGACGTCTGTAACGTTAAATGCGCTCCGCACACTGGTTACAGAGCGCGCCCACTCTGTCACTCTGGCAGGTGGCAGTTAATGATTGATCCCTTGAGTTTGGTCACCCAATGAAAGCTGCAGCCTATTACTGCACTCTGCCACAACGTTGTCAGTGATAATATTAGCATGCAGCCCATATCTCCCTCCCAACACCGCCACGTAACTCAAATCGCAATTGAGGCGTCCGCTGACCCAGAGAGCAAGTTATGCGTCCTTCCATTCCTCAAAATCATCGGATTCTAGAACATTGTCTACCCAAGGCTAATGAACACAATACCCCAGGCAGCACAACAGCATTGGGTGAGCACTGGGCGTTCATTGGCAAAACTTTGCATGAACGGTGCTCCTATATTGGCATTTAGGCAAAACGCTACCATTTTGACACATTGGCCCCACTTTCAGGCCAGTTTTGCGCCAACGTTTGGCCGTTCGAGGGGCCATCGTAGGCTTGGCGTTCGTTCCGCGACATGGGTCAGTAAAGGCCTCGGGTTGGCTTTCCAACTTTCGAACACTGGCATCCAGATATCGAACATAGCTCTTCAGCTTACAAACATTAATAGCCAGCTTTCTAACTCTGGTATCCTGCTTTCGAAAATTGGCACATGCAACATAACCCACTACTTAATGACTGAAACAGTGGATGTATCATTCAACCTAGCAAATATTCATATTGAGGGTGCCTAAGAATTGAGGAAAAAGACCGGCTTATTGCATCCAGTTACAAGGATAAGGCTTCTAGCGCACGCAGAATGGCTCGCGATGCTACCAGTAATCCTGGGAATTAAAGGAAAGGAGGACCCAAAAGCATGGTGGCAGGGCTGTGAGATAATAATTTATTATCAAGTTTGCTGCGTGCCGGTGATTCATGTTGGACAGCACAGCCCGGCAAGATGCTGTAGCACGGCTAAGACATCCATAAAGTGCGAAACGGAGCTGTCCTCCAGTGAACTGATCAGGCATATCTGAAGCAATCGTTGCACACCTCTTGCAAGAGGATTCTTCCACTGCACTCAAATTCCTCATCCAGCTCGTGCACGATGACCACACAATGCGTCGAGCCTGCAAAGAGAGTCATCATGAACCTAAATATGGCCGTCACAGGACAAAAACAGAAATGATTAAATAACACTGAATTTTCTGACCACCGTAATTCTTGCACAAAAGAAAATTGATTTTCCTTGTACCAATGAGGTGATTTTTAGTTTATTGTGCCGTTTCGCACCTACAGTAAGATATTCAATGTGAAAAAAAACTAAGTTTTGTGATCTTGAAAGGCGAATAATGTATTATTTTGTTTTATTATACTAACTACGTATCTCTAAATTGAGGAGAGCGCATTTTTTATTCGGGTAAAGATGTACAGGTTGTAGCATCTTATCCATATAGAGTCGAAACAACAGTTTTGAGAAAACAGTTTTTTGGATGGGATTCGAAATAAATACGCTGAATGGAAAAAACTCACATCATCTTTTTTTTAAATCCAGCAGTTTATGTTAGTCGCTTCCGTTGCTTGTAATACAGATCCAAATTGACTTAAAAACCACACAAATCAAACGTCTGACAGTCCAGAGTAATGCCTTTCTTTCATTGAGAGATAACTTGGCAAAAGATTTAACAATAAACTGCATATTTTCTATTGCACCTGCAAGTGTGTTAGCCAAAGTGAAACAGCGCGGAAGTAGTACACATATCCTCAACGACTGGTCTGTGGTGGAACATAAAACACTTCAGATTCCTATCCTACCTAGGCTGTACATGACAAACGTATTCCTGAATGCATCGAATGTCAGGTCACATAAATTCAAACCTGCTGTTCGACAAAGTAGTGAATGCTTGGTGAATTCATTGCACCAAAGATGAAAAATAAAGTTGTTGCCATTCGGGCAGATCTGCGTTGCGCACGACGACAACCCAGATATTTGGCAATGAGAGTAGGTATATAGAAGTGGTCCTCGTGCTTTGTCTCGATCCGTGTTTCTGCCGGAAAAAGTAAAGCCGCATATAGTCAAAGAACACGTGCTCCTAAACTCACATTCATTTCCAAACGTATCTCAAGATAAAATGTTTGTAGTACTTAGAAATAAGATATTGCAGGCCAGAGTAGCGAACCGCGTCGGAGCTGTCATATAGTATCGGACGTGGGTTTTCGCTTGCGCAGACTACGAACGGAGCCAGCTCGAGTGTGCATGCTCTTTCGTCGCGAAGGTTGTGCGGTTGTGCGCCGCCGTGCAGGACAAGGCAAGTCTCGTCCGGTCAAGAATGTGTCGTTGCGATGCATCGCGCTTTGACGAATGGCAGGGGAGACAATGGTGATGGGGGATGGAGGGTGTGGTGGCTGCAGGGGTGGTGCAATTTTTTTTACACAGCTTTTGTGGTCGCAAAAAAAAAGTTTCCAGCTGAATGGTAGGGGAAAGAATGTCTTGAAGAGGGCACGAACGGCGCAGAGTGTAGCTGCGAACGGGAGAAACAGCTAGGAGAAAGTGAGTAAAAAAAACGCTTCGCAGAGAAGGGGTTACCACACTGGCTTGAAATTGGCACGGCCGGGAGATGAGTTGGGGAGATACAAGACTTCAAAAAAGAAAGGAGACTGGGGCCAAAACCTGTGAACGAGGTTTGGAATTCTCGGAGAATGAGCCATAAGCAGTTTTGAAGGCAAGGGTGTGGAAAACGCGGAAGCATCAAAGCATTCTTGCAAAGCCGCAGGATTAGCATCATAAAACAAAAAACAATATATTATTCAAGCAAATTCGCATACTGGACACGTGGCAAACAAGCTAGGTTACCGAAGAATAACGAACAGTAAGAAGAAGCATTCGTTGATGTGGAGAGAGACGCCTGGTGGAGAAGCATTCGGTGAGGTGGAGAGAGATGATTGGTGGAGAAGAGAAGAGGACGACGACAAGACATACGTGTATTAACACCGAG
Source organism: Amblyomma americanum (assembly GCF_052857255.1). Lineage (NCBI taxonomy): Eukaryota > Metazoa > Arthropoda > Arachnida > Ixodida > Ixodidae > Amblyomma > Amblyomma americanum. Next base: position 126,597,235 of record NC_135498.1, on the reverse strand, counting down.
GCTATAAAATGGCGAGTGAGGCGAGGCCCGAGGGGGAACAGCAGAGAAGCGGAGGCTCTGGCAGGTCAGGGACACTTTGGTTGGAAGAGAGCGACGCCGGCTACTGCTCCGGTGAGCTCGTGTTCTACGACATCGCATCTTGGACATCCTGCCATGCCTGAGCCAGTTCCGGGGAGTCAACGGAGGACGCTACCACCTGCTACGGCCAGAGGTGTCTCCAGCGCTGTTGCTACCCATCCGGGTGGCGTCCCAAACGCCAACAACACCGGCATCACCTCCACGGGCGCCCAGACCGGGAGCTTGTACGACACAGCAAGCGACGCCGCCAGTGACGCCAGCCCAAGCACTCCGAACTCCGCCTCGACGCCGGCAACGGGAGCCATGCAACGCCGCAGCCGCACCGAACTAACCGTGAGCACGAATGGCGACCACTAATAATAGAACACTAGTAGTAGACGCTGGTAGCAGAGTGCCCGGGTCGTGTGTATTTATAGTCTTTGTGTTGTGTTAGTTTTGTTAGTTTTCTGTTATAGTGTGTGTGTCACGTAGGGTGTACTAAATGTGCGTTTGTGTGGCTACACCCGTCGCCTGGTCAATTCTTTCGGTCCGAGTGTTCTCCGGAGAGATCTGTGACACATGCGTCTAACACCATTTGTCAGTAGATTTATTCGCTCGTCGTCGAAGAATGCTCCAACTTTTTGTTGGTGTGGAAAGTGTACAGAAGAACCTAGAACAAACAAAACTGTGTTGAATTGTGGCTCGAAACTATTTCCGATGCTTTTCATCAATAAAGGTAATATTCGAAAGAACGAAACAAATCTTCGAGCAAATAATTAAAGACGTTAGCAAGAGCTGTAGCCCTCAATGCAAATTACGCAACAGAACAATAAAATGCGCAAAAGCAACATTTTGAAGCATTACGATGTGCAGAAAAGGAAGGAAAAAGTAAATCGAAAAACACAGGTCAAGGCGCTATCACAGGGAACGACTTAAGAAAGCATAGGAATCTTTTACCGCGTGATCGCATGCGTTTATGAAGAGGCGGCCTAATATTTCGCGCGTGCGCAACTTATAAGTGTAAATTACGAGGCCACTGATTCGTTCCTGGACGTTACCATAATTGGGCACAATGTCGGCTGAGGGAATGCACTTATACTAAGTTATTATGTTTGATTTAGGATCTCCATTAAGCAGACACCCACTGCGCAGTGTGGCAATGATTGCTCTAGAGTGAAGCAAAAAAGCGCTTTTTAATTAAGAAAATTATTGAAATGAAATTAATTTGATTTTTCTTCAAAAGGAAGCCCTCTTTTAGTGGTTTTCAGATACTCGCGCAAGCAGAGCACCCAAAATCACTTTCAAATACCTAAAGTCCACAAACAAAAAAGCGGGTTATTATGCCCAGAAATCGGACAAAAGCAACAGCGCGAGCTCTGTGCACTTGTCAAAAATGTTTTTTTTCATTGGCGGCTTGGCTAAGCCATATATAGTTACAAGAATAATTACAACTGAGTCATGCCAACGCGCATTCGTTAATCACTAAATTTACGAGACATTCTAAAAAGAATTTAAGTGGTTAGTTGCAGCGAACGGAAAGAAAAAAGTCGACGGCAGCAGCATCATCGGTATAGAGCGACCGAATGCGTTTGGAATGCTTCGGAATGCGTTTGATAATTGTTCTTAATCACCTTAGAACTAACTGATCAGCGACAGAGCCCGCGGCAGATGTCGCCACGCCGCGCCTCGACGGCGTCCAGATATACTCCCCCTTTAGCTTCTCCTGTACGAAAACTCCCTCTGGCCGGCGCGAAGTGCTGACAGCTTCGGTTTTATTGAGTTTTTTTTCACAACTATTCTCTATCTCCGATTACGCAGTTGGAATATACTCGTTGTTTATTGAAATTCACCCATATACAGCCAAAGTATTCGGTAAGAAAAAGATGAATGAAATTCAAAATTTTGAACTTGAACAAGCCTAGGCCAGGAGCACAAACGAGTTCGAAAATTTTAAACTACCGAGATGGCACTCGACAATAAAATCAATCTTCTACCCAGTATAATGGATGGCACAATATTCACCAACATCTGCCATATACTTTTAACTCTGGATAAGGGGTGGCAAGCCAAGGCCAATATAAGCACGTATAGAAAATGGCTCAGCCAACTCTGGCAAACGCTGGGAGAACTCTGGCTAGCATGGCCCAAAATAGCCAGATTTCAAAAATGGCTTAGCTAACTCTGGCAAAGAGTGGTAGAACTCTGGCTAACATGGCCCATAATAGCCAGGTTTTGAAAATGGCTTAGCCAATTCTGGCTAAGAGTGGGAGAACTCGGGCTAACATGGCCGTTGATAACCATGACTTGATGATGGCACAGCCAATATCAGTTGCTCATTGGCAACTCGGGGCCTACTTAGGGCCATGCTTTGCCATTGGCTTTCTAATATTGGCCCGCTCTCATGTGCTACCTGGGGAACGCCGACAACTTTCGCTTTTTATACACTGGTATAGCATGGCTAATGCACATTACTATTTTATCCAAATCGTTCTGTGTAGTGCGTGAGAAGACGGTCGTCTACTGAGCCGGGTTGCCCGGGTTCAAACCCTACCACTGCTGCCATGTTTCGATCGAAGCGAAAGAAAAAAAAATTGGCAGTGGCTTAGCTCGGCTATGCCAGGATATACGCAGCGAGAGGTATACGTTTCCCTGGCTGAGCTTGTGGTCACTGCATGCTTAGCAATGAGAGACAGTGGGTATACACATCTCTTATTCATTTTGCTTGACAGAGACAAAGACTGCCCGATGTTTTGCGAAGTAGCATTTAGCGGTCTCAACTTTGTCGATGAAATATTTCGATTTGGTAGAGCCTCTTTGGTATACAAGCTGTATAGTAGTTACCCAATGCGTGGTCTGGACGTGAGGGTCCGAAGCTAAACTAAAGTCAAACTTTTCTTTCATACCCTGACTGAGAGTTCTGTTTCCTGTTTAAATCACGCAAAGTCACACAGAACTGCCAAACTGTGCTGTAGGTTGGTATACACGGGACAACCACATCAATCGTCTGCTTGACAGGTGTTCCCGGCGCCACACAGACTTCTTGCAAGATAATGCCGCTTTCCAAAAGCCGAACACCGCAGGCTACACCATTATTCACCGCGATCGAAGGGAGACAGACAGACAGAAAAACTTTATTGAACAAGTGAATTTTAGACCCATCTGGGTCCCAGGGTCACTGGGTGGTCCCGCACTGCATCAAGTAGGTCATGCCGGGACATGACGTCGGCAGCCCGAGTCACCGCAGCAAGCTGCGATGTCGGGTCTGCGGATATGAGCAGGACCTCCCAGTCCTCCCAGCTCGAGATGGCGTGCTGTCCCCGCGGGGGAGGATCAGCAGGGCAGCCGAAAAGGATACGGGAGAGTGTGGCTTGGGGGTCACCACATAGGGAGCATGCAGGGGATGTGCCGCAATAGTGGGATAAAAGCTGAGGGGATGACAGAGAGCGGGTCTGGAGGCGTCTGAAGAGGATCTGTTGGGAGTGCGTAAGAGAGGGGTGGGGAGGAGGGTTAGTCCGACGGTTCAAACGGGGTATTTGAGTGAGCTCCGCAAAGGTGTGCGCCCGCTCCCTCCAGAATCCTGGATCGAGACTGTCCTGAGCCCGGCAAATCAGACCTCGGGCCAATTTATCGGCAGCCTCGTTTCTAGGGTTCCCAGAGTGAGCCGGCACCCACTGAAGCTCTACCCTTCGCCGTAAATTGTAGGTAGGGGTTCTCAACAATTGCCAGGAAGGGGCGTGAATTCTGCCCCTGGCAAAGTTGGACTGAGCCGTTTTGCAGTCGCTGAAGATACATTGGGCGTCCGAATGTGCAAGGGCTAGGGCGATGGCGGTCTCGTCTGCCTCCTCAGGCATAGAGCCCGAGTAAAGACGGTGAGTTAGGGGCGAGGTAGGGTTGGATTGTAGGCAACTGCTACCGCTTCATGCGCTGTACATGCGGCGTCTACCCAAACGGCATCGTGGGCGTGCCCATAATACTTATGGAGGGCATTAGCGCGAGCTACGCGGCGAGGGATGTGATATTGGGGATGGACGTTTTGAGGAATGGATTTCACAACGAGAGGTGTATGGATGTGTCGAGGAATGGCTATAAGGGTTGACTGGTTGCGTCTTACAGCGGTGATACCTTGTTTCACATAAACAGACTCCAGCGTTCTTATTTGGTTCAAGCCAAGTGCTAGAGGACAACCTCAGGATCGGAAGAATTAACGTTCTCTTGTATATAGCGCCGTTCAGCAGCCTCTGGACTCTCCTTCTCTGCATCCATGTCAAACGTTGTGATACAGACGGCCCACTTCATCTCCGCCTTTTATACGCAATACTGTACATGCGATGTGGTGTTCGGGTGGTAGAGCGGCGTGCGACGAGGCGGCGACAAAGACCACCGCGCAGCTGTGGGGTCTCTCTGGTTACCATGGTATCGGCACATGCGCACAGCTGCTCGTCCACGTGACGTCAAGCTCAGCTTTGAGGGTAGAGCGGGCGCTCAGCAGCGGCAATGGCGAATCGCACGCCGCACTTTGCTCCTTTTTCGGTTACCATGGTAACGGCGGATGCGCACAACTGTCCTCTACCATGTACCGTGAAATACTCAACTGGTAGTCCAGTGTAGCTCTCGCTACAAAACATGCGCACGTGTGCTGTGCGCTTTCAGTGCACGTTAAAGATCCCCAGCTGGTAGAAATTATTGCGGAGGCGTCCTCTACGGCGCCTGTTCCTTCCTATCTTCTTTCACTCCATCCTTTATCCCTTCCCTTACGGCGCGGTTCAGGTGTCCAACGATATATGAGACAGATATTGCGCCTTTCCTTTCCTCAAAAACCAATTATTATTATTGTTATTGTGTTGCATGGATGACGAAGACGAATCCCGAAAATCTGCTATGCGCAGCGTTGCCGGCTCGGCTGCCAAATAATGCACGAAAACTCTTTATTTTTTGCCTCGCCGTGTGTCGGCGAACGCCGAGTAGGGGCGTAGTGGGGAAATTCACAACAGGATATAGTGGCTTTTTCTTTTCATCCTCCGAGATTCCGCGTCTGTTGAAACCATTTTGACCTGAGTGATTCTCTTAAGCGACGTCCAGTTAGGGCGCTCTGCTACTGATCCGGAGTTCCCGGGTTCTAACCTGACCTACGGTGGTGGTGATAAACATTTATTATGTACAAGGAGGTGTTTGGGCAGAGGCCCTATGACCCAGGTTCTCACAGATCTTGGTAGAGCTCCTTTTCCGGAGCCCCAATGGCGTCTAGCGCCGCTCGCGTCCTGGCGACCAAGGTCCGTTGGGACTGTAGGTCATGCCAGCTGAGCAGCGCCACCTCTCAGGCCTCCATAGAATGGTGGGAGATGAATGATTGTGAAGGATGGGGATTGGAAGGGCAGGCCCAGACGATACGGAAAACGTCCGAGAACGTCGCCCACACAGGCTGCTGCCACCATCAAATTCTGAATTTAAGTGTTTCAAAACTGCCGGGCAGAGCATTGCATTTGTAAAATATTTGATAAGCTGTTCGTCTGCTCTCCGGAGACCCTTACAGGGTTCCGGAAAGCGACGATGACTGTCTTTATAATATGTAGTGGTATCTTTGATTGCAAGTAGAGATTGGGCAGGCTCATGGTAGGCTTCCTGAGCAAGTGTGAGTGCCCGGGGAGAGAGTGTGCGGGTCGCCCGATGGGCTCTCATTGCCATGGAGTTCCTGGTGGCCGGGAGCTCAGATGAGGTTACAAAGTGTAGGGTCGCTGGATTGAAAGCAATTTTGTAAGATGCACCAGGCGACAGTGCCGCCTCATCGTGCCATCCCCCCAGCTCATAGTGCCGGCCCTACCCGAGAGGACTGGGAGGCGGCTCTGCTCCGCCGCCAGATCTATCGGCCCGACAGACCCTGGTTCGGCGGACCTACGCAGCGGTTAGGACCAACCGGGTCCCGGAATGAGGGACTTCGCCATCTATTGTAAGGGGCGAGACCCACTAGGGGCCTCTCCCCGAGCACCTTTCTGTACATATATATGAATAAATGCTTTTCGCCACTACCGCCACTGACAGATCCTCTTCGAGTCGGTAATGACGTGTTTCACTTGTGGGATGGAGAGTGCGAGCGCAATCGCGATTTCATCCGCGTGTTTTGTGCTCTAGGCGCGGAAAGTGAGTCCTGCCACTGTGGTGGTGTTGTGGACCACTGCTGCGGTGAACCACCCCCAACGGTGGGAACCGGCAATGTCCACGTAGTTCACGTGTTGTTGCCGACCATAATGTCGCTGCAGTGCTTCCACACACGCCTGGCGACGGCCATTGTGGTCAGAATGTTACATGTTGCCGGGAATGGGTCGGACCCTGAAGGCGCATCTCCAGGCTTCTGGCGCTCGTACTCTTCCTCAAAGGCGTTGATGTGTTTGATGTGGAGTTGGTCAAGAATGCGGTGACCGAAAGGCTTTTGTGTTAGGCGCTTATATTATATGACGACATGGGCGTCTCGGAGTTCACGATAGGTGTTTACCATTTCAGGTACATCAAACGCTCTTTGGATATGGTAGTGGGAAGGTCAAGAGCCCGTTTGATAACTTTGCGGTGCATGACCTCGAGTTGGTGATCGTCGTGTTTCAGCATGGGAAGGTAGGGGTTGGTTAAAAAGGCATGTGCCAGCCTCAAGGCATCTTCGTAACCCTCCACACTTATTGGAGACTCGGCGGACCATACGGCCTACCTGATCACCACCATACATGCGGAGTTTTGCGAGTGTTGTGTCCAGTCTGCGTTGTTTGTGAATAAAGAGACCAAGGATTCGTTTCTCCTTGGCCTCTCTAATCGGGCCCGAAGGAAGTGTCAGGTGAATTGAAGTGTCGTCCCGAGGAGAGGGTCGAATCTGGACAAATTTTGATTTGGTGGGAGCACACTGGAGACAACAGTATGCAGCGTAAGTGTCCACTGCCTCCGCTGCATGTTGTAGGCTGATCTTCATGTGTCCGAGATTGACTTCTGTTGCCCAGATAGAGATATCATCCGCATATAGGGCATATCGGATGCCGGGCATGGAGCCTAAAGTTGCGGGAAGGTCTTTCATTGCGAGGTTGAAGAGGAGGGGAGATAAAACTGCACCCTGTGATGTAGCCGATGGTATAGTGTCCATGTTTCTTGTCTTGAATTCGAATGTAGACCTATCGACATGTGAGAAATTGCCAGATGTAGCGGTATGTGTTCTGACCACAGTTGGTATCTTGGAGGTGGTTGAGTATTACTTCATGTTTCACATTATCAAAGGCTCCTTTCAAATCCAAGACCAGGACTACCTTGTAATTGTGAGGGAGTTTTTTGGGCTTTAATTTGTCATGACGGAGTTGTAGAAGGATGTCTTGTGCGGATTTCTGTGGTCGGAAGACAAACATATTGTCGGCAACAGTGTTATGCGTTTTGAGGTAAGTGGACAACCTGTCTCGCATCATAGTTTTCATCAGTTTGCCGACAAAAGATGTGAGGGAGATAGGGCGGAGGTGCTCCACATCAATAGACTTGCCTGCCTTTTTAATAAACGTCACTAAGGCTGTTTTCCAATACGGGGGAAAGGAATCTCTCCAAGCCAGATATGGTTGATGAATTCAAGGAGGGTACAATAGGCTGCATCCGGAAGGTTCGCCAGAAATTTGACGCTAACCCTGTCCCGGCCCGGTGCAGTACCGCATTTCATTTTCGCTAAGGCCTCCTTCAAATCATTGAGCTTCAAGGGGGCGTCCAGCTCCAGATTTCTTTGAACTGTTAATGGGCATTGAGAAAGGCGAGGGTCCACTGTGGTACAGAGATATCTGTCACACAATGTTCGGGCCACTTGTGTTGTACTATCGGGAAAGTTGTACATTGCACGTTGGAGGTGCCGCGCCGTTCCTGCACACGTTTGAGTGGGGTGTCGATAAGTGCACGAAAGAGATGCCAGGTATTGCGGCCACACATCTGGCGCGCAGCAGTGTTGGATCGATCCACCCAGTTAGTGTCGGTTAACTGAGCGGCATAGTCGGCAGCCTTGTGGGTGTGTTCAAGAATGCAGTGTCTGAGTTTCTTGTTGTGGTTCTGCTTTCTCCATCGTTTGGTCAGACTGCGGCGGGCCTCCAAAAGATAGAGAAGATGGTTTTCTACTTCGGAGGTGGAGTCAGTGAGCTGGAAGCATTGTTCGTTTTTGCGGAGAGTTGTCAATAGAGGCGACACCCATTCTTGATATCCCGAGCGGACAATGTCGACAGAGGGTGGTGTCGAGCGGAAGTTAGTCCATTCGGGAATATCTTCTTGCGTTGTGCAGCGTAAGGAGCCGTGAGTAAATGGTCATATTAATGATGCAGTGGCCACTGCTAAGGGTGTCTCGGGTGTCAAGCCAGTCGGCGTGCCCAATATTGCGGGTACGGGCAAATCTGGGTATGTATCCCTGGTTACTGATTCGCGCATGCGAGTGGTGTTGGTCGGATCGTTATGGAGGGTTACACCGAGGGTCGAAACTAGTTCCGCCAATTTTCTGCCGCGAGGGTCGATGGGAGGGTTTCCTCTTGTGCTGTGTAGTCTTTGTGAACTAGGATGCAGGTTTGTGTGCCCCTCTGGAAAGTCTGACGATTAGTGCGTCTGGTGTTGGCTGCGGGCCCATGAAAGGCGACCAGGGCCACGAGGAACTCACAGGTTTCAATGTAAAGGCGAAAGTGGTCTCGATTCTGCCGGTCCGTGAAACCCCTGCAATTCCACTGGGTCACAGTGAAAGGATGTGCTTTTGTCGATGCTCGTGATCTAAGACTGGGGGCCATGATCAGAGGTTGAGGAAGTAAAGGATTCTGCTGTGTTAAAGAGGTTAGATCCATTGCAGCTCGAAGCCGTGCGGATCGGGCAATCCTCGTTATCGGAATTGTTAACACGACGAGAGAATTTTGTGGGCCGTGTGGGAGCCCTGCGGGGTCCTACGCGTTTGTAGAGACGTGGGTGTCCAAGAATTCATTTCTTGGTTAAGACTGATACCGAACGCGTGATACGGGCAGTTATGTTATCTATCTGGCCGGCAATGGCACCATTTATGAGTTCAGAAAGCTGTGCAGCAATGTTTTCGATAGCGGCCACTCGGGCCTCCAGGGCAGGAGGGTGCGCTTCAGTCGGGGGGGGGGGGGCGGGTACCCGTTCAGATATGTTATCGTCGTCCTCCTCCATAAGGGAGGCCATAGGGGAGAAGTTTTCAGTGGCCAGAGCGTTAAGTCTGGCTTCGAGCTTCTCATTCTGTGCCCGGACTAAAGCAAGCTCTCGTTTACATTCAGCTTCGAGGGCAGAAGCGGTGGTGGTGGTGGTGTAAACTTTATTACATACAGGAGAGTTTAGGACGCACAGGTCCTTGTGCCCCCGCACGGCCCCACTGCAATCAAACGTTCATGTCCCGGAGGCTCATGATGCTGGCAGCCCGGCCTGTGGCGATGGCTTGCTTGGCCGGGTTCTCGGAGCGCAGTAGGCTCTCCCAATCCTCCCAAGTGGAAAGGTGCTCCAGGCCCCGCGGGGAAGGGTCCGCCGGGCAGAGGAAAAGGATATGATCGAGAGTGGATTTGGGGTGGTGGCAGAGGGTATAGGAGGGGTTTGTGTGGACTTGGTGATAGCGCGAGCGTATATAAGGGGAGGATAAGGTGCGTGTTTGGAACCGCCCCCAAAATGTCTGGTGATAATTGTCGAGGGAGGGAAGCTGTGGGTTTACAGCCGACGCTCGGCTTTGCAGGCCTGCGTCAGTTCACTGAAGGAATGCATGCGCTCCCGTGAGAACCCCGGTGCCCGGTTGAGAGAACCTCGGGCTAAAGCGTTGGCAGCCTCGTTTCTGGGATTCCCTGAGTGGGCAGGCACCCATATGAGCTCCATGTGGCGGGGCGGGAGTGCGGCGACGGAGTTCAATATGTGAAATGCAAGGACGTGAACTCTCCCGCGGGTGAAATTTAGTATGGCAGTCTTAGAGTCCTATAGTATATACCGGGCCTCCGTGCGCGTGATGGCTAGGGCAATAGCGGCCTCTTCAGCCTCCTCGGATGTGGCAGTGGGGGATATGTGAAGGGTAGCAATCGGTTATAGGGAGGGATTCGTGACGGCTACAACCGCGTCCTCGCCTGTGCATGCGGCATCCAGCCACACGCCATTCGGTTCCATGCCATAGTTTTTGTGGAGCGCCCGTGCGCGAGCTCTGCGGCAGGTTTAATAAGTAGTTCGCGGTGAATGTGGTGGGGGACCAGGAGCTGTGTGGGATCCGTGGCTGGTATCCTGATGCCGAAGGTGTGTAGGATGTATCTGCCGGTGGTGGTTCTCGTTAGATTTATGTATTGTGTCTGTGGGTGGGCCTCGATAAGCTCGCCTATCGTGTGGTGTAGGACTAGCTAGAGCAGTTTTTCGGTTGAGGTATTTAGGGGTAGGCGTAGTGCTGTCTTAAATGCTGTTCGGATCATGGCATCCAGGGTGGAGATCTCTGTGGCCTGGAGTTTCAGGTAGGGGAGCGTGAAAAGAAAGCGGCTGAGGTCGAAGGCATGAATGAGACGACATAGGTCATGCTCCTTCTTGGCCCAGTGGTGTCCAGAAACTCGGCGGATTAGGTGGGATATCGACACCGCCGTCTGCTTGAGTTTCTTCATGGTGAGAGTGTTTTTCCCGTTGTTCTGGTTGTGGAGGCCCAGTACCCGGAGAGTGTGTACCTCCGGGATGTACCGGGTTTCCAGTTTCACGGTTATGGGGGCTGTGGGGCAGTTTCGTGTTGTGGGGAGGAGTATGAGGAGCTCCGACTTCTCCGGAGAGCATGAGAGTCCGATACTCCGCGCATGTGTTTGGGTGAGAGTAGCTGCCGACTGCAGAATATTCTCTATGTCTCCATCACTGCCATGGGTGGTCCATGGAGTGATATCTTCAGCATAGAGTGTATGCCGAATGTGAGTGATAGTTTCTAGTTTGAGGGCAAGGGCAATGAGTGTGACGTTGAAGAGGAAAGGGGAGAGGACTAATCTCTGGGGGTGCCGACCCCATTAAAGGTGTATGGGCGGGATGTGTGGGGACCGAAGTGAATTTCGGCCGTGCGGTTAGTAAGGAATGCTTGAATATAGGTGTACATACGTTCACCTATGTTCAAGGGGGAGAGCGCCGCCATGATCGCTTTATGGTCTCGGCGATCGAAGGCCTTGGAGAGATCCAAGGCGAGGACAGCTTTTGTGTGGCCCGGTATGATAGGGTCAAAAATATCCTGTGTGATCTGGAGCATGGCGTCCTGGGCCGACAGGTGGGGACGAAAGCCCACCATGGTGTGCGGATAGAGGTCTTGCTCCATCATGTGTTGGGGGAGTCGGGCGAGTGCGACATGCTCCAAAAGCTTGCCCAGACATGAGGTTAGGAGATGGGACGAAGATCTGCAGGTGTAAGAGTTTTGTGCGGCATGGGTATGAATAAGAGCTTGGCGTGACGCCAGGATTGCGGAAGGGTGCCCTCCTGCCAGCATGTGTTGAAGTACTCCGTGAGCTGGGCAATCGACTGATCGTCCAAATTGCGGAACATACTATATGAGATACGGTGAACTCCTGGAGTGGAGTTAGAGCAAAGAGTCAGGAGGGCCGGTCTGACTTCTGCTTCCGTAACCTCCGCGTCGAGACTGACATTCGGGGTGCCGGCATAGGGGGCAGGGGGTTTGAGGTACCGGGAGTTGCATGTGTGTTCCTAAGTATGTCGATGAGTGTGTCGGGAGAAATGTCAGTCCTGTGTATAAGGCGTGTGACGTGGTGTTGTGTGGCTGTTTTGGACTGCATGGGGTCGATTAAGTGACGGAGGAGTTGCCAACTGCGTTTGGAGGACAGATTGCCAGCCATACTGTCCCGAATCTGTCCCCAGTTGGATCGGCGGAGCTCCTCAGAGTGCTCAGTAATTTGTGTTTGCAGTGCGGCTAGCCGCTTTTTAAGGATCTGATTGAGCTTTTCGCCTTTACAGCGCTCTAGGATGCTATGGTGGGCCTCCCATAGGTGGGCCAGGCAAGTGTCGACGGTGGGCGTATCTGGTGTGGTGTCAAGCGTTTTAGTATGTGCGGAGACTTCGTTCATGAGTGGCCACCCAGTGGTCGATGTCTGTAATGGGGGCGTCAGGAAGGGCCGCCCGTGCGGCGCAGACCGCATCCCAGTTGCTGAGTTTGTTTGTTAGGTGAAGGGTCATTGTTTGTATGGTACTGTAACGCAGATGATGTAATTATCGCTCCCTAATGTGCGATGTGTTGTGTTCCACGTAATACCCGCAAGGTTGCGGCTCAGTGTCAAGTCCGGGCTGGAGTCCGCGCTGTCTGTGTTGCCAATTATCGTGGGAGTGTTAAAGTTGTGTATTGAGAGGCGGACCTGTTCTACCAAGGGCACAGGGTAAGGTAAAATTAGAAAAAAATCGTTTTTTTTTTCTTTTGGAATTTTAGAAGTTTAATTCATTCTACACATGTTCCATGATCACACTTTCCTCAGAAAGCCATATTTTCGGCTGAAAAACGCTTTTTCCGAAACTAAGTAGTGAGCGGCCACGCCCCCTTTCAGGATTAACGTCAATTTTTTCAACCAAAAAGTCCCCCACCTGATTTCAAAACTTGTCTAAAATCAGCTACATATAAAAAATTGTCTGGCAACTATTGTACAGCTCCTCTTTTTTAGCCAAGACAATCCTGAGACGCTTTGCACGTTTTTTCCACGTTTCTGCAACCTTCATGCAGCTGCGTCCGAGTGCTATCCCTTTCGATCAGTATCGTAAATTGTGCCGGTGTTGGTTGCTGCTGATAAGTTGAGATGCCCAGGGCAAAGAAGGCCTTCGTCAGGCGTGAATTTCACGGCAACCGCTACGCTCATCGTGAAAAAGCAAAAGGATGTCCACGACCGAATGAGATCCCGAACGCCGAACGCGCCAGCTCCTCGACATCGAAGCTTTCAAGATTTTCTCTGTGCTTCCAGGAAGAGGATGTATTTATTTATTTATTTATTTATTTATTTATTTATTTATTTATTTATTTATTTATTTATTTATTTACAAGATACTGCCGGCCTCAGTTTGAGGCCTTAGGCAGGAGTGGGCATATCAATAATACATCAAGAAAACGAACATAGAGAAAAACATCGCAAGAATTTAAGTGAGAAGAAGAGACGAAATCCAGCAATAATAATAGTAACGAAAAGTAAAGCGCGACAAAAACAACAAGGCGCGTACACAGCAGCATTACACAACCACGCATGCTCAGTCACTTGAGCAAGAAACGAAATGTACGAACAATTAAAACAATCATGCATATGAAGCACTCAAGGCATTGCGCACAACGACACGATGGTAATTCTATTTTGCTTCAGTACTGTCAAGCATGCCGCAGAATGACTGGACCGTCGGGAATTTTACTGTACTCGAGGTGAGCGCATTCCACTCAGGTGCTGTCCGTGGAAAAAACGAGTTTTTAAACACGTTAGTCCTGCAAGAAAATTCTTTAATTTTTTTTGAATGATTAAATCGTGTTGGGCGCTTAGAAACTAAATTAATGTACACATCCTTAACTATTCCCAGCATATCATGATATAGTAGGTACATATATTTCAGTCTGTCCCCATACCGTCTCAATTTTATGGCTCTAAGTTTGCGTTGTTTAGAAGAACCATCGGAGATACTTGCCAGCTATAACAGTTGAATATAAATCTAACCGATTTTCTTTGAATGCTTTCTAACTGTGTTATGTTTTTCTGGGTATACGGGTCCCATACTACTGAGGCGTACTCAAGAATTGGTCTAATGTACGTTTTGTACGCTAAATGACGGATTTCTTGTGTTGATTGTCGAAGCGACCTCCTCAAGTAACCAAGCTTGCGCATTGCTTTTTTTTTTAAATATATGACATATGCTCGTTCCATCTGAGGTAAGATGTAATTACGAGACCCAAGTATTTGTAGCTGCTGACCGTAGAGAGAATATTACCGCCAGTGCTGTAAGAAAATTTTAAAGGGTTTCGTTTTCGCGTGATTGACATAGCGACCGTTTTCTTTGCATTCATATTCATTTGCCATGTGGCGCACCATGCTTCTACGCTGGCCAATGATGAATTCAAACAAACCTGGTCACTGCAGTTATTGATTTCTTGATATAGTATGCAGTCATTTGCAAATAACCTTATTTTCACGTTCACTACTTGTATTATGTCATTGACAAAGATAAGAAAGAAAAGGGGCCCAAGGACCGATCCCTGTGGAATGCCCGACTGTACCGGGGCTGAGTCAGAGCGCACACCATCAATAAGCACACTCTGTCGCCGTGATGACTAATATGCAGAAATCCATGAAAGCGGCAGATCATTTTTAAGTATTGGCTGTAGTTTTAAAAGTAGTTTAGAATGAGACACGCGTTCAAATGCCTTTTCGAAATCTATGAATATCATATCAATTTGACCCTGCTTGTCTAAAATTGCTGCGAATTCGTGAATGGTTTCGAGAAGCTGCGTTGTTGTAGATAATCCCTTTCGAAACTCACGCTGCCTGGAATCAATTATGTTGTTGTCATTCAGAAAGACCGAAATATGTTTGAATATAATATGTTCAAGTGTTTTGGCGAATGTGGGCAGCAATGAAATTGGTCTGTACGAAGTGATAAGCGACCGGTTTTCTGTTTTGGGTATTGGGGTAACCTTTGAGTACTTCCAGTCATTTGGAAGTGCTGCACACGATAAAGACTTATTAAACAGAATACACAAATACTTCGAGCACCACTCGGCGTATCTCATAAGAAATGCAGTAGGTGTGCCGTCCATTCCAGGCGATTTCTTGATATTTAGATTTAATAAGAGGGATAAAATGCCTTCTTCAGTCACTGAGATATTATCAATGGGTGGGCACTCAATTGAAGGATTAAAGGTTGGCTTTCGACCGTCATCATTCGTAAACACCGAACAAAAGAACTGATTGAAAGTCTTTGCAATCAAACATTTATCTGTTACGGTTTCTCCGTCTATGCAGAAACTGGATAGGGGCTGTTTTTTCGAAGAAAAGTGTCGCCAAAACTTTGCAGGGAAGGAAAGCCGATAATTCTTCAAAGATACACTTTGGTAGTATTCCTTTGCATTTTTATTGGCCATTTTTAGTTGGAGGCGTATGTTAGAAAGTTTAATGGTGTTAATCTCTGTTGGACGCTGACGGTGTTGTTTTCTTATTCGTTTAGCTTTCCGCCCTATCCGTACTATTTTCTTCGTCATCCATGGACATTTGCGCTGCTGTATACTTAGTTTCGTGGGAACAAAGTTCTTAACGTATTTCAGGACTAGGTTCTTAAAGAAAGACCATAGCTCGTTCACTCAGCATGTGCTTGATTCAGAAAGCGAGATAAAATTCGACAGCGACCTATCCATGGCGTCTAAAATATCGACGTCTTCAGCGCGCGAAAAGTTTAGAACGAAACTTTTTTTCTTTCAATGTCAGTGGTATGGCGAAGTTGAACTGTTAAAGATATCATTTTGTGGTCAGATATTCCATCAAAAATATGTACTTCGGGATTACGGTTGAGCACTGCATTGCTTACAAGAAATAGGTCTAAAATTGAAGCTGTCTCGTTTTGAATTCTGGTGGGCACTTTTACCAACTGAGCCAAGTCATGAAATATTACGAGGTCAACAAAAGGTTCAGCTTTGCTTGTAAGGGGTTCGGGAAAATCGCTACTCCAGTTTATTGACGGCATATTGAAGTCGCCACCCAAGAGGACATTGCAAGAATAGCTTTGAATGGAACAAAGAAATTCGTTTAGCTCGGAAAAAAAAGTTTTCTTGTGTAGGTGGACGATAAAAACCACCCACAATTAAATTGTGCTCATCGAACTGTACTTTAATGATGACGCACTCGATTGCAGGTATATCAGGTATATCAGGTAACTTTGAGACAAGTAATGAATGTTCGTAAATAATTGCAACCCCTCCGCCTCGCGAATTTCTATCTTTCCGGTGAATTCCGTAACCTGGTGGTGTTATTTCGTCGTCGGAGATATCAGAGTGAAGCCAAGTTTCTGTAACTATAAGAATATGCGGTTGGTGCGTCATAATAATACTTTCAATGTCATCTGATTTATTAATGATGCTGCGTGCGTTAACGTTGAGGCAACGGACTGGCTTTTTGACATGGGTTTCGGTTCACTGGGGCGGTGACGGTGGGTTATGTGCGTCTACTGTTGGTCTGCTTGTGGGAATCCTTCCGTTACTTGCACTATCCCAAAGGAACAGTTCGCCGTTAATTCTAATTTTGTCGTACACTAGTTGCACTTTCCCTCCAGCTGCTCTAATTTCCGAAGTACTATCCCAGAGTTTCTTTCTTTTGAGCCTTGTATGTGCTGAAAAATCTTCCGAAACTGAGAATGCTTTATTCTTCAATTTGAAACAATTCTTTAGAATGGTCATTTTTTCGCGGTGGTTGAAGAGCTTAATTTTTACCGGGCGTGGTCTAGTCCCTTGTTTGCGCCCAATCCTATGTATACGCTCTACCGAAGACACTTGCACTCCAAGGGTGTTCTCAAACACGCCCTCAATCACAGCTTCCTTCAAATCGTCTTGAGTTTCTTCATCTTTTTCTTTGACCCCGAAAACTAGAAGGTTGTTCCTCCGGGAACGGTCCTCTAGGTCAATAAATTTGTCTTGCAAGCTGCGGACAGTTTTTTCGAGACCAGAGACTTTTTTGCTAATTTCCTTAACAGCCGATGCTGACTCCTCAACCACCTTTAGCTTCATTTCAATTTCTTCTAACCTCTTTTCAATTTTCTTTTGCCCATTAAGTATTTCGGCTAGCATTTCCTCAGTAGTGGGCCCAGGATTCGGCTCTACATCTCCAGAAAGCATTAGTAACGAAAACACAAAATCACGAACCAAGCACAGTGTACATAGGATTGCTGGGCACGTCAGCTGGATGAAGCATCTATCGCTAGATTTAACAGTAGAAGACTTGTTACTGACCTGCATGTAAAAAAGCAACGGGTTGGACATGCTGTCAGGCGGCCAGCCAACGTGCCCACTGGAAGGCGTTGATGGTGGCTGGCTTCTTATATAGGCTCTTGATGATGTCGATGGGCCTGGACGCATTGACGTCCAGCGATCGTCATGGTGCGGCGGCTCGTACGCGCAGACTCCGTAGGTGGCTGGTATTGTGATGACCAAGCACGCTGAATCTTGCAATGCGCTGACCGATGTTGTGCCAAACAGGAAGAACTGCATGTAAAAAAGCAACGGGTTGGACATGCTGTCAGGCGGCCAGCCAACGTGCCCACTACAGAGCAGCAGCCAATATGCCTTAATGGACATGGACGGCATTTGTGCCGCAATTACACAGATTTGTGTGTGCAGAGAGTGCGGTAGAAGTGTTGAGCTCATAGAAATTGTGACAAAACGGGTAGGTGTTGGAAGCGTTTACAGTTTGAACTGTGAAGTGTGTAGTGCCGCACAACAATTTGAGACGTCGAAGAAAACTACTTCTGGCCTCTATGAAGCCAACCTCAGGTTAGTGTATGCTTGAGGTCCATTGGTAAGGGAATGGCTGCAGGAAATATGCTCTGTGCTATGCTAAACCTTCCTAAGCCGCCGATAAAGTTTGTGAAATACAATCAAGAGCTTCTAGGTCACATCGAAGCTGCTGCTCAGGAGTCGATGAAAAGGGCAGCTGACGAAGCTGTGCAGCTGAATGAGGGGGATAAAGACATCGCAGTTGCTCTTGATGGAAGCTGGCAGAAGCGAGGCCATACTTCCAATAACGGCATAGACTCTGCGACCAGTGTAGACTCTGGGAAAGTGCTGGATGTGGAGGTTTTGTCTAAACGTTGTCCAAAGTGCAGCATCAAGGGTACAAACAGTGACCCCCTTCATAGAGAGGTGTGCCAAAGCAACTACCAAGGCACCAGCGGTGGAATGGAAGTCGCAGGAGCACTGAAAATTTTCGGCAGGAGTGAGGAGCTTCACGGCGTTCGATACGTCAAATACCTTGGGGATGGTGACAGCAAGGCTTTTATGGCTGTGAAGGCACAAATGCCATATGCTGATTCCGTTGAAATATCCAAGGTTCAGTGCATAGGGCACGTGCAAAAAAGGATGGGCACAAGGTCACGAAGGCTAAAAAAAGGAAACAAAGCAGGAAAACTCTCTAATGGAAAGAGCCTTTCGGGCCGAGGCCGACTGACTGATGCAGTAATAGACAAGCTCCAGACGTACTATGGCTTGGCCATCAGAAGAAATGTAGGAAACCTGGATGAAATGCGAAAGGCCGTTTGGGCAACCTTCTTCCACTTATCGGCCACAGACGATGACCCATGCCATGGACTTTGCCCAAAGGGACCTGATACGTGGTGCGCCTTCAACAGAAGTCAGTCAGAGGGCAAGCCATTTTTCCACAAGGAGGGTTTGCCTGCATCTGTCTTGGAGGCTATCAAACCCATTTATAGGGAGCTATCGAAGGCTGAGCTCCTAGAGAAGTGCCTGCATGGGCGAACTCAAAATGCAAATGAGTCGTTCAACCATGTTGTTTGGGAACGCGCGCCAAAGAATGTGTTTGTTAGGCTTCGAACCCTACGGGTGGCAACACTGGATTCTGTTCTTTCATTTAATGATGGTAGCATCGCACGGGCCAACGTTTTGAAGGCGTGTGGATTGAACCCAGGGAGCAACACCATCAAGTGGCTGAGGGAAGCTGACCATAAGCGCATGTACTTTGCGGACCGAGCAAAACGCCAGCCTAAAAAAGTGGCTTGACAGCCAAACGACAAGCCGAAAAGCAAAAAATGACTGCGACAGTGACTACGAAGCAGGGGGCTATTAAACCAATTACTATGGAGGCGTTTCTGCGAATAAAAAATGGTTTTTCACATCTTTTTTCTCTTTACGCTCTATTATCTCAAAAAAGTGTTTTTTCTTACCAAGGTACCATTATTTCCAATGCCTTTCAAGACAGACGGCTGATTTTTTTTGCAATCATCTACATAAGTGTTGCCAACTACTGAACTAGAATTAAGCAATTTCACTGAGCAGTTATTCTGTTATGAATTTTGAAATGCGCAAAGAAAGGCCAGATTTGTGTACTACAGGAAAAAATTTTATTAAAAATCGAATTTTCAATACATTTCAAATATTCTAGTTTAGTAAAAAGAGCACAAAATTTGGCAAACAATGATATATGTATTATTAAGCTACTGTTTTTAGTTAGTGCGAAACATGTACCTCAACATGGCCTAAAATGCATGGGAAGTATAGGGCTTACCCTGTGCCCTCGTCCCGTGGTGGTGCGGTAGCCCCAGTCAGTATGCTCACTGTTGAAGTCCCCTCCGATAATCAATGGATGCTGCCTGCAATACGATGGAGATCGCGCAGTATCGTTTCCAACGAAGCAATCAGATGGGACGTTGTGTGATATATATTTGCAATAAAAATAGATGGGGTGGAGTGTGCATCTGGTATAATTTCTGTGATCACGCAGGGCGTCTCGGAGGTGATCTGATGGGCTTGATGTGTAATGGAGCGATGTATGAGCGTGAAAGCCCTGGGTGCATTCGTTGCGTCCAAGTGAGCGGATGATAGCTGCGAAGTGTTGCAAGGGCATGTGTGTCCTGAAGGAGGAGGATGTTGGCGTGGGAGGTGTGGGGAGGAGGAGTTGGAGGGGCGCGCGTTTGCCCCGGAAGCGGCGGCACTTCCATTGCAGAATTGATAAGGAATTTGGTGGTCGCCCGCCCGCATGCACCATGCGCGTAAATGCCGCTTCAATTTGTTGCTCGAAGCGTTGGGACAGGTGGTCGATGAGGTGATTAAATTTTGCCTGCAGACGCGCGCTCATTTCGGCGAGTTTAGCATCCATGCGGGCCTCTAGGAATTGAAGGTCAGTTTCGGTGACGGGTGGTTGCCCTGTTGTGCGTTTTTTCTTGGGTAGGGGTGAGGTGGGGGTTTGGGAGTCCGATTGTTCCATTTTCAGGGGGTGTTTGAGGTAGCAGCATGGGTTGCGTGGGAGGGACGATTGGCGGAAGCGGTAGAGGGGTACAGGGGTGGTCTTGATGAGCGAGGTAAGACGACTCACGTCCTCTCGCAGGGCCTGTAGCTCCCGGTCGCGGGGGTGCACTTGTGTGGGCGGGGGGGAGGTTGAGGGCTTGCTGGTAGCTTTGAGCCGGTTGCCTGCTCCTCGGTCTGCCCAGGAAAGTTGTGGAAGGTGACGAGGATCGAACGGGTCTTTCCCATGCGGTGTGCATCAATAATGGGGACGACAGGGTTGCCCGTGATGTGGTCTTCAAGAATCTGTTCGGGGGTTTCTTCCCAGTAGGCGTTAGTGATTACTCCTCTTACTGCACCATCCGTAGGGGCGATGCAGGCGGTGACGGTGTAGGCTTGGGTTCGAATTGAGATTTTTTTGATGGCGGCCAGGCGTAGCGCGTCGGCTTGATGCGTGGTACTCAACGTGCAGGTGTTGTTTAGGGGGTGGATACGCAAGTTGGTGGCGTCCGGGACTTGAATGTTTTGGCTGCAGTTATCAGGGCCAGGCGAAGCTGGCACGGTTGAAGGTCGTATAAGTCCTCCGTTTGACCGAAACACTATCTTGTAGACATCCCCAGGCAACCGCGGCTGGCGTTGCGACCTTTGCGCCGCGAGACGCATCGCGCACAGCTGGGACGCTTGGTGTACTGAATCTTCAGGTCGTGAGCCGGTGGTGGCGTTTGCCTGGTCCTGGATTTTCGGTGCTCCTTTCTGACGGGCGGGTAAGCTCAGGATATGGTTCCAGTTCCTGGGATCGTAGTCTTTCGGGTTGATCGTCTCTCCGATCACGTGGACCTCCATGCTGTCGATCGGAGAAGGGGCGTTAGTGGTGGTGGGAGAGGCGGGAGAGGACGGGAGGACTGCTGCCATTTGCTGCTATGATGTCATTTGCTGGCGTTCCTTGTCGTTGCCTTGCTTGGAGTTGTTGGCGCGATCCCCTCGTTGCGCGCATTGATTTTGAACCGCCGGGTGGCGTGTTCGCCTCCTTGCCCGACCGTTTTGGTGGTGGGGGCCTTTTAGCCAGTGTAGCGGGCACGCAATGTGAATAATAATAATAATAATATTAATATTAATAATAATTGGTTTTTTTGGGAAAGGAAATGGCGCAGCATGTCTCATATATCGTTGGACACCTGAATTGCGCCTTAAGGAAAGGGACAAAGAAGAAAGTGAAAGAAAAAGGAAGAAAGAGGTGCCGTAGTGGAGGACTCCGGAATAATTTCGACAACCTGGGGATCTTTAACGTGCACTGACATCGCACAGTACGCGGACGCCCTACTGTTTTGCCTCCATAAAAACACAGCCGCTGTGGTCGGGTTCGAACCCGGGAAGTCCAGAGCAGTAGCCGAGCTCCCAAGCCACTGAGCCACCACGGCGGGAGCCAGGTTAATGAAGCATTCGGAATTTGCCTGCATATTAACGGGAGCTGGTGAAGTGACTACCCCCGCAATCAAGGCAGGTTGGCTTGCAGTTGTGCGGTGCCTTTTCGTCTTCAGTGGCGCCGACATTTTGGCCGCATTGACCACAGCGTTCGCGTACTGGAGCCGGACAGATGTCGACTCGATGGCCCAGTTCACCGCACTGGTAGCAGGCTGGGATCGTATGTTTGTACTCACGAACTGGGGCAAGTTTGCAGGTGCAGTGCACGAAACAGGAGACAGTGGAGCCACCTTGACGGTTCCCAGCGTGCGGATGGCTACGAGTTCACCACCACGTCTTTGGATTGTGGGTTGAAGTGATTCACTAATTTCCTGACCCTGACCAGAGGGGAGATGAAAGTCT